>NC_063332.1:163385597-163405585 GCF_021869965.1 Rhincodon typus | reverse complement strand
TTTGAAGCAGAGCAGTTATTACATCAGCATTTAATGAATCTGAACAGATTCATTCAGTCGATGTCTTGCCATTCTGTGCTCCTGGATAATGAAATTTAATATTGAATGGTTTTTATTTCAAATGAATGGGTCTTTTTACCTGGAAGGTAAATGTTTCATCTGCTGCTGCATTCATGATATTGCAGATCTGCGAAGATAAATAATTGAAACAATATTACTGGAGGAAAATCATTCCAAGAAGACTTTTTAAAGTCAGGAGTGATTGAGTAGCGGGGAACAGTGCATTCCCCACTGTCAATTATCATTTCCAACACATTTTAAAATTCCAATTGTGGTCGTGCCACTGGTGAATCCAGAAAGGGTTTCTAATCCTCTCCATAATTGGACAATTGGAAAGAGAGTCACTTAGTGCTCTCCTTAGCAACATTTTTAACAGTAGCATGTCCTCAATTCTGCTAATAGATCAAGGAAGAAAGGACACAAGATTGGAAACTGGGAGATTTCCCAATTGACCTTTTTGTGTTATCTTAATTGTATTTGTTGGCATTCTCAGTCTTTGGAAAGAATCCTGAAGAATCCCATGCCCTTTCAGAACCTGCCACTTTCTGAAACTCTCTTTGTTTTGACAATTGCAAAATCTTTCAATAGCAAGGAATATATTCTATGGAGAAAGGCCTTGTTTTTAATTTGTGGCTGCAGTTGGGCAGCCTTTAATAGTCACACTAGGATCCTCTGGCTGGATAAACAGTGACAACTCAGCTGCAGTCATTTTCAGGAGGCCCAATCAGAGTAAGGCCTGATCTGGGATTTACCTACTTGTTGGTTACTTTGGGCCTCCTGGCTCCCGTGAGGGGAATTTCATCAAAAAATCCTAGCACCAGGAGGATGTTCTGGAGTTAGAGTTGCTAACCATGGCAGACCTATACCAACAGAGTGAACATAATCATAGCTGTGCAGTCCCAGGAGTAAGGTGATTGGGGTGGGTCTATCAGGGTCATTCATGGAAGCCCTGCCAAGGTCAGGGGTGGGGTGTTGTGGGAGGTGGGGTACCTGTAATTGAGGGCAGCCTGGTGGATTCACCCAGGGGTCTCCCGTGCCTTCACAACTATCGCCAGTGGTCACTGCGCTGCCCAAGTAAAGGAAATCTGCCATCCACCAATTAAGGCACCAACTTACATGCCAGGGTTTACCTGGTGGGTTGCCCATGTGTCAGATGCCCAGTGGTAGTGGAATGAGACATGTAAGGGTCACCTTAAAGGGGTCTCAATCGTCCTTTAGCCAGGAGGATCATCCTTGGGCCTTTCTGCCCTGGTGGAAATTAAAGGAAGTATGAAGAATCTTCATTCTGCACTATCCTGGCCAATAACATGCATCCTCACCCACCATCTAACCCTCTACCCTTTCCACATCCAAACCTGCCTCCCAGGCAGCATTACGTTCCAACATTGAAGTTCCTACCGGGGCACCAAATAATGTTCAGCACAATAAGTGCTTCTCTTGTCTAAGAAGTTGATGGTCCTTCTCCTAAGGTTCAATCTCAAAGCCCTTCTCCAGAACATTTCCAATTTATCGCAGTTAATAAAATGCTTGAACAGCTCTGAAAACAAAACTTACTAAGCCAGTCTCTGCGACATATGTTGGTAGTCCACTGACCAAGGCCCAGTGATCAGCAGGTGGAGTTCTACAGAAAATACAGAGAAAATCACAAATTCTGCACCTGGATGATTATTCCCACGGGAGATATAATTGTCAATTGAGACATGTCTAAAACTTACGGAATGACTTTAATCTCCTCCTTCCCATGTAGAATGTAGTCAATGATTTTGTGAAAGATTATTTCCTACAGTATAACAATAGAGATAATAAACCAACAATAGATGAAACTCCTGACAATAATGATATGCTGCGTATCACCATTCTTTTATAACCTGCAACAGTTTGTGTCAGCTTTGGCTTAATTGTGATCACTCTTGCCTTCTTAGTCATTGTCCATTATGTTCCCAAACCCTTGAAAGTGAAGCTGGTGAAAATGGAGGATTGGGAGAAAGGCTGTGGAAATCTGGAATGCAATGCCTCTGGAAGGCCTCCTCCATGGGCTTTCTCTGGAGGTAGATGCTCGGTAGCTAGGCAACCTGCCCTGACATCCTTACTTTAGACAGTAAAGGATCCAATATTGTGTCAATGGATTGAAATCTCAATGTCAGCATACAGGCCTTGAGGGGTGTCTGGAGCTTAGCAAGGCCTTTGAGGTGACTTCACGGAGGGAGGTCAGAGTACATTCAGGAGCTGAGGCTGCTCTAAATGATCCCAAAAATGGAAAGTGATACATCCGCACTCAAACATATTTATATGGAGGCTCTCCTCCTCCGCACTGATGGCCCTGACAATTTGAGGCTTTCTGTTTGAACAATCCTTCCTCACCCTTTTTTATGAGCACCTCTGTTTTGAGGTATCTCATTCGGTCTCACTCAGCACAGCATTGACCTCCCCCAGTGGGACTGCTGGTCGGTCTTCCACTGAGCCTTCTGATTGGCACCCCCACTCCCAACTCTATCCCACGTGCCCCTTCACCATCCCTATTTGATCAGAGAGCACAGGAGCAGTCTGTTAAATGACTGCCTCAGGCAGAGGGCTGAGCAAGATTGGAAGGCTTCTGCCTGTGGGTTCAAGTACATTCCAGAGACATAAATGCAAAACCTAGGCTGATGTTCCTTGTGCACTGCTGAGAGAGTGCTGTACTGTCAACGGTGCTGTGTCAGCTGTTCAAACACAGCACTGTGTGAACTCTCAAAAAGAGATTTTATGACATTGTTCCAAACATGAACAGGGGAGTTCTAGTCAATATTATTACTAAAGTAATATATCTGTTCATTGTGGTTTTCTGTTGCACACTGGCTGATCACAGTATAACAGCAACTGTAGTTTATTGACTGGAAGTTACTTTTGCTGCGGTTATGAGCATGCCACACAAAATCTTTTTTTAATCAGAATCCTTGAACGTTCACATCGAACAAGGTTAAAACATACTCTGCCATCAGGAGTTCTGGGACCTTGGTAAGGAGGTACTTCCCCCATCTGTATAGGCCACAGGTCAAAAAATTCCTGCAAAGGAAATAACAATCAGTCAATTCGCTTATTATAAAACATGCTTATTATAAAATTCATAGAGTGGAGAGAATAACACACAACTAGGAGAGCTACTACAAAGGCAGGAACATCATGAAAACATTACAATGCACCATGGAGATAATAGACATTCTGTTTTACAGGACATTTCAGGAAGGTAGGATACCCTCTGAATATTACAATTTGATCTCCAAGAGACAATTCTCGACTCAAATTCATGGAAGACCAGTCAAATCTTGGGTTTTGCAGTTGAAATATGCCAGGCTGCAGTTGACCAGCAATCTGGGGGCAATCAGGGATATGGATAAGGGGCAAGGGCGTTACCTGTGAAAGCAGCACTTCTGCTTTTATCTCCAATCCACTTCTCCCTGTGATCCCATCCCACGAGAAGAGATAAAAAGTACTTACCTTCTCACTGGCAGATCTCCCTAGCAGCTAGCATTGACCACCAGGATTAAGGACAGAAACGTGCCCGCTCTGAGTGGCTGGCAGAGAATGGAAACTGGGGATACCAGTGTTGAGGCCTGTCATTGACTGAGAAACTTGTTTATGCTCTGCTTGTCAGCTCTGACAACAGTGAGATGCGTCTTCGATGAAATGACATCTAATCTCCTACCTCTTCCATACTTCCGATAATACATGTGATATGTTTGAATCCACAGCTGTATGTAGGAAATGTTTTAAATGTCTTCATCAGTATCACAGGGCATTGAAATTCCCATGTGAAATTAGTCCAGTCAAATGAGCTCACTGCCCATGATGTCCTAGTTCAGAAACCAGCCAGGGGGTTTCTCTACTACTGACCACTGCAAATCTACTTTCTCTGGTCAGTGTACAGATTGGGATTCCCAGGTTGACATGCTATGAGATTGGTCTTATTGGAAACCTTTCAAGTAGGACCCAAGCTGTTTGTTCAGCATGCAAGTTTAATGTTGAATTAGGGCACATCAAAGCCATCCTGCAGGAAAATGGCTACCCTGATATCGTCGTGCTAACAAGAAACTTTTTCTTTTCCTTTCAGGCATCAAGGCCCATAAGATGCAACAACTCATGTTTGTGACCCTGATATCAGGTCATTCTTGGCCCTGAGAATTGTCCAGTCTGTCTTAGATTACCCGGAAAGGTAACATATCCCAAATGTTTGAGCATCGGGTGAAGCTAGCTGTTTCATGCTGCTTTTATACAGGAGCAACACGAGAGGCATTCGCTACTAACAGCATGATGCCATCAAACCAGAAAGATGTTCTACCTGCCACACAAAGAGTAATGTGGTATATGAATTTTAGTGCCAGTGTGATGCCAGTATATAGGCCATGTGTCCCAAAGACTGGCACATTGTACTGAACAGAAGATCCTTTTGCAACAAACAAGGTACTGACCATACCTAGACAGCTCATGCCTGCAACACAGTGCCTAACATTAGATATGATTCCGCAAATGGATAACATTTGCTTGATAATCCTAAATATGCAAGGAATTAGACTGAAAACCAAATTAGAATTGTCAATCGGGCTTGCAGTATGGCACACTTGGTGTGTACTGGAAGCTACTTATTCAAAGCATGGGACCCTGTTCTTTGCAGACAAAAAGAACGTATTCACAGACTGTGCCTGTTTCAACTCAACAAAAGAGGTGACTGCCATTTGTTGGCTCATTTTTCAGTGCAATGCCCTGACCAATCAATGTCAACCTGTCCAGTTTAAAATTTAAACAAAGCCTGGCTGTTAACTGTCAATCAGAATTAATGAGTGCATTTTCCAGGGCAATGCCTCTACCAGTGCCTCTATCAAACTCCACTTGACAGCCAATCAGCATTCTCCTCTCATTGAGTATAAATGTTGATTTTTCTTCTTGATTTGGTATTTTTACAAAATTTCATATGAATGCAAGACAAAAGACATTGATCAAATGTGCCTTTTTGCAGCAATACTTGATTTTTGTAGTACCAAATGACTGCCTCACCTACATTTACTGAACTACTAGTTGTGTCAAATGCATCGTTAACATATGAGTTACATTTTGTATCTAGCTGGTGAGCTGCTTAAATTCAAGTAAAAGTGGCTTAGCTTGCAAAGTCAGAGAATGAGAGGCTTTCAGCTATTCTCCATATATGTCAGTGAATTGGGTGAAGGGAGATGAGGTTATGTATCCACATTTGGAGCTGAGCACATTAGCAGTCACATGAAGTAATGCTGTCGGGGTCTGGATCATAAATTTAAGTGACTGATCAAAACTGTGTTAGGTGGAATTCCTTGTGGAAAAATAAAACAATCATCCACTTCAGATCCAACAAAATTGAATCAGAATATTTTTTTTAATGACGTTAAGTCTAAGAACTATGGGGAAGCAAATGGAGTTACATCTCTATACATAAAAGCCCCACTAAAATGCCAAGAGACATGCATAACGCATAATCAAAACGGCTAATAGATGGTATCATTTATCAGGCAAGTTGGAATATATAGGGAAGGAAGTGATTTGTCTGGGCTTTGATCAGATCCCATCTGATGTATAGCATTAAATTTGCCCCACCCTAGCAAGGTTCTATTGGCTTTGGAGAGTTTATGGCACAGACACATCAGAATGATACCGGGACTTAAATAGTTACATTGTGAACATAAGTTCTATAGATGTGGCTTGCATTCCCTTGAGCAGTGGAGTTGGCATTATTGTGGTGTTTAAAATTATGAAATGATTCCATTGGATGGAGTGAATTCATAGGTTTTGTTCAAAAAAATGTAGCAGAAATCTGGCGTTCTCTCCCACTGTAAGCTAAGGATGTCAGGTCAACTACTATTTTCAAGACTGAGGTCAACAGAGATTTATTATATTAGGATCTAAAGGGACATGGGTTGAAAAAGTTGAGATGTTTATGATCCAAGTTAGACAGCTCCCATCTTTCTTCATTTAACCCCATCAATATATCCTTTTAATTTTTTCTCCCTTATACACTTTTCTACTTTCTTCTTGTATCCATCTATTTACCTCAACTATTCCTTTTGATAATGAGTTATACAAACAGCTCGCAGGATGAAGAAATTCTCCTCAATTTCTTGCTGAATTTATTAGTGACAGTCTCATGCTGATGGTCCACATTCTGTTAATTGCAACTGCAAGTGGAAAGTTCTTCTCTATGTCTACCTTATCAAATTCTTTCATAATTGTGAAGACCTCTGACAGGTTCTCCCCTCAGTCTGCTACTTTCAAGAGTATCAGAAAATGAAACTGTACAAGCACAGTGTCAGCTGTTCTACTTCTCCCAGCCTGTGTGAAAACTAAAATTTCCCATTAAACCCCATTCTTATGTTAAAGGTTGCCCTGATCTCCACAATCATATGTTCTGCCAATATTTCATTACAGTCAGGAGGTCAATAAGCACAGCCCTAATTTGAGACTTGTACCTTTTGCTGTTTGTTAAGTTTTCGCTATCTGATCATCCTTACTGAAAATCTGGGTTGTAGTTTGTGCTCCATATTCGGGGTCCACAGTCGCAAAACCCAAATCATGTCAATTAGCGCAAGGGGTGTGAAATTATGTGCCCAGCCGTTTAGTTGAAACTAGGACTAGAGGGCATCGCCTCAAAACAAAGGGAAGCAGATGTAGGACTGAGGTCAGGAGGAACTTCTTCACCCAAAGGGCTGTGAATCTGTGGAATTCCCTGCCCAGTGAAGCGGTTGAAGCTACCTCGTTGAATGTTTTTAAGGCAAGGCTAGATAAATTTTTGAACAGTAAAGGAATTAAGGATTATGGTGAGTGGGCGGGTAAGTGGAGCTAAGTCTCAAAAAGATCAGTCATGATCTTATTAAATGGCAGGGCAGGCTCGAGGGGCCGGATGGCCTACTCCTGCTCCTAGTTCTTATGTTCTTATATGTTCTTATGTTCCCACTTTCACACTGAGGCCAAAATTCTGCTCCTTTCTTTCAACTGCTCACATTGTGTCTGTCTGATCTCTCCTTTCCCAATTTTCATGTTCCACCAATTGATCCTATAGATCCTTGAATATTTCCTTGAATAGTAAAGTCCAGTTTATATCCAGGAATCTGTTATGGTTACTAAATCATACTACTCAAGGAGAATTAGTGTTTCTAAATTTTTGTTTTTAATTTTTATATTGCACACATTTGCATCTAGATCTCTTATTTGGGCGATTGTCCCCAACCTGTTTGGATGGCCTGGTGGCAGTTTTCTTACTGTTTTCACTCCCTTTAAGAGTTCCTGTCCTTGTAGCAATCTGTCTGAGCATCACTTTTGAATAGGATACTGTGTCTCAAATTTCCTGACTGTCAGAAACAAGTGGCATGAAACAAGGAAATACACTCAAGGCATTAAAACAATCAACAAAACCAGCATAATATGTTCAGTCTAATGATGACCAAACTGTTCAATTTAAGAAATACTCCTCCTGAACAATGGTTAAGAAAACTGATGGTAACCAAGATGTGGAGGTGCCGCTGTTGGACTGGGGTGGACAAGGTCGGAAGTCACACGACACCAGGTTATAGAGCTTCAGGTTTATTTGAAATCACAAGCTTTCAAAGCACTGCCCCTACGTCAGGTGAAGGGACTTCACTTCACAAAAGCTGGCAATTTCCAGTAAACCTGTTGGACTATAACCTGGTCAACAGAGTCATAGAGATATACAGCACAGAAATAGACCCTTCAACCCAACTCGTCCATGCTGACCAGATATCCTGTATAAATCTAGTCCCATTTTCCAGCATTTGGCCCACATCCCTCTAAACCCTTCCTACTCATATACCCATGCAGATGCCTTTTAAACGTTGTAATTGTACCAGCCTCTGCAATTTCGTCTGGCAGCTCATTCCATACATGCACCACCCTCTGCCTAAAAAAGTTGCCCCTTAGATCCCTTTTAAATCTTTCCCCTCTCACCTTAAATCTATGCCCTCTAATTTTGGACTCTCCCACCCCTGGGAAAAGATCTTGCCTATTTACTCTAGCCATGCCCCTCATGATTTTATAAACTTTGATAAGGTCACTCCTCAGCCTCTGATGCTCCCAGCAAAAATAGCCCTGGCCTAGTCAGCCTCTGCCTGAAGCTCAAACCCTCCAACCCTGGCAACATCCTTGTAATTTTTTTCTGAACCCTTTCTAGTTTCACAACATCCTTCCTATAGCAGGGAGACCAGAGTTGCACACAATACTCCAAAAGTGGCTGAACCAATGTCCTGTACAGCTGCAACATGACCTCCCAACTCCTGTATTCAATGCACTAACCAATAAAGGCAAGAACACTAAACACTTTCTTCACTACCCTGTCCACCTGTGACTCCACTTTCAAGGAACTACGATCCTGCACTCCAAGGTCTCTTTTCAGCAACACTCTCCAGGACATTACCATTAAGTGTATAAATCCTGCCCTAATTTGCCTTTCCAAAATGCAGCACCTCACATTTATCTAAATTAAACTCCATCTGCCACTCCTCGGTCCATTGGCCCAAGATCCCACTGTACTCTGACGTAACCTTCTTCGCTGTCCACTACATCTCCAATTTTTGAGTCATTGGCAAACTTACCAACCATACCTCCTATGTTCACATCCACATCATTTATATAAATGACAAAAAGCATTGGACCCAGCACCGATCCTTATGGCACACCGCTGGTCACAGGCCTCCAGTCTGAAAACTGGTCCCCCCACCACCACCCTCTGTCTTCTACCTTTGAGCCAGGTCTGTATCCAAATAGCTGGTTCTCCCTGTATTTCATGTGATCTAACCTTGCTTACCAGTCTACCATGAGGAACCTTGGCGAACGACTTACTGAAGTCTATATAGATCACATCCACTGCTCTGCCCTCATCAATCCTCTTTGTTATTTCTTCAAAAAAATCAGATTAGTGAGACAATTTCCCACACCGAAAGCCATGTTGACTCTCCCTAGTCAGTCCTTGCCTTTCCAAATACATGTAAATCCTGTCCCTCAAAATTCCCAACAACTTGCCCACCACCAATGTCAGGTTCACCGGTCTATAGTTCCCTGGCTTTTCCTTAGCACCTTTCTTAAATAGTGGCACCACGTTAGCCAACCTCCAGTCTTCCAGCACCTCACCTGTGGCTATCGATGATGTGTCATGTGACTTCTAAGGAAACTGAGGAATCAAAACACTGGAGTGTCAAGGTGTCCACAACAAATTGCCTTGCAATTGCAAAGAAACCTTTCAGCTGCTGTAAAACAAATGTTGAGGCTGGATTTTATTTGTTTGTTCCAGAATACTGGAGGCCATTATTCAATATATATCACCCAATTATTTTCTGCATTAACCAAGGTCTGACATGTTAGTTCACAAAGACAAAATACTTAGATCATGAAGTAATATACAAAACATGATCCAAACCTTCTGCTTTGTCATGTCTAGGAGTGCTACTGAGTATCTCTCACAGTTTAGGTAGGCTCGGACTGTGTAAAGAGCCTTGTGAAACTGTCTCTCAATGTCTGTCAGTTCTTCGAATACTTTGTTTGCTGACCACAAAAGAACCTACAGGAACAGAAGAGATAAAATCGTATTAGAATAAAACATCACGACGTACATTGGAGTAGCATTGAACCAGGTTTCAAGAGGAGCACAAACATTATTCTTTCTTTATTCGCTGGTGGGACATGGACTGTTCTGGCTGGCCAGCATTTATTGCCTGTCCCCAGTTGCTCTTAAGAAGGCGGTGGTGAGCTAGATCTGGTGGTCTCCTCTTCCCAGCCTTAGTAGTGTACTTTGATGGAATAACAATGGTACATTTACAACAAATGCCATTAAAACAAATTTGATGCATTTGGATTCATTATGCGGCTTTGGACATATTTGCTACCCCAATAAAAGGAGCTAGTTTCATGTTTTGATTAATTTACTTCCTCCAAGTGAGCACAGAACCAAAGACAGAACTCAACTATGATATATTCACAGGAAAGCAGAATGGAGTTAGATTCATAGACCTTCTGTAAATAGCAAAGAAACGTTGACATAATAAGGTCAATAAGTTAGCTTTGGAATGAAGCAAAGCGTACACTGTAGCTGAGAACTAAGACTGTAACTTTGACTATTAATTCATTCATCTCATTAACATTTTGTCATGATCTTTCCATGAAAGTGTCAGTGTTTCCAACATTAGAACTTCAGAAAGGGCTAACGACAAATTTAAGGAACTATTCATTATTTTTGTGAGGAAGTAATCAACACCGCGGAGAACAGCACCAAAAGCAAGCGACATTCTGAGCTTATGCTATTCAGGAGTAAGCAGGCCAGGTAGCTATATTCATAATTCAGGATCTTCTGGAGAAATTACAAAGTTAGCAGCACACAGTGACCTTCTCTTGCGCATGTCTTAAGCTTTTCCCAGGTGCTTCAGTTCCATAAGCTGAGGTGAGAGTAACTGCCTCAGATTTCAAGGCAGTATCTGACTAAATATGATGTGAAGAATTCCTAAAAATTGAATTAACTGGAAATCAGGAGGAAAACCGTCCACTGATCAGAGTAAAACCTAGCACGAAGGAAGATGGCTTGAAGTTGGATATCAGTTGTCTCAGCCCCAGAACATCAGACAAGAGTTTCTCAGAGTGAGGTCCATGATTCACCTATCTCCAAAACTTCATCAATGATCTTTCCTTGATCATAAGGCATGAAATGGGGATGCTTGTACAGTGACCAGTACCATTTGCAATTTCTCACATGAGAAATCAGTCTTCATACAAGTTAACATTCACACCACACAAATGCAAAGCAAAGACCATCACTATCAAGAGAGAATCTAACTATCCCCCCTTGATATTCGATGACTTTAGCATCACAGACACCACCCCACCCTTAACATCCTGATGGTTACCACTGACCAGAAACTTAATTGGACCAGGCATATAAATACTATGTCTACAACAGAAGGTCAGAATTGAGAACTCTGGTATGAGTAACTCACCAAAACAATCCACCATTTACAAGGCACAAGCCTGGAATGTGATAGAATACTCTCCACAGTTGCAACCACACAAGAAACTTGATATCATCCAAAACAAAGCAATGCCCTGAACTGACACCACATCAGCACCTTAAGCATTTAAACTACCCATGACTGGTACACAGAAAAACAACATGTACCAAATTCAAGACACATGGCAGCAAATCACCAAGCTTCTTTTAAGAGTATCTTCCAAACCTGCAACCTCTACCACTTGGAAGGACATCGGCAAATACATGGGAAGACGAGCATCTGAAACTTCCCCTCTAATTAACAGACCATCCTGTATTGAAAATCATCGTTCATAGAATCCCTACAGTGCGGAAATAGGCCATTTGGCCCAACAAGTCTACATCAGCCATCTGGAGAGCATCCCACCCAGACTCACCCCATCCCTATCCTATAACCCTGCATTTCCCATGGCCAATCACATACCTACAAACCCCTGGACACTATGGCCAATGTAGTATGGCCAATCCACCTAACTTGCACATCTTTGGACTGTGAGACGAAATCAGGGCACCCAGATGAAACCCACCCAGGGATGTACCTGCACAACGTGGACTTCAAGGGTTTGAGAAGGTAGCTCATTACCACTTTCAGAAAGGCAATTAGTGATGGGAAATAAGCAATGGACAATAAATGAGGGCCTTGCCTGCAACATTCTCGTCTCATCAAGGAAAGAGAAGAGGGAGCCAGCCTTATTTACTGTAGAAATGGGCTCATAGTGATTGCTGTGCATGGTCACTGAACAGGTCTGTGTTCAAATATTAGCCACTAGAACTATAAGGCACTGAAATTATAATGTGTAGAACATACAGATAAAGCGTCTAGGACATCAAAAATTTTAATATCAATCCAACTGTTGCGAAGGAGAAAAACATATTGAAGAATTATTGAACTCTGCTCCAGGGGCAGGGACAGGGATAGAAGCTCTCAGCAATGCCTTGTTCATGTCCCCAGCCTGGGGTTCAGCTCCCAAGCTTATGACCCTTGTCTTTTTCCTACCTAAAACCTATACTTAGAGTGTAAATCCTTGCAGCGTATGTGTGACTAATGACTTTGGTCATCTTTGCAAATAACACAATTTTTAGCCATCTATTCTAACCTCTTTTCACAGAGTACAAAACATTTGTGATTTTAAGGGTTTGACAGAAGACCAACGTCAGATACTCTGTTTGCAGTGTGAAGGGGACACTATGGATCACAGGTCATAAAATCATCCAGGACTTACACAGATCTTCTTCATTGGATCTAGTATTCATGCCGAGACTTCTATTGCTACAATTATATTTGCAGAGACTTAGTGGTAAATTTGTAAAAGACTGACATTCTGTAAATCACATCTTAGCCACTTATGGCACACTGAGTGAGTAGTATCACTGAACATTTAGGGCCAACGGAGCATTTGACGCTTCAGAACACATTACATGTATTCACTGGAATAGCAAATGCTGAACACCTTTCTTTCAGTCTGCAAGCCTGATTCTGAGCTTCCAACTAACTGATTTTAATTCTCCCTTCTAGTCCCACTCTGACCTCCATGTGGTCAACCTCCTACACAGTTCCAATGAAGCCCAGTGTAAATGCAGGAAACAGTATTTCATTTTTTAATTCAGTATATTTCAGGCTTCCAGACTCAACACTGAGTTCAACAACCTCTGATCATGATCTTTAATCTCACTTCTTTGGACAACAGCCGTTTGTAATGATCCTGCTTTTTATCCATACATCCTGTCCCCAAGAACAATCTTTCATTTCTTGTCCGTTTCCCATTTCACTTTGCCTCAACCGAATCACTATCTTGCTCATCAAGTAATCTCCCTTGTCTTCAACCCTCTTGTCACTTCCCTTTTGTTCTTGCCCTACCGACCCCTTTTCCCTGCCTGTGCATGCATTTAAAACCTATTATATCTTTTTACATTTCTCAGCCCTAATGATAGCTCACAATGTGAAATGTTAATTCTGTTTCCCTCACCCCCAGATGCTGCCTGACTAAGTGTTTGCAGCATTTTCTATTCTTTCTTCAGAATTAAACATGTCCAGTATTTCATTCTCTCACAAGAACGTGTTCAGGAAGAATGGTTCGCTGAATGACAAATTCAGGTCAAAATTTGTATGCAACTTATGTATTTTCCAGGGATAAAACAGGCAAAACAATGACAAATTAGGATAGTCATCTAAAATTGGTGTCTTGCCTATATAAATAGTTAGTCTAATCGCAGTTTAAGGAACCCTTCTGGCCAATTAGTTTCTGAAGAACAGAACAGCTGTTCAGGGTCCCTTCAATGATCAATGGCATCTGTTGTCTCAGCAGTATTCATAATTAACAAATATTTAGAATTATAAATGTATATATTTTGTAAATGGTTGCAAGAAGCCAAGAGAGCAGGAATGCTTTCTTGACAGTAATGGTATCCCACTGGTTTCCCAATCACACTTACCACTAAAAACCCTTCACCCTCCTGACTCATATCATGGGTTCACAGTCAGTGAGGCAAACAGCCCAATGTTCATTTGGTCCCAAAGAAGGGTCACATTGAACTCAAAAGGTTAAGTGTTTCTCTCTCTTTCCACAGATCCTGCCAACCTGCTGATTTCCTGCAGCACATTCTGTTTTCATTTCAGACTCTGGTAGCTTACCCAGTTAATGTCCATGAGACCTGGGGTCAAGTTTGTTCCTGCATTGTGCCCGATAGTTTGGCAGGGGTTGTAGTTGCTGGTGTAATTATTACATAGATCGCAGACTAGACAGGCAGAGTACCTTTAAGCTAGTTAAATGGCATCACCGATGTGACCTTCCAGGAGAAAGGCACTGTCTCTCCTTCAGCAGCAGTAATAATAGTCATAGCAATTCCTGTATCGTTGCTCGATGTAATCACATGTATGTTTAATGGACATCTGCAATCTTATAGCAGTGTAAATGGTTAGTGCTTTTAAACTTCAAGACATCTGTCTCAACAAGAACCCAGTCTTTGTGGTATATGTTACAAGGGCTAACACATAGCAAATGCTCTAGTCACATTATATTGGCAGTGATGTTTTACCCAGAAACTACAGCAGTTGCTGTCACTGGCTGTGATAACTTTTAATTCTATCTTTTGTGTCTAATATTATGAAATTCTTTGACAGTCTCTGAGTCTGGAGGTGAAGGAAGATAAATGAATGTCCAGCTAATGTGTATTTTTAGCGCATTATCACTTGAATGTTAATCCTGAGATCCAGGTAATATTCTGGGGACCTGATTTCAAATCTTGCCATGACAGATGGTAGAATTTGAATTCAATAAAGAACAAAATCTGGAATTAAGAGTCTAATAATGACCACGTATCCACTGTTGACTGTCTGAAAAAAAAATCCATCTGGTTCACTAATGCCCTTTAGAGAAAGAAACTGCCATCCTTACCTGGTCTGGCCTACACATAACTCCAGACCCACAGCAATGTGCTTGATTGATTCTTAACTGCCTTCTAGGCAATTAGAGATGGGCAATAGAGATGACTAGCACCCTCATCTCATGAATGAATAAAAATAAATTTCAGTAAAACCTTAAAGGGTTATATAAGAATGTTTAAATGATGAAGTGCCTAGGCAGTATAAATAAAATGAAACTGGTCCCAGTGGTGAAAAGGGGAGAACCAGAGGGCACAGATTTAAACTGATGGGTGAGTGAACCAGAAACAAATAGTTTTTCTTACCCCGGTTAGAATTTAGAATATATTGCCTGGTAAGGAGGTGGCATCAATAGCAGCTTTTGGAAAGGGATTGGATAAATATTTTAAAGAGAACATATTGCAAGGATGTAGAAAGACAGAAAGCCTGAAGGTGGGATTGCTCTTCAAAGGTGCAAACTCAACTTAGAGGCTGAATGGCCTCCCCCTTTGCTGTACTGCTCAATGATTATATGAAAAGATTGTTAGCCAAGGATTGTTAGCTGCTTAATTGGGAGTAATCTTGTTCATTGTATAGAAACCTGATTGGATGGTATGAAGCAAAGAATGAGGATAAATAGGCATTTCTGGAATGGAGGAAATGAGGTTCTTCTGAGGTCGTAGCATAAAATTACAACTGGGTGTAGTTTAAGTGGATGGATGGAGCATTGACACTTGCAGTTTAACGTCCAAACAAGAAAGAATGTGTTTATTTTTAAGGTGAGAAGAGAAAGGTTTAAAAGGGATGTGAGGGACAACTTTTTCACACAGAGGGTGGTTCGTGTGTGCAACAAACTGCCTGAGGAAGTGATAAATGCGGATACAGTTACAAGATTTAAAAGACAATTGGATAGGTACATGAATAGGAAAGATTTAGAGGGATATGGTCCAAATGCAGGCAAGTGGGACTAGTTGACTCTATGACTCTATATAGTGCCTTACATCACCTCAGACTGTTCCAATGTGCTCCATTTCAAAGCAAACTGTTTGAAATATAATCATTGTTTTGATGTAGGCAAGGCCTGACTAACTCTGAGATAACTAGCTAGTTGCTCTATTTTTAGTGGCTTTGGTTAAGAGATTATTTTGGGCCAGGCCTGTAGAAGAACTCTTCTGTTTTTCTTCAAAGGGCACCATGACTTCACTTCGAACCACATGAGGAGAGAGACAATAACACGGTTTGATTTCTCAAACAAAGCCTAGCGCCCCTGACAGTGTAACATCCCCTCAGGATGGAACTGAAGTGACAGCCCAGATTGTATTCTTAAGTATCAGGAGCAGGGCTTGAATTTTTAACTCAAATACCACCGACAGGACAAAGTGTGAAATAACTTATTACGGACATATAAATTATAACAGTGAGTACAATGCAATGAGAAAGTCCTGGCTGTGGGTGATTGGGGACATTGATGAACAAAGATATTTCGGAATCCCTCTGCATAAGTTATGCTGTGACACTAGCAGCCACATAATTTTACTCTACATTTCACACAATTATAATGACAGCAAAGGCTCAATGTCAGTAATTCTGGGTACCTAACCTCCTCAAAAGCAAGGATAAATCCAAAAATTAGCAACCTCAAATTCCAAAGCCAGAGTGTAAAAGGGAAGACTAATATTCATTTAACAAATAGGGGTATCAAGGAATAAACGGAAATTGGAAAAACTTGGAATAAAAATGTTATTTATGTCAGGGTTCAAAAGGTCTACCATTCCAATTGGGAAACTGCTTAAATAGAAGTGCTCATTTTTCCATAGTTGCTGAACTGGGTCTCTGTAGGATTTTTTTGTGCAGTCTTAGGGCCTTACATTCCATGTCATTGACATTCCAGGATGTAAAATGAAGCAGTTTCCTTAGCTACCTTTGTCTTTGTAAAAATTATTTAGTCCAAATCGATTGTGAGTTTTCTTCTATATTTGTAAAAAAAACAAGAATCCACAAGGGTCTAGGCCTGAAACGTCAGCCTTCCTGCTCCTCTGATGCTGCTTGGCCTGCTGTGTTCATCCAGCTCTATACCTTGTTATCTCAGATTCTCCAGCATCTGTAGTTCCTACTATATCTCAAGAATCCAATGCACTTTTCTGACCACAAACGGCAAACTCTTCACAATTTTCACCAGACATCCCAAACTGTCACTCAGTCATGTAGATGTACCTCAAATATCCAGTTACCAAAAATAATATTGTATAAGCTGACCTGGTGAATAAGACAATCCCATTTTTCTGCCATTTATGCATAGACTCAGCATATACATTGACATCCCTTTTTGGCCACACACATACTATGAAGGCATTAGTCAGCCTAATATTTTACTTACCAGTCCCTTATAACTGAGTGCAAGGGATCTGACAGGCAAGGCAGGTTGGGTTGTGAGGGTGTCCGAGAGTTTAAAACATGTCCATTGATTGAATCAGATGCTGATCACATTTCAGATGGCAACCACCCACACCCATATTGGCATTTTAGCTTTACACTCGACGTATATGTCAACCTCAGGTTTTGGAGAGATGTTTTGAGGCTTCAAAGGTCAACTAATGTGCCGACATCTATGGTATCCCAAAGGAATTTTTACCTGGCCTCTTCTTGTTTCACAGTTATGAAGGTAGCTCAGATGATAGATTTTGAGGTTCAAGGTGGCAAAGTTGAGATATTTCAAGAAAAGCTGAAAAAGAATTGACCATTGATAAGTGAATTGTTGCAAACATAATTGTATTACATATCAATCTACTCCAATACATATATGAAGGAAGGCTTACGTCTTCATCGTGTTCAGTAAAATAAGGTCCGCATGTTTTGTTAGTTGCCATGATGACAGCGACCACCTCTTTACCATTCATTATGGGGGTAGCGAGAATACTCTTCGTTTGGTATTCAGTCAGTTCATCCACAAACGAGCTATAAATGTTGGACTAATTCCCAAGAAGAAAACAAATATATGTCAACATTTTTGGAAGAAAGTGAATGTGAGAAAATAGACAGTAAAATGGTACGAGAAAATGGATTTGCTTTATATTTTTCTTTAAATGAAGCAAGCTAAATTTTCTAACCTGATGTTTGGACTTGATGACAGCTAATGTTATTTTTTAAAATCAACCTGTTATGATGCACTTCTGGGCAGATGGGATTTGAACCCAGACCTTCTGGTTCAGAGGTAGGGACCCTATCAATGCACTACACGAACCACTTGCTAAAGAAGAGCAAGAAGGCTCTCATTTTGGTAGCAACTCTACATCATAAAACTGATCATACAGCTTTAATAATCCAATCATGTAGAATAGCATATTTGATGCATTTACATTGTTAATAATAATTCCTCACTGATAAGGTATTTTTGCACAATCTTAGGCCTCCACATATGGTGCATAATCCTACGCAGTTTCTTCCAGTGTCTCTGAAAGTATTGAAGAGTGAGTGCAAAAGGGCAGTCCTCTCAAAGTATTTGGTCCTCTATCCTTATGACTAAAGCCTGGTCTTTAATCAATAACCCACCACATATGAACATATGACTGGGTGAAAAAAGGTGATGGCAATATTGCAATCGGATGTGCATTGAGCAACTCTGCACATGTTTCGCTGAACTCCTGTACTCTTGTACTCAGATACACATGATAATAAATAAAATCTGATCTGATCTGATCAATAGATCAATCATAAACTTCAGCACTAAATTGGCATTGAGACTAAAGACTTATCCACGAGCATTAATCACCATAAGGAATACTGCAAACCTCCTCTATTGATTTTACAACCACACGCTGAATGAACAAATTGCCCACAAAGACACTTATCATAGAATCCCTACAGCGTGGAAACAGGCCCTTTGGCCCAACAAGTTTACACCACCCCTCAGAGCATCCCACCCAGACTCATCCCCCTACAACCCACCTAATCTACACATCCCTGAACACTATGGACAATTTAGCATGACCAATCCACCTACCCTGCACATCTTTGGACTGTGGGAGGACACTGGAGCACCCAGAGGAAACCCACGCAGACACAGGGAGAACGTGCAAACTCCATACAGACAGTCACCCGAGGGTGGAATCGAACCTGGGGCCCTGGCGCTGAGAAGCAGCAGTGATTACCACTGAGCCACCACACTTATTTTACTTAGTCTGAAACTCCAGAATACAGCTCAAACATCTAAAAAGTATTCCAGTCGCTTATTGTCCAATTTCGAAAAACACCATAATTGCTCTTTGCTCTTCTTCCAAAAAAAAATCATTTGATGTACTGCACCAATTCTGGACTTTGTATTACGAAGGGAATATAGATGCTGTGAAGAAGGGGAAAAATATTTACAAGAGTGAAATCAGAACTGAGCAAATTCTCATGAAAGACAAGTTCTCATGAAAGGCTAGGGCTTTTCTCTAGAAAGGAGAAGGCTGATGGAAGACCTAATCAAGGGTTTTACAAGATGGTTTTTGATTTGGTGTAATGTTTTCCCAATTGCAGTGCAGAGCAAATACAGAGGCCAAAATTACAAAGCCAAAGTTACCAATAATTCCAATGGGAATTCAGGAGAAATTCTTTTCCCATAGCATGGTTAGAATACGGATCTCACTACCACTAATATTGGAGACAAAGAGTATCAATATGTTTAACAGGAAGATAGATAAGGACATAAGGGAGAAAGGAATGAAATGATTGAGTTGAAGTGAGATGAAGACAAGTGGGAGAAAGCTCGTGGGAGCATAAGCATGAACGTGGTTTAATGGGACTGAATAGTGGGCTTCCTGTGCTATAAATTCTATTTCTGCTGCAACATATTTGTTCTCTTCCATAAAAAGCTTTAAGGACAGCCAGCCATCCAACAATAGCCTGAATATCTGGGCACTGAGCCTCATGATTCTCTTATTGCTTGAGATGCTGATGGAAGCATGCAAACATATTTTAATAAAAAGACCTTGTGTAATAGAATGAGACCAGTGAATGGTTTTCAACATGTGTAGCACAAGGTACAGAACAGTCAATATAAACTCTATTAACGCGACTACATTATCTTCCTCAATGTAGGAGAACACTAGTGTATTGTACATTCAATTTGGACTCTAATACACTACACCATCACAAAACTAAATGTAATACATGTATCATCAATCGTCAAATACAGTACACCATATTCTCCCACTATCAAGCATTGTACTCCATGCCAAAATATATTCTT
The DNA here is from genome assembly GCF_021869965.1 of Rhincodon typus. Lineage (NCBI taxonomy): Eukaryota > Metazoa > Chordata > Chondrichthyes > Orectolobiformes > Rhincodontidae > Rhincodon > Rhincodon typus. The sequence goes on along the minus strand of NC_063332.1, from coordinate 163,385,893 downwards.
TGCAAGAGATAACAAGGTGTAGAGCTGGATGAACACAGCAGGCCAAGCAGCATCAGAGGAGCAGGAAGGCTGACGTTTTGGGCCTAGACCCTTCTTCAGAAATGGGGGAGGGGAAGGGGGTTCTGAAATAAATAGGGAGAGAGGGGGAGACGGATAGAAGATGGATAGAGGAAAAGATAGGTGGAGAGGAGACAGACAGGTCAAAGAGGCAGGGATGGAGCCAGGAAAGGTGAGTGTAGGTGGGGAGGTAGGGAGGAGATAGGTCAGTCCAAGGAGGACGGACAGGTCAAGGGGGC
>NC_063332.1:163361280-163385497 GCF_021869965.1 Rhincodon typus | reverse complement strand
GGGGATAGGTGGGAGGAAGGACAGGTTAGGGAGGCGGGGATGAGCTGGGCTGGTTTTGGGATGCAGTGGGGGGAGGGGAGATTTTGAAGCTTGTGAAGTCCACATTGATACCATTGGGCTGCAGGGTTCCCAAGCGGAATATGAGGTGCTGTTCCTGCAACCTTCGGGTGGCATCGTTGTGGCACTGCAGGAGGCCCAGGATGGACATGTCGTCTGAGGAATGGGAGGGGGAGTTGAAATGGTTCGCGACTGGGAGGTGCAGTTGTTTAGTGCGAACCGAGCGTAGGTGTTCTGCAAAGCGGTCCCCAAGCCTCCACTTGGTTTACCCGATGTAGAGGAGGCCACAACGGGAACAGTGGATGCAGTATACCACATTAGCAGATGTGCAGGTGAACATCTGCTTGATGTGGAAAGTTTTCTTGGGGCCTGGGATGGGGGTTTGGGGGGAGGTGTAAGGGCAGGTGTAGCGCTTCCTGCGGTTGCAGGGAAAAGTGCCGGGTGTGGTGGGGCTGGAGGGGAGTGTGGAGCAGACAAGGGAGTTATGGAGAGAATGGTCCCTACTGAAAGCAGTTAAGGGTGGGGAGGGAAAAATGTCTTTGGTGGTGGGGTTGGATTGCAGATGGCGGAAGTGTCGGAGGATGATGCGTTGGATCCGGAGGTTGGTGGTGTGGTACGTGAGGACGAGGGGGATTCTGTTTTGGTTGTTATTGCGGGGAGGGGGTGTGAGGGATGAGTTGCGGGAAATGCGGGAGACACGGTCGAGGGCGTTCTCGACCACTGAGGGGGGCAATGTTGCGGTCCTTGAAAAACGAGGACATCTGAGATGTACGGGAGTGGAATGCCTCATCCTGGGAGCAGATGCGGCGGAGGCGAAGGAATTGGGAACATTTTTGCAGAAGGTGGATGGGAGGAGGTGTATTCTCGGTAGCTGTGGGAGTTGGTGGGCTTGAAATGGTTATCGGTTTCTAGGTGGTTGCCAGAGATGGAGACAGAGAGGTCCAGGAAGGAGAGCGAGGTATTAGAGATGGTTCAGGTGAACTTAAGGTTGGGGTGGAAGGTGTTGGTGAAGTGGATGAACTGTTCGAGCTCCTCGTGGGAGCACGAGGCAGCGCTGATACAGTCATCAATGTAACAGAGGAAGAGGTGGGGTTTAGGGCCAGTGTAGGTATCGAAGAGGGATTGTTCCACGTAATCTACAAAAACTGGCTCCTTAAATGAACAGGGACTCTTGATAAACTGTCAAAAACTATATATGTAAAAGACCGGAAGTTTACTGCATTATCACAATCTCTACAATGTTCGAGTAGTCAGTTGAGGGTGCGAGTGAGAAGGCATTCTGCCAGTAAGTTTTTTTTAAGACAAAGTTACATTAAGTGATTTATGCTGCAAAGCAGTGATGTATATATCCCTTGCATTATGTTTCTATTACTCAATGTTTTCACATTGATGATTTGGACCTCGTGATCAACTGGAATATTTGATCAACCATTCCTGGTCCCATAGTGGCCAGTAAATAAAAGGTTTGTTGCTAGTAGAAAACCAGAATGCTCTATATTATCACATTACCAAACAGAATGCACATATCAGACTACCAAACATAATTTGCCAAATCAGAAACATAATTCACAATACCAAACTCATAACACTATGCCATCAGATTACAAAACAGAATATACCGTACCACCACAATACCTATAGAACACAACACACCACATTACTTCTATTGATTTAGGGGCTGTGGCATCACTGGCGAGATCAGCACTTAATTTCCATCCCTATTTACTCTTGAGAAGAAGGTGGTGATTTTTAGGTATCCCACAATAATTTTAGAGAAGGAGTTCCAGGATTTTGACTCAGTGACAGGGGATGGTGATATATTTCCAAGTCAGGATGGTGAGATGCTTGGAAGGGAACTTTGCAGGTGATGGTGTTCCCATGTATCTGCTGTCCTTGTCCTTCTAGATGGAAGCATTTATAGGTTTGGAAGGTGCTGTCCAAGGTGAATGGGTGAATTTCTGCAATGCATCTTGTATATAATACACACTGCTGTTATCCATTGGCAGTGTAGCAACTGAATGTTTGTTTATCTGGTGCCAATTGATTGGGTAATTTGTCCTGGATAGTGCCAAACTTCTTGAAAATTGTTGGAACTGCACTCATCAGGCAAGTGGGAGTATTCCATCACACACCTGACTTGTACCTTGTAGATGGTGTACAGGCTTTGGGGATTTAGAAGGAGTGTTATTCATTGTAAGGTTTCTAACCCCAAGTCTGCTCTTGCAACCATGGCAGTTATAGGACTAAGCCAGTTCAGTATCTGGTCAAGATATTGATAGTGGACGATTCAACAATTGTAATGCCATTGAATGTCAAGGGGTGAAGGTTAAACTGTCTCTTGTTGGAGATGGTCATTGTCTGGTACTTGTATGGCACTTGGCACTTGTCAGCCCAAAACCTAGTTGGTCTTGCTGCATTTGGACATGGACTACTTCAGTATCTGAGGAACCATGAATGATGCTGAACACTGTGCAATCATCCCTGAACATTCACACTTCTGAGCTTATGATGGAGGGAAGGTTATTAATGAAACACCTGAAGATGGCTCTGCCTAAGGACTGCCTGCAGTGATCTACTGGAAATGAGATGACTAAACCCCAACAACCACAAACATTTTCTTGTAGGTATTTATTCCAATCTCTAGAGAGCTTTCCCATGATTCCCATTGACTCCAGTGGTTTCTCAACACCACAATTGGTCAAATGCAGCCTTGATGTCAAAGGCAGTTACTCAGGCCTCACCTCTGGAGTTTGACTCATGTCCATGCTTGGACCAACACTGTACTGAGGTCAGAAGCTGAGTGTTCCAAACTGAGCATTACTGAGCAGGTTATTGCCAAGCAAGCGCTACTTGATGGCAGTGTTGATGATACCTACCATCTCTTCACTGATGATCGAGAGTAGACTGGTTGGTATATTTGTGGAGGCTCCTTCTCCTGTGAGTTGTTTAATTGTCCACACCATTCATGACTGGATGTGGCAGGCTTGCAAAGCTTAGATCTGATCCATTGGCTGTGGAATCACCACAGCTCTGTCTATCACTTGCTGCTTATGGTGTTTGGCATGCAGGTTTCACCTGTTTGAAGCTTAACCAGTTTGATACCTCATTTTTAAACATGCCCGATGCTGTTCCTGGCATGCCCTCCTGCACTCTCCATTGACCAAGGTTGATCCCTGAGTTTGATGGTAATCGTAGAGTTGGGGAATATACCGGACCATGATTGCATTGCTGCTGCTGATGGCCCACAGTGTCTTGCAGATACCCAGGCTGGAGTTGCTTGGATCTGCTTGAAGTCTGTCCCATTTAGCACATTGATAGTGGCAAACAACATTATGTAAGGTATTATTAATGTGAAGCGGGGGACTTCATCTCCACAATGATTCTGTGGTGGGTCACTGCACCTGATACAGTACTAGAACCATGCATCTGCAGGCAGGCAGGTTGGTGATGTCGAGGTCAAGTATGTTTTTCCCTAATGTCAGTTCCTTCACCACCTAGCGCAGACCCAGACTCACAGCTTGCCACCTTCAGTGTTTCTTCCAAGTGGTGTTCAACATGGGGGAATAGTGATTCATTAGCTGAGGGTGTCGCTGGTATGTAGTATTCAGCAGGAGATTCCCTTGCCCATGTTTTATCTGATGCATTGAGTCTTCATGAGTTCCAGAGTCAATGTTAAGGACAACTGCCCACTAAGGGTATAGCACTCTGCTGCCACCTCTGCTGCGCCTGTTCTGCCAGTGGGACAGAAATGTTTTCTGGGATATTGTATGTGAGGAACGACTCTACAAGTATAAATGTCAGGCCACTGTTGGGAGGCGGCTCTCCCTATTTTAACACTAGCCCTAGGATGTTGGTAAGAAGGACTTTGCAGGGTCAACAGGGATGGATTTGCTGTTGTTGTTCCCACGCCGAGGTCACACCAACAAACACAATACAGCTCATCGTAAAATGTAGAATCCCTACAGTGTGGAAGCAGGCCGTTTGGCCTACTGAGTCCACGTAACCCTCTGAAGGGCATCCACCCAGACCTACCCCCTTACCCTATCCTTGTAACCCTGCATTTGCCATGGCTAATCCACCTAGCCTGCACATGCCTGGGCACTACAGGGCAATTTAGCATGGCCAACCCAAATAACCTGCACATCTTTGGACTGTGAGAGGAAATTGGAGCACCTGAAGGAAATCCATGAAGACACAGGAAGAATGTGCAAATACAGACAGCCACCCAAGGTTGGAATCAAACCGGGGTCCCTTATGCTGCGAGACAGCAGTGCTAACCACCGAGCTACCATGCTGCCCAAAACCTCCTAACTGGTAGACCCACGCCACCACGATCAAACATAATACACCATGCCTTAGAATCCTTAATACTTCTGCACTGAGAACACAAAAAATAGAGGTTATCGCTGCTCATCAAAACTAAAGACTGAAATGGGAAACTATTTCAGTGCAGATAAAAAAAAATCAAAAGATAAGATGGGATAGTTTAAAAGATTATCTAAGGAATCTTCTGGTGACATTCACATGGGAAAAAGCGATTTATGGAAATAAGAAATTCCAATAATGAAGCAGCCCATATTGATCTCTTTGTTAAAAGCCAAAAATAGAAATTAACTTAATCTCTTTTGTACATTGGTAATTACACATTTACTGGCACTTTTCCACATGAGTGGGTTCCTCTGTAAACAACAACCCATTGTGCCATTTCTCCTGATATGTGTCAAGTGGAATTTCTGGCATTTCCGAGCTAGGTATCAATCAGCTCAATCAAGAGTAAAGCCATCTATTTCCCACTGATCTTCAATAGTCGGCAAGTGTCTCACTGTCAGTATTTTGAGTATTGACACCGGGGTTAACTGGATCAGGATACCAATGCTATGCCCACAGGATCAGCGCAAAAGCTAGTGTATGGTCAGTGGTTCATTTCCTAAACCCTCAAACCCTTCTCTCTATCTAGAAGGTTCACATCAGAGTTGTTGGTGGAATACTCACCACTCAGTTTTAGGAGTAACAGCCACAACAATGCTTGTGCAACATTTAACTGCAAAGAAATTAAAATTAACTTAATTAATGCCCCAGCCTTGGAACTGAATTACTGACGCACCATGGCTGTAGTAAAGTCTGTGCAATGTATAGGATCTACTGAAGAAATTCACTTTGAGGGTACCTCTCTGCTCTATGATCTCTACCAATAGGCGGAATAAGGGCAGTAATGTAATGAGAATATCATCACCCTCAGGTCACATATCATCACTCAACCAACACGCTGGAACTCACGACATTTTAGAGCTAAATCAAAAAAGAACGACAAGGAGAAGGCGTTAGTAACAGGCAGCTAGGATTGACCAAGAAAGACAACCTTATCAGAGTCACCCCACATCTCAAAAAACAAATAATTAAATGGCATTACCACGACTATCAACATCCTGGGGGTTAGCATTGATGAGAAAATGAACCAGAGCAGACTTAAAAAAATACTACAACCACAAAAGCAAGTCAGAGGCTAGGAATTCGTAAGCAACTAATTCACTTCCTGACTCCCCAAAGTCCACAACCTATAAGGTATAAATCAGAAGGGTGATGGAATACTCTCTATTTCTAGGTGAGTACAGCTTCAACAACACTCAATAAGTTTAACACCACCTAAGTCAAGGCAGCCCACTCGATTGTCATCCTATCCACCAACACCAACTCCCTCCACCACCAGAGCACTATAGCAACGGTTTGTAGCACTTACAAGATGTACCACAGCAACTCACCAAGGCTTCTTCAATGGCATCTTCCAATCCTCAACATCTACCATCTAGATTGTCAAGGACAGTCAAGGCCCCAGCAGTATCACCACCTATAAGTGCCCTCCAAGTAACACGTCATCTTCAATTGAAGCTCTATTGCCATTCCTCTGTCACTGCATTAAAATCCTGGGACTCCCTTCCTAATAGCACTGTGTGTGTGTCTGCACCTATTCCCAGTTGACTGTAGCCATTCAAAATAAAAGATTTGGAAGAATGACTGCCATATACACAAGGAGACGATAAGGACTGCAGATGCTGGAAGCCAGAGTCTGTAGGTGTGAGGCTGGAAATGCACAGCAGATCAGACAGCATCAGAGGAGCAGGAAAGTCCACGTTTCCGGCCGAAACCCGTCGACTTTCCTGCTCCTCTGATGCTGCCTGACCTGTTGTGCTTTTCCATCCTCACATCTACAGACTTATACGCAAGGATCTTGGTATCAGCATAAATGTCACAACCACCGAAGACTTAGGTGCCCTCAGGTGGTGCTCGCAGATTGGATGCGATGTCGAATTTCCGCATCAATGTCAGCTTTAGATGAGAGGTAGCTTACCAGGCAGGCAAAATGTTCTACATTTGGGAGGATTTCTCCTTTGATTTTAAGAGAGGGATGGACCGGAATTTGACCCAGGACAGGCTGGTAAAGGATTTGATTCTGCATGTGGTTGAGGCTGAGACCAATTCTTCGGTACGCTTCTGCAAAAGTGTTAAGTGAGGTTTGAAGGTGCTCTTGCAAGAGAACAGAGATGACGTTATTTGCGTACTGAAGTTCCACAAGCGAGGTTGGCGTTGTTTACTTGTTGGATTTCTTCTATATGGCTCTGGAACTTGGACCATGTACAGATGTCACCTCAACAAGTACCATCAAACTTGTTTGAGATGAATTCTGCACATCAGCTGGGAGGACAGGTATACTAACATCAGCATCCTTGAAGGAACCAATAGCTCCAACATCAAGGCCATTATCATTCAAAACCAACTCCTCAGGGCTGTCCACGTGCTTAGGATGCCCGAGTTTTCTAACTGCCAAAGCACATACCTTGCCAAAATAAATATCTTGCTCCATTTTCTTGCTTTATTTTCTGTATTTCAAATTGGCGCCGGAGCTTGGCAACACTAAACAGTTTTCACTGTGTTCGTATACAAGTGACAATGAATAAATCTAATCCAATCTAATCTAATCTAAATTATTTATGCCCAGCTCAAGGAAGGCACTCAAATGAGGGAGGACAAACGAAGCATTTCAAAGACTGCCTGAAGGCTTTTCTCAAGAAATGCAACATTGACATGAACATGTAGGAGACCCTCATTCAGAAGAAACCCACCTGGAGGAATCTCTTGTATGAAGGGACACAGTTCTTTGAGAACACCCATCGGCAAGAGAAAGTACAGAAAAGGTACTGGAGAAAGGAAGGCCAGCAGTCTCGAGGCCAAGGTTCAATTCCACTTCCCAGAGACTTGCCAAATATGTGGTTGGAATTATGGCTCTAGGATCAGGCTCATCAGCCACACAAGGACCCACAGAACCAGTGACACAGAATTTCCGAAGTGGAAAATCATATTTGTTAGCAAGTGATTGCCAAAGATGATGAGTGGTTCAAGACAGCAGCTGACCATCATCTTCCCAAGGGCAGTTTGGGATGGACATTAACTGCTGACTCGCCAGTGATACCCACATCTCATGAATGAATGAGAAAGAAAAGAAACAAAAGTCAGGTTCTCTTAACTGAGAGTGTGCTATCCAAGACATTTGTTCAGGTTTCCACATGATAAAGAGTGTGCTGCCGATTGAAATAGTAGAATCATGGATTTCAGTATTTGGTTACAAGACTGGTTCTGCTCACTAAGGCAGAATTCATCAAAGTAAGAGAGGAAGCACTGAAAGTTTCTTTAAAATGCTACTTTAGCTTTATTTAAGTAGCATAGGTTAAAGGTTCAGCAGGGAAATGTGGGAAAAAAAAGCAACTACGCTAATTAAAACCAAATATTAGACAACCTGAATTGATTTTAGAAAGAATAATATGTGAACACCGAGTCAAGAGATATGAAGCTGGAAAAGTACAGCAGGTCAGACACCTTCCGAGGAGCAGGAAAGTCAACATTTTGGGCTGTCAGTCCTGACAACAGGTTTCAGTCCAAAACGCTGACTTTTCTGCTCCTTGGATGCTGTCTCACCTGCTGTGCTTTTCCAGCTTCACAACTATTGACAATATCTGAACACAGTTGGAATACTGGGAATGTGTTTGTGTCCACAATGATTAAAGAAACAAAAGGGCCTCGTATGGTGATTTGGTCAGAAATATAGATGAAGACAAAGCACGGCAGAAGAATTAGTCAAGCAGTTTATATCGAGAGCTGAAGGAGGATGTGTGTACATTGATTGTTATTCAGAGAAAAATTTTGGAAATGCCAGAGGTCAGTGCTAATATCTGCACATTACAAATGCATTCTGCGTGGAGCAGGGTAACATATGATGTAGATTAGGTCATTAGGATTCTGCAGGCCAAAGCTAATCAAGTGGTAGGTTTCAGTTTAATACAATTTAAGAAGCATTAAAGGATCTGTGTGAAGTATTATGGCCTTGTTTAGAGACAAACATGGCTATTTATGTTGCTTCTCTTTTTGCATTCCTTCACATTCCAGATGTAGTCACAGGCACAGTTGTGCAGCATTCAGGGATATAAAGGTAAAGTTGTCATTGTTCTACCAGACTATAAGGCTGCTCTTTTCTTATTGAGAAACTGGTAGTGGTTAACCTGAGGACCTCTATGCCTCAGGCGAGGGGTAAGGTTGAGAAGGTGGGACCTTCATGGTAGCCTCAGCCAATGCGAAAATTGAATCTATGCTATCACACAGCCACCTAGGGACATACTATAACATTGATGGACGTAAGTTAATATGACAGGAAGGGAGTCTTGGGATTCAGTATCACCCACTTCTGAAAGCTCCAAGTGAAGTAACAGAGAGCTATGTCAAAGTGAACTTGCTCCTGAGTCACATGACTAGGTCTGTTTATTATAAAGGTAGCAATTGGGTTATAAGACCTTGCCTGAAAGTATTTACCATTTGATCCCAAAAAGGATACTTCGGACTCTTCAGAAGACAGCTAGAGAAGGGCAATGAAGCTAATTATGACCCAAGTGCTATGATCTGAGTAATTAACAGGAATAATGGAATCTTGTGCTGAGTGTGCAAGCATTTTATTGTAATTTTGTGTAGGCAACTAATACTAGGTAAGCTTGTATCTCAGAATATGCCACTTTCCATTTGCCATACTGATTTCAATTTTTCATGTATAGATACAAAGTTTGGGCCTTCAGTTTTTCGAAGTTAAATCCTAAATTAATTCAATATTCATCCCTCCAGATGAAACTCTTGGTTACAGGGAATGAACTATATTAGGTTCTGAAAAGATTTTACATAGATTAAAGGCATTGATAATTAGGTGTATTTATATCATAGTTATATGGATAGGACTTGACTGAAAAATATACAAACGTTTGTTTGATGAGAAAATACTCATCAAGTCTCAGACAGTTAATAACATTTTGAAGATTCTTTGCAACTGTACACTGGAATACAACACAGCCAATGTCATTGTAACAAAGGATCTTACTGACAATGCTCAGTCATTATTCACTCATTTAGAAACTGGTATTTTCACTGCCTCTGGTAAGTTTTTCCAACTTAACACCTGGACAGAAAATCACACTAACTTCGCAATAACTTCAAAATTTACTCACCTGTAGAAGGATGAAGCAGCTCTCCAAATCACTTGCTTTAACAGGGCAATTAGGCGATACAGAATAATTTGTATTGGATTGTTACTAGAAGATAACTTTCATTTTCAGCTGAAGCTAACCCAAAGCAATGGTAGATTTGCTGCCATCCATTACATATTGCTGCTCGTTTTATGTTTTCACTATCATCTATCACTCTTTCAAAGATCTGGTACAGGCACAATAAGCTAAATGGTCATTTCTGTGTGATTACATCCTGTGATTCTATAACCTGTTACTGCTTGTTTTGTGCCCCTACTAGAAGTGTAAATTACCCTCACTTATCTAAAATTTACTGAGACATGTCAACTTATCAGTTTATTATCCTAGGCCTTATCTACTTTGCAGCAAATCATTAAGGAACATGATCGACACCTGCATTATGTATTGTAATTAAATATTGATGGTTAAATGATGACTGTAACAAACGAAGGCAATGTTGTCATAGTCATTACAATTGTTGGTCTAGGGGTATGGTTCTTGCTTTGGAGATTGTATACCATGGAGATCCAAGAGGTCCCTGGTTCAAATCCCAGACGAGCCCTGATTGATTCTTTAGGTGGCAAGGTGGCTCAGTGGTTAGCACTGCTGCCTCACAGCGCCAGGGACCCGGGTTCAATTCTGCCCTCGGGTGACTGTCTGTGTGAAGTTTGCACGTTCTCCCCATGTCTGCGATAACAAGGTATAGAGCTGGATGAACACAGCAGGCCGAGGAGCAGGAAAGCTGACGTTTTGGGCCTAGACCCTTCTTCAGAAATGGGGGAGGGGAAAGGGGTTCTGAAATAAATAGGGAGAGGGGGGAGGCGGATAGAAGATGGATAAAGGAGAAGATAGGTGGAGAGTAGACAGATAGGTCAAAGAGGCGGGGATGGTGCCAGTGAAGGTGAGTGTAGGTGGGGAGGTAGGGAGGAGTTGGTCAGTCCAGGGAGGACGGACAGGTCAAGGAGGGGGGATGAAGTTAGTAGGTAGGAGATGGGGGTGGGGCTTGAGGTGGGAGGAGGGGAGAGGTGGGAGGTAGGACAGGTTAGGGAGGCGGGGACAAGCTGGGCTGGTTTTGCGATGCGGTAGGGGGAGGGGAGATTTTGAAGCTTGTGAAATCCACATTGATACCATTGGGCTGCAGGGTTCCCAAGTGGAATATGAGTTGCTGTTCCTGCAATCTTCGGGTGGCATCGTTGTGGCACTGCAGGAGGCCCAGGATGGACATGTCGTCTGAGAAATGGGAGGGGGAGTTGAAATGGTTCGCGACTGGGAGGTGCAGTTGTTTAGTGCGAACCAAGCGTAGGTGTTCTGCAAAGCGGTCCCCAAGCCTCCGCTTGGTTTCCCCGATGTAGAGGAGGCCACAACAGGAACAGCGGATGCAGTATACCACATTAGCAGATGTGCAGGTGAACATCTGCTTGATGTGGAAAGTCTTCTTGGGGCCTGGGATGGGGGTGAGGGGGGAGCTGTAGGGGCAGGTGTAGCACTTCCTGCGGTTGCAGGGAAAAGTGCCAGGTGTGGTGGGGCTGGAGGGGAGTGTGGTGCTGACAAGGGAGTCACGGAGAGAGTGATCCTTCCGGAAAGCAGATAAGGGTGGGGAGGGAAAAATGTCTTTGGTAGTGGGGTCGGATTGCAGATGGCGGAAGTGTCGTAGGATGATGCGTTGGATCCGGAGGTTGGTGGGGTGGTACGTGAGGACGAGGGGAATTCTTTTTTGGTTGTTATTGCAGGGAGGGGGTGTGAGGGATGAGTTCCGGGAAATGCGGGAGACACAGTCGAGGGCATTCTCGACCACTGAGGTGGGGGGAAGTTGCGGTCCTTAAAAAATGAGGACATCTGAGATGTACAGGAATGGAATGCCTCATCCTGGGAGCGTTGATTTCCTCCAGGTGCTTCGGTTTCCTCCCACAGTCCAAAGATGTGCAGGCTAGGTGGATTGGCTACGCTAAATTGCCCATAGTGTTCAGGGATGTGTAGATTAGGTGGGTTATAGGGATGGGTCTGGGTGGAATGCTCCGAGGGGTGGTGTGGACTCGTTAGGCCGAAGGGCCTGTTTCCACATTGTAGGGATTCTATGAAAAAAAACACAGGAGGCTATTCAGCCCATCAACTGCACGTCAGATTTCTGTAGGGCAATCCAGACAGCCCCATTGCCCTACGCTATTTCCAAAGATCTGAAAATTAATTTCCCTCAAGTGTCTATCTAACTTTCTTTTGAAATCATGAATTAACTCAACTTGCACATCCTCATAGGCAAGTTCCAGATTATTTCAACTGAGTGTCTACAAAAGTTCTTCCTCACATCATTTCTCTTCTCCAAAGCCGTTAAGTTGGGTTCCCCTGGTATTCATACCATCAGCAAAGGGAACAGCTTTTATTGTCTACCTTGTCTAAATCTGAAAATAATCTTGTATGCCCCAAGCAATTTTTCAGATTTTGTGATTTTGTTTCATATATTGTCATGCTGCAGCAGCATTGAGAATAATTTTGGTTGCAGAAGAATGGTTCGGTTTACTTTGTTGCAATCATTTGTCATCTACAAAAAATATAGGTTACGGGTGTGGATAAATCATTCAATTCCAATACAAGCATGGTACGTTATTCATTTTCTATAATTTGGTTGATTGGTCGCTGCTTTGAACTCGAGACAATTATTTAAATCTTGTTGACCTTGATAGCTGTTTCAAACATTCTTGATTATTCATCTTCTCGTCTGCTTTTATATCAATGAGTTCAAGGATGTGTTGAAGATGCTTGAGTTTACATGAACCTCCAAATGGCAAATAAATAGTTTAGTTAAGATGAAACATGTTTACTACGTCAAAAATTAAATCACAGGTTTGTTTGGAAGTTGCAATCAGTCGTAAGAAGAATATAGCTTTGATCAATTACTGTAAAATACATGCAATTATTATCAAATGTTTAAGTTTCTGCTCCTATTTGTTTATTCTGTTTTAGCTTATGAATATGGTTGGCATGTATGCAGGAATTTCTCCAGTGTACCCCAATGAGAAAGGCAGTACGGAAAGATACCTAAAATTGAGTTTTCAGGGACCAAGGGAGATCCTACGGGAATTCCAAACGTCAAAGCCTCAATCACAGTCTGATGTAACATGATTCTACCACCTTCTGACAACAAAGAGGATGTAGTGTAGTGATAGAAGCAATACCCGAGATAATTTGAAAAGGAGTTCCCTACTTGTTTCCTAGTTATACTGTGAGCCAAGGCTTTGCAAGTACTCTGAAACATAAAAAGCATAAAATAGATTTAAACTGAAAAAGATGAAAGACACCTGTAAGCTTGTCTATGTAGCATAACTCTTGTCTCTGAATCATAATCCTAGTGATTTAAGTTCTGCTTCACAATTTGAGCACTAAATTCAAGACTGACACTCCAGTGCACTGCTGAGGGAGTGCTGTATTAATCAACATGTTGTTTTTCAGATGAGTTGTTAATCTGGCAGTTTGGGTGGATGTAAAAACATCCCACAGCACTACTTTGAAGAGGAATAGGAGCATTATAACCGAATCCATTCTTTATGCCTCAATCAACATCACATCACCTTCCTGTTTTTTGGGAGCATGCTCTGCATACACTGGCTGCCATGTTTCCTGTATTACGAAAGAGACAACCCTTCAAAAGTTACTTAATCAGCTGTAAAAGTGCTTTGATACAGTTTGTGTTTGTGAAAAGTCAAATAAATGCAAGTCTTTCTTTCCTGTTATTCACACAGTATACTTTTACGTGCATCCATAAGCCTTCTGCTTCAGAGGAGTCGAGCTTAGATATCCAAGTTGAATGGAATTAATAAGATTTAACCTGAAAAGGTAATCTCAGATATGATAACCAGGTCACAGGATTACATCAAGAGGATTTAAATCATCTTCAAGCACATCTTTGAAAACAAGAGTTGGAATATCATCTCAAATTGCAAATTCTACTATCGGTTTAGTTACCAGATATGTGAAAAATGGCACAGATTGGCTATGTGAGGCGGCAATTGACAAGTTAAAGCGAACTAAAATTGACTATTGGTTGTCAGGTCATGGCTAACCCAAAATGTAGATATATCTGGAGCAACTGCAGGCTATTGTGAATGATGTGCTACAGTTCTTCTTTGAATGTTAGTTTGACATTTAGGTGGCACTAACTCATCCAGCATAGAACATAGAACATAGAACATTACAGTGCAGTACAGGCCCTTCGGCCCTCGATGTTGCGCCGACCTGTGAAACCAATCAGTCGCATTCACCCATTATTCCTTTGTTTGCTGACCTGCCTTGGCTCCCATTGGATCATTGTCACATCCTCATTCAAATCCACCTACCTCTCTAACCTCCTCCAATTTGCAAACTACAAGAATTCTATGTTCCTCCAAACATAGCTTCTTGTAAATCCACTTCTTTCTTCTCTCACTATTGAAGGTGGCCCTTCAGTGGTCTACACCCTATACTCTTGGATAGTTAGGTTGTGTCAGCAACAAACACAATGTTGCAGAAACTTAGCAGGTCTGGCTAACATCTGAGGAGAGACTCTCAAACTGACACGGGTGACAAAAGCAATCACCACAAAACAGTGGCCTCCTGTTTCATAGAATCCCTACAGTGTGGAAACAGGCCCTTTGGCCCAACAAGCCCACACTGAACCTCAGAGCATCCCACCCAGACTCATCCCCCTATAACCCACCTAATGTACACATCCCTGAACACTATGGGCAATTTAGCATGGCCAATCCACCTAACCTGCACATCTTTGGACTGTGGGAGGAAACTGAAGCACCCGAAGGAAACCCACACAGACACGGGGAGAATATGCAAACTCCACACAGACAGTTGCCCAAGGGTGGAATCGAACCCGGGTTCCTTGCGCTGTGAGGCAGCAGTGCTAACCACTGAGCCACCCCAAATGTGTTTCAATGTGTTAAATGAAATATAGAATTTAAAGACAGTATTATTGCTAATGACCAAGGAAGTACCACAGTGGCGTTAACTCATCTGGTTCATGAGTGTCCTTTAGGAGATGAAATCAGCTGTTCTAACTCAACAGTCTGGTTTATATGTGACTTCTGACCCACATGGCTCTCAACTGATCTCTGAAATTACATAGCAAGTTACTTTGGTCATGTTCAGTAAAGTGGCACATCACTGTCTTCAACAGCAGTTAAGGATGGGTAGTAAATGCTAGCCTTATTAGTGACCTTCACATCCCGCAAATGATTAAAACAAATATTCTTCAAAAGACTCTCCCATTCTTTGGTGCTCCTTACAATCTCTGTCTTTGGCAATGCTTTTGGTTACCCTGTCCTAATATGTCCATCTTTAACTTAATGTCAGTTTTTTTTAACCTGACCATACTTCAATGAAGTGATGAAGGATACAATCTGATGTTGAAGCTGTTGGTAAGTATCCACACAGTTTGTATTAAAACTAGAGCCAGCATGTTTAAACTATTCTCTTGTTATAATTTCCCATCTTTAATGTTAACCATTACTCTTCCACCTTTACATGCAAATATCTATATATATACACATACACACACAACACACAGAATTCAGTCTCTACACATATGAAGCCCTTGATATTTCATTCTCTTCAAAGATAGAATCCACAATTTAAATATACAATTAGTGAAGTTAAATCTTAATTCCACCTGTCACATTGAACGGGATAATCCTATTAAATCAACTGGCTCTGGCAGGCAAAATCTTGGAATGCATAAAATAAAACCTTCAAAAGCAATCAACCTTTTGAATAATCTTTCATGGAATTGAAGATCTTTCTAATATTTACCTTGTGAACACGTTCATAAACTTACCTCGGCGACATTCTGGATACTTATAGTTTTCTTGTTCTGTGCAACACTTCCTACGATCCCCATATCCAATGGGAAAACGATCTCGTGGTCTGGATGGACAAGGCAATCTTCCATGACAGCATCTTTGTGAATATTGAACAGCCTGGTGGCTAACTCTCCTGTGCCATTTCTTTGCCGGTACATAAACAGACTCATTCGGTCGGCATGGATCAGGAAACTAAGCCTCCGTAAAGTTTTAAACACCACCTTTTCCATATTTATGCTCTCCTGCATATCTCGGATAAGGTCAAAGAGAATTTCACTCTCCTCGACCTGACCCATCTCCCTGAATGTTGAGATATCAGCACCGATGTCAGTCCTTGACATCACTTGAGCCACAGTTTCTGGACGAAGTTTCTTCTCAAAGTACTGCTTGGCAAACTCCGGATTGGAGTCGAGAAATTTTTCTGCGGCTTCCCTATTCATTTTGATGACTGTTCAAGGAGCGTAGCACTAATTCTGATGAATTCAATTGACTGAAGAAGGGTCCTGATCCGAAACGTCAACTTTCCTGCTTTTCTGATGCTGCCTGGCCTGCTGTGTTCCTCCAGCTCCACAGTGTGTTGTAAATATTACACACCAGGTTTGCTATATCTGCACTGAAGCTAGCTCATTGTAGGGCATCTGCAACTATTGAGACTGCTTCGCTCCTGTTCTACAGTCATCAGCAAACTATTTTCCTAATACTGTTGAAGGTGAACTGCTGATGCGTGCAGATTGTACCAGAGAAGCCTGATCAAGTCTCATGTGACACATTAACAGCCAGTCCTAGTCTTACGTTAGTGTCTCTTACCAGATTTGTATGTAGAGAAGATCCTTTCCAAGATGACTAATTCTGACCAGCGTTTATACTGTGACAGTGGAGGTAAATCTTAACTATTAAACTATCTACACAATCCTGTTATTGTGGGTGTTAGTGTTTCAAATCATAGTACAGATAAAACACATTTTTATGCTTATTAAATGTGTGGTAGTGTTTTTCACTTGCAGAGAAACCTTTTTCTATTGTTTATAAAAAAAAATCTGAGCACAAAAAAAAATTTAGTTCTAACTTTACCAGATTGCGGAGCTAATACTTCGGTATTGTCAAATTTTATAAACGTTGTCCTGTTAACTCACTGACACACGTGCTTCAGCCGGAAGTTCCCTCCCCTCCCCCAAGTATTGACAGGCTATTTACCATAACCACCTAATAGGGCTCTTGTGGTGTACTGGTAGTAGTCCTATTTTTACGCCAGGAGGCCTGGGTTCAAGCCCCACCTGTTCCAGAGATGTATAATAAACAGGTTGACTCAAACATAGGTTATAACCCAATAATTTTAATCCCTTCAAGTGTCTGAATTAACTCCTTTTTTACCATGACTTAGGCAGCATCTTCTTCCTTACTAAAAGGGAGATGAAAAGTATTCGTTTAACAGCTCAGCTATGCCACCTCCTTCAAATTAGCCCACTCCTCATTACCCTTTACTGTTTAGATGGCTAGAGAAGACTTTAGACTCCCTTGTTCTAGTTTAGCCGTTAGTCTCTTCCCATACTGCCTCTTACTTGCTTTCCTCAATTCCCCTCTAAACCATCTATAATTAGCCCGGCTCTCAGTTGTATCATCTACTTACATCCAACCTAAAACACACTTAGAATCATAGAATCCCTACGGTGTGGAAGCAGGCTATTCAGCCCCTCAAGTCCCTCTGAAGGGCATCCCACCCAGGCCCTACCCTATATTTCCCAATGGCTAACTCCTCTAGCCTCCACACTGTGGACAACTTGGCCTTGCCAATCCACCTAGCCTGCACATCTTTGGACTGTAGGAGGAAACCCATACAGACATGGGAGAATGTGCAAACAGTCGCCTGCGGAATTGAACCTGGGTTCCTGGCACTGTCAGGCAGCAGTGCTAACCATTGAGCCGCCCTGCTTCATCTTGATTTTCACAGATTTCACAATGCAGGGAGTTCTGGAATCGTTTGCCTTCCCCTTTTCAGTAATGTATCTTGACTGTACTTGAACTTGCTTCTTTAAAGTCAACCCACCATTCAGTTACAGTTTACTCTTTCCAATTTAATCAGGGCCAGATCCATGCTTCCCCCACTGAAGTTGGCTTTCTCCAAGCTAATTATTCTGACCCTGATTGCTCTGTGCTTTTTTTTGTAGCCAACCTAAATCATTTGCTACAATAACCACAGCCCAACATATTCCCAAGAACTAAGTCCATCAACACGTGTTCTCATTAGGCTGGAAAAATTCTCCTTAACACATCCTAGAAATTCTTGCCCCTCTCTGCCCTTTCCACTACTATACCAGTTTATAATTGGTTAATTAAGAGTCCCCCATTATAAAGGAGTCTATAGTTCTTTCAGTTCTAATTGTTTTGCAAATATGTTCCTCCATATTTTCCTCAGACTACACTGAGCAGGCACTAGCTAAATTGACTATTATAAGTCTTAAAAGTAATACAAATTAAAATTATTCCTAGTGCACTTGTGGCATGGTGGTAGCATCCCTGACTGAGACAGGTGGCCCAGGTTCAAGTCCCACACAAGAAGTGTGCAATAGTACTTCTGAAGAGGTTGGTTAGAAAATAATCAACAAACTGTACCTTATGTTGCCAGTTTTAGTTTAGGTAATGGGCTGCCTCTTGTTGGGATGCAAATGTTAGAATTTGAGAAGTGGAGACATATCAGGGAAGGAGTGAAGCTCCTGAAGTAAGAGTTCAAGAAGGTGCTCACTCTTAGAGTGGTAAGACATATCTTAAAAAAAAAGGTAGTGGCAGGAAGGAATATCTAGAACAGGAGCATCAGGACAAACTACGCCCACAGATTTGGAGCAATGGCTTCCTGTGCCCCAAACAAGGATATTTAAAGGAAGGTTGATATATTTACTTATTATTTGGTAATAAATTAAATACATAAACTTTGTAAGCTAAATTTAGGTTGATCAATGTGGCGGTATTTATATCTTTTACAATACATATTTTAATCTTTCAAAACGCAAATCTTTCCATACTAATGATCTGGAGACAGGACTTGCATCAAAATGAAAAACATTAGATCTGTAGAGGAAATAGCAAATGTATTTTATTACCAAAGTTTGTACAATTCTTATTGTTACTTTTCTTCATTTTTGTCAGTGGCACTTTGCTGTTGCCTTCCATATTCAGGACCTCAAGTCTCTCAGACAGAACAGGAATCAAACTTACTGTCATTTTGAATCACATGCTGGCCAGCTAACTTACCAGCATCCATATCACTGCGGTATGATAGTGATATTTTGCAAATTATCACTAAGCATTCATGCTGATTGAAGTGTTACGGTTATTGACTGGATTGAATTTGATCTACATAAATAAACCACCCATGAGCAAAAAGAATTAATCTTATTGTCTATTTATTTTGTGGTTTATTTATTGCCCTTGCATGTTTGCTCTTTCAGTTTACATTTTCTCCTTAAAATCAACTTGTTACATAATATTGAAAGTAATAAGTAATTAAACACTCAATTTTCATTCTTTAGTCTCTGCCATTCATTCCTCTGCATCACAGGTAATGCCACTTCTGAAATTCTTCAGCTCTGATGTTGCCCTCAGATTTCCCAGTGTTGATTTTTGGCATTTCTCAAACCCTGGCCCATTTTCAATTCCTTTCCCTCAAGTACAAAGTAATTTTAGAATAGGTGTTCCACTTCACGGTGATGTTTGATGGTGAAAGACTGAAACGACACCTTAAAAACTTAAAACAGTGGGGTCTCAGAAGCCTTCCCAAGCAGTGGCGACAGACCAGTGAAGCTGGACAGCAAATGACTGTTGATTCCACCTTCACTATGAACACAGAGCACACTAACACAAGATATTCAATTACCTGGAATAAACATCCATACCTGCTTGAAAGCATCTTGTTATGCTCAGTCCCCATCAATACAATTCACTCCTCAAAATGATTAGTAACTTAGAGGCAAAATGTCACTAAGCAAGTCATTATAATCATATTTACTTACCTGAATTCCATATCCATTCATCACATCTTTCAGCCTCTATCCAATATAATATTCAATGTTAACAGCTAGGGGACACGACCACATTATGGTTATGCTACTGAGTTAGTAACTGGGAGTGATGATCTGGAAATATAGGCATTCAAACCCCACCATGGGAGCCAAGGAATTTAATATAATTAACTAAAATCAATCTTGAATACAGAAAAGCTATCAGATTCTGGTAAAAAGAAAGATAGCAAAAAACTGTAGATGCTGGAAATCTGAAACAAATTGCTGGAGAAACTCAGCAGGTCTGACAACATCTGTTGAGAGAAAACAGAATTACTGTTTCAAGTCCAGTGACCCTTCTTCAGAACTATTTAACTCCCAGCAATTACCTTCAAAATGGTACAGATCACATCAAATTATAAGCTAAAATTTCATTATGCTTGGTGAAACACTCAGTTGTTCCTGTTGTGATTTCAGTAAAAGTCCCTTGGTGGGGGTAAGGGGTGGGGGAGGAGGTGTCACATTTCTACCCTAATGTTGGCAAATAAATAACTTCTTCAGAAGTTTCACTGGCTCTGTTTTTTTCTCTACAAGACCTGCTGAGTTTCTCTGGTGATTTCTCTTCTCATTTCTGGTTAAAAAGATAGGTGGCTTACTCATTCTTCTTTGGAAGAAAAAAAAAATCTGTCATTCCTGGCTTGGCTTAAGTAATGACTCCAGACTCCCAGCAAAGTGGTAAACTTGTGTTGTGAAATGGCCTAACAAGCCTTAATGGAAGTAGTCATATCCACTGAATGAATTAAGAATTCTGTGCCTCCAGACAGACAGACAGACAGACAATGGAATCTTTCTATTTTTTTAATAGTTTGCAATAAAAAAAGAAAAAAAAAAAAAAAGAGAACAGCAAGCATCAGACGGTAGACAACTTTTCCTCAGACATCTGCTCCTTCTTATTAGTTGAAGCTCTAGGGAAGATGCAGCAGTAGGTGTAAGTGGGCAGGTGTGCGCCAGTTAACTCTTTTCTGAAGGTTTACATTTAGTTCAGAACCTCCATATAACAAAACTATCTATTCTGCTGACTTTCAGCAAGGCCTCATTAAACGCAAGTGGCATGGTAGGTCAGTGGTTAGCACTGCTGCCTCACAGCACCAGGGGCCCAGGATCGATTTGAACTTTGGGTGACCATGTGGAGTTTGCACAGTCTCCCTGCATTTGCGCGAGTTTCCCCTGGGTGCTCTGGTTTCCTCCCCAGTCCAAAGATGTGCAGGCTAGGTGGATTGGCCATGCTAAAAATTGCCACATAGTGTCAGGGATGTGCAGGCTAGGTGGATTAGTCATGATTAACGCTGGGATGGGAAGGTCTGAGTGGGATGCTCTTCCGAGGATCAGCACTGACTTGATGGGCCGAATGGCCCTGATCTGCACTGTAGCAATTCAAATGATTGTATAACAAGCAAGTGCGTATGAAAGTACTGTTCTAATCACTCCTTCATTTCATAAATACTCTTGAATCTGGAGAGGCAATAGGAGAGAAACATCAGTTTGTCTGCACTTACCATTGTCAGTATTATGCATCCTCTCATTTGCAGATGTTAGGATAGACATATGACCATAAGGGATTTTGAGAGTTCATAGCAGGAGATAGCAAAGTATTTCACAACACATTATTGAAGCTTCAACAGAATTCCAGTAACTCCCATCACCCTATTGTGGGTATAATTCCATGCCATCTGACCTACTCTGATAGTAACTACTGGGAGTTAAATAATGCACCTTGATTTCTAATTTGCATTTTTTTGGTAGGGATCTGCTTAGCACAATCTCATTACAGCACAGCAGTCAATTCATGCAACAGCATCCTACAGATATCAGGTGGCAGGAAGGGATCAGGACTCAAACTCTTGCTCTTCCTTGAGGAGTGCAGTGGGACTCATTTGAAGAGGAGAGATGAGAACGCTTCAAACTGAAATCAAACTGTCACAATAGAAGTCAAACTCACAAAGATAGGTGTACTATATGTTCTACAGGGTTAATTCAGGCCACATTTACCGAATGTTAGCAAAGATGCGACAAGCTCCCAAACATTCCTTATCTTACTACTGAATTAACTATTCTGAGACAGAGCAAACCCATTCCCCAGTCCTACCGTCCCCCAACACACTTCACAGCCTGCTGGATATGCTTTACAAGTTTTTCAACTAATCATTAAAAAGGAAAGCTTCATTCTTACCAATATTTTGTTTGCCACTTTCCCCTTCTGTAGAACTGGGTGTCACAGACAAGCAGTCTAACCAGTTATAGATTGTGGAGGAAAGGTAATGGAGATGTATAAATTAACAATTGCCAATGTCAACAATACAGCATGTAGCCCCTGCCTTTCCAATCACAAATATATACATGAAGCACTCACTTCACACAAGCCTTGACACAAATCATTCATTTAGAACTGTAAAAATAGTAAACCTCATAGATCCATTCCTTACCAATTCCACCACTCCTCCAGAAGTAGGTCTTTGGAGACAAATAGCCTTTGTCTCTGAACAAAATAGACTTGGCAAATGAAAACTTAAGCTTTTTATTTAAAGGGCATGAAAGGAGTGCATTCTTGTCTTCAATTTCAAATTATATATTATTTAATGTCACACAGATAAATGATTTAATAATTGCACTTAAACCCAAAGAAGAATTTTACTTATCTAACAATCACATTAAATTGAAATTAGCATATAATTAGTGTAAGTAAGTGAGTACCCCACAAACAAGACTCAAGCTATGCAAAAATATTAAATCAAACATACTTTGAATTCACAGAAGTAAACCAAAGTCACTGAGAGGAGGTATTAAGCTCTGATCCTAAACAAGGAGGCATTCCTGCTGGATACAGCCAGTGAAATGAAAGTAGCCTGCAGCGTAATGGAATTGACTCCATGGTGATGGCAATGGCAGTGTTTACCAGTCTTTAGTCTTTGACAGATCCACACTCTGGAGGTAATCCTTCTGCTTGTCTCCATTTTGCAAAGCGCTGCTTAAACCATTGCTGAAGAGACAAAACAACAGATTATTGCCCTCAAATAACAACATAAGCACCATTAACATAGCAAAACAAAAAAAAAAAAAAAGGTGTATTAGCAAACAATATTTAATACTGAACCATTGAAAATGATCTTAGGACAGATGACTGAAAGTTCAACTGGAGGTGGGTTTTAAAGGTGTAACCTAAGAAACAGAACAGTAGTGTGAGGCAAAACAGTGTAGGAGAGGCTTTCAGTGCATTGTAGCTGAAAGCACAACTGTCAACGGTGGAGCATCTAAAAATCAAGAGATGCTCAACTGCCAAGAATTAGAGAAAAGTAAATCTGAGGTCAGTAGGAGATTAAAGACAGACTTCAGTGTAGCTCAAGTTTCAAAGAGATTTGAAAACAAGGCAGAAATTACAAGAACTGAAGCATTATATAGTCAGATCAGCAGGAGATTCAATGAGTGAATGGGAATGGAGAGAGTTAGGATATGGGCAGCAATGTCTTAGATGTCCTCATTTATAGAGGCTAGGGAGGAAGTTAGGCAGGAACATGGCAAAGAGACATGTCCAGAAGTAACAAAAAGGTATGAATCAGGGTTTCAGCATGAGACAATCTATGCCAGAAGAGAACTGAGCAATGGTAAAGATAGAAATAGGCAATCTTGTTGTTAAGGTGCAGAGAGACAATCAAAAGCTCATACAGTTCAAATATGACATTAAGTTTTGTAACAATCTGGTTTAGCTTCAAATAATCATTAAAAAGCAATGCTTCAGCCTTGCCAATATTTAGTTTGGGAAATTTTTCCCTCTGTAGAACTGGGTGTCAGACAAGCAGTCTAACAACTTAGAGATCAAGGAGGAAGAGGCAGTGGCAGCGAGGCAGAGTTCGGTGTCACTTCCCAAGAGAATGTTATGTTTTTGGATCATGTTGCACAAGTGCAGCATGTAGATGTGAAACTGGAGGGAACCAAGCACAGAATTTTGTGGCACCACCAGATACAACAGTGCTGGAGCAAAAATGAGCCTTTGTGGTTCATTCTCTCACTTCAGAGAAATAGAAAAAAAAGGAACCAGATGAGTGCAATCACATTGAGTCAGATAACACTGGAGAAGTAGTGTTACAGGAGGAGGATTAATAATTTGTGATCACTTGACAGCTTGTGTTACTGTTAGATTCAGGTTTAACAATTTGAAAATCATCAGTTAGCTCACACTTCGATTCAACCATGCAATATTGTCAGCATCCATCATCAACAGGTATTACAAACATTTAAAAGACCATTACTCCAATCAACACCCATTGACTTACCATTTCTTTGTATGTCAAACAGTTTTATATGGAACAATACATTGTAATCCGTTCCAAATAACTCCTCGTGAAGACTGTTTAGTACTCCCATGTAGACTTATTTAAACTAGTAAATACCAGAATATATAAGAATTAAAAATGGTTGAATGAATGAGGCATTGATTGGGTTAAATAGGGATCAACGAATGGGCGTTCAATATGGTGCAGTATTAAACAATACACTATGGTAGTTTGGCTGCTACAAAGACACTTTAGCTAAACCAGTTCCTGTATCACATTTGATGTCCATTTAACAGCCCAAGACACTGCCAATTCTTATTTATATTAAACATAACGAGTTTCCTTATCTGAGATAGTAGGAACTGCAGATGCTGGAGAATCCGAGACAACAAGGTGCAAGGCTGGATGAACACAGCAGGCCAAGCAGCATCATAGGAGCAGAGAGG
>NC_063332.1:163360322-163360880 GCF_021869965.1 Rhincodon typus | reverse complement strand
CTTGGCCTGCTGTGTTCATCCAGCCTTGCACCTTGTTGTCTCGGAGTTTCCTTATCTGTTCTGCTGTAATTAAAATTCTCTAAACAACTTTATTCTTTCAACTTTCATTGAGGTTCCTGAACTTCATTCTCATGTACTGAAAAACAACAAATGCTGGAAATCACAGCGGGCCAGACAGCACCCATGGAGAGAGAGCAAGCTAACATTGAGTCTAGATGACTCTTCAGAGCAGAAGTGTGGAGGGGGCAGCATTTATAAAGTTGGGGGTGATGGGTGTTGTGTGCTGGTGGAGAAAAGATGTTGATAGTTCAGATTAAGTGATCAAAATGAGAGAATGGCAGAACAATGTGTCTCCTGCCAGACTTGAAAGGGCTGGATAGGCTGGGACATTTTTCACTGGAGCAGGAGGAGGTTGGGAGGCAACCTGATTGAAGTTTATAAAATGATGAGAGTAGGTAGAGAATATATGTACAGTCAATGGTAGTTGTCTTAATCTCCCATCCTGGCAAAAGACAAGAGGAGAGAGATTTAAAACAGACATAAGTGACAATATTTAAA
>NC_063332.1:163325880-163360222 GCF_021869965.1 Rhincodon typus | reverse complement strand
GAGAGGGTGGTTCACATATGGAATGAACTTCAAGGAAATGGTGGATGCAGGCATGGACTGGTTGGACCAAAGAGTCTGTTTCCGTGCTGTACGACTATGACAGCAACTGGGATGGGGCCAGGGGCGAGGGGATGGTGGTGGTGGGGAGAGGACATGATAACAAGCTAAAAGGAAGAAATGGTTCACAATTTAAAAAAGGTGTTTAACTCAATATTAAGTCCAGAAGGCTGTTAAGCAAAGTCTGAAGGGACATTGTTCCTCCATTTTGCTCTGTGGTTCGCTGGAGCACTGCAGCATGCCGAGATCAGACAAGTGGGCACATGAGCAGGACGCTGTGTTAAAATGACCGGCTACAGGAAGGTCGGGCCATACTTGCGCACAGACCAGAAGTGTTCCAAAAAGCAGTCACCCAGTCTGCATTTGATTTCTCCAACATAGAGTCGGCCACGTTAGGTGCAACAAATGCAATTCACAAGGTTGGAGGTGGTACAGGTGAAATGCTCCTTCACCTGGAAAGATTATTTAGGCCCTTGGATGGTGAGCAGGGAGGAGGTGAACAGGCAGGTGTTGCACCTTCTGTGGTTGCATGGGAAGGTGTCATGGAGAGAGTGGTGGTGGTTGTGAAATGCACTAGGGTGTCCCAGAGGAAAGGATCCCTGCCAATTGCAGACAAAGGGACTGAGGGGAAGATGTGTTTGATGGTGGCGTTCTGCTGGAGTTATCTGAAATGGTGGAGAATGATCCTTTGAATGTGGATGTGGGTGGGATGAAAAGTGAGGACAAGGAGAACCTGATCACGCTGAGGAGAGTGATGGGAAGGAGCAAGAGCGGATGCAGTTGAGGGCCCTGTCAACCACAGTGGGTGGGAAACAACAGTCATGGAAGAAGCCAGCCATGTCAACAGCATTGTTTTGGAAGGTAGCATCATCCAAACAGATACAACGTAAACGAAAGAACTGGGAGAATGGGATGGAGTCCTTGCAGGAGTTGGGTGTGACAAGCTATAGTGAAGCTAGCTATGAGAGTCAATGGCTTTGTAAGGACTGAAGAAGAGGCATATAGACTCAAAACAGTAGCTTGCTCTCTCTTCATGGACGCTGTCTGACCTGCTGTGATATCCAGCATTTGTTGTTTTCAGTGTCGCTTCCAGCAGCTGCAGTACTTTGTTCCCACATTTATTCTCATGCACAAACACCTCTATCCTTATAGGTTTATGCATAATATAGCCTCTGTTGCCACCCATTGGGTGATTCAGTTACCTGGAACACCTACCTAGGGAAATATCCAGTCTGCAATCTATGGTTTTCTGTCCATTTTAAAAAAAAAAGGAATGTATTACAATTCAATGATGGATAATTACAGCTTTTTTTTGGTTCATTCAAGGGTTATGGGGATGGCTGGGCCAGCATGGAGTAGACTGTTCCCATTAGCCATTGGTTCAGGTTACAGATTTAAGTTGCAGGGGTATACGAGGAAGTATCTTTGTTAAATTTAGCAAATGATAGAACTGGATGTCGTTCGAAGGTAGAGGAAGCAGAGATGATCAATTATGTCAAAAACAACTTTCAGGGTTAGAGGGAATGGGACTGACTGGATTGTTCTATGGAGAACTGTGTGGTCAAATGGGCTCCTTTGGTGCCATAAAACACTAAATGCAGTCTTCAGGCTTTGTGGACTTTGGGCGATTGTTTTCTAATAATGTAAAACTATTGTTTGAAGAATACCAACTTGTAAAACAAAGAGGGTGGCATAGAACAATGTTATTGAATTAGTAATCTGATAGGCCCCAACTACTCAGAACATGGGTTCAAATCCCACCATAGCAACTGATTTATAACTCTGGAATTTAAAGTTTGCCTCAGCAATGACACTTATAATTGACTTTTTAAAAATACATGCAATTTACTAACATACTCTAAGGAAGCAAATCTGCCACCCTTACCTGAGCTGGTCTACAAGTGACTCCAAAACCACATCAATATGATTGATTCTTAACTGCCTTCTGAAATCTTAGCAAGTCCCTCCATTCAAGGGTAATTAAGAAAGGGGAATTCCTCCAAGTGTTTTTTTTTAAAAAACAAACTGCAGGGAATACCAAAACTGAATGTTTGCTGATTATTCATGTGCGAAGATAGTTACTGAAGCATTTCTGTACAATGTATAGAAATATTTATGAGTAAAGTATTTTTTTTGCAAAAAAAAAATCAGAAATGGGCAACAAGTGCTGTACTTGCCAGAGATGCCCACAAAAGAAAAAAGTCAGCCTTTTGAAGCTTCTCTCTTTGCATGGAGTCTTGCAGAGTGGGATCTCTCCACTGAGCCAAACGAGGAGTGCCAAACTTGCTTAGACACATTACTGACAGCAAGAACTGCAGATTTTATTACATGGCTATCCACCCCTGACCAGGTCAGTCCTCCCTTGCTGCCAATATTTTTCTAACTAATATTAGAAAGAACAAAAAAAAAATGTTTTTAAAAAATTAACATATTTTGTTGTTCCTGGTATTCATCAGCTCAGAGCTGAAGCTTCACTTCCTGTAGAGTTTAGAAAATCTGACAATCCAAGAGAAGTGGGGAGGTTGTGGTGTAATAGATAAAGTCACCAGACTAGCTATCCAGAAGGCCAGGCTAATGTTTTGATTTAAGATAACAAGGTGTAGAGCTGGATGAACACAGCAGGCCAAGCAGCATCAGAGGAGCAGGAAAGTTGACGTTTCGGGTCTGGACCCTTCTTCAGAGATGGGGGAGGGGAAGGGGGTTCTGAAATAAGAGAGGGGGAGACGGATAGAAGATGGATAAAGGAGCAGATAGGTGGAGAGGAGACGGACATGTCAAAGAGGCGGGGATGGAGCCAGTAAAGGTGAGTGTAGGTGGGGAGTTAGGATGGGGGTAGGTCAGTCAAGGGAAGACGGACAGGTTAAGGAGGCGAGAATGAGGCTGGTAGGTAGGAGGTGGGAGGAGTGGATAGGTGGGAGAAAGGACAGGCAGGTCAGGGAGATGGGGACGAGCTGAGCTGGTTTTGGGATGGGGTCGGGGGCGGGGTCGGGGGCGGGGGGATTTTGAAGCTTGTGAAGTCCACATTGAAACGATTGGGCTGCAGGGTTCCCAAGCGAAATACGAGGAGCTGTTCCCGCTACCTTCGGGTGGCATCGTCGTGGCACTGGAGGCCCAGGATGGACATGTTATTCAAGGAGTGGGAGGGGAAGTTGAAGTGTTCCATGACTGGGAGGTATAGTCGTTTGTCACGAACTGAGCGTAGGTGTTCCAGAGTGGTCTCCAAGCCTCCACTTGGTTTCCCCGAAGTAGATGAGACCACATTGGGAACAGCGGATACAATTAACCACATGAGCAGATGTGCAAGTGAACATCTGTTTAATGTGGAAGGTTTTCTTGGGGCCTGGGATGGGGGTGGGAGCTGTAGCACTTCCTGTGGTTGCAGGGAAAAGTGCTGGTGTGGTGGGGCTGGAGTGGAGTGTGGAGCGGACAAGGGAGTCATGGAGAGAGTGGTCCCTCCGGAAAGCAAATAAGGGCAGGGAGGGAAAAAACATCTTTGGTGGTGGGGTCAGATTGCAGATGGCGGAAGTGTCGGAGGATGATGCGTTGGATCCGGAGGTTGGTGGGGTGGTACGGGAGGGAGAGGGGAATTCTGTTTTG
Source organism: Rhincodon typus (assembly GCF_021869965.1). Lineage (NCBI taxonomy): Eukaryota > Metazoa > Chordata > Chondrichthyes > Orectolobiformes > Rhincodontidae > Rhincodon > Rhincodon typus. The sequence continues at coordinate 163,356,568 of NC_063332.1, read as the reverse complement.
GTTGTTATTGCAGGGAGGGGGTGTGAGGGATGAGTTGCGGGAAATGCGGGAGACACAGTCAAGGGAGTTCTCAACCACTGAGGGGGGCGGGGAAGGAGTTGCGGTCCTTGAAAAACGAGGACATCCGAGATGTTCGGGAGTGGAATGCCTCATCCTGGGAGCAGATGCGGTGGTGGTGAAGGGTTTGGGATTAGGGGATGGCATTTTTGCAGGAAGGTGGGTGGGAGGTGGTGTATTCTAGGTAGCTGTGGGAGTCAGTGGACTTGAAATGGATATCGGTTTCCAGGTGGTTGCCAGAGATGGAAACAGACAGGTCCAGGAAGGAGAGAGAGGTATTAGAGATGATCCAGGTGAACTTAAGGTTGGTGTGGAAGGTGTTGGTGAAGTGGATGAACTGTTTGAGCTCCTCGTGGGAGCACAAGGCAGCACCGATACAGTCATCAATGTAACAGAGGAAGAGGTGGGGGATAGGGCCAGTGTAGCTACAGAAGAAGGATTGTTCCACATTACCTACAAAGAGGCAGGCATAGCTTGGGACCATGCGGGTACCGACGGTCACCCCCTTTGTCTGTAGGAAGTGGGATCTATCTCCTCAACATTAGACTTGTTCTGGTGACAGGAGTTTGATACTCACTGTGGCAGATGATATAAAAATCTGGAATAAAGGAGGTGCCCTGAGGGAAGCCATGTGATCACTGCTGATCATTTTAAACCCCACCCCACCAAACTGGTTCAGTAATATCCTTTAATATGTGAGACCCCAGACCAACAGCAGGACTCAGGCTAGCTCACTGGGGAAAGAAAATTGTTGATTTAAAAATACATGTCGATTCTAAAGGCCAATAATTAAGAACAGGAAACAGAACTAGCTGGAAAAGCTCAGCAGGTCTGGCAGCCTGTGAAGAAGTGAAAAAAAAGTCTCCTTCCTGAGAACCAACAATTAAGATTGGTCAACCAATAATCTTAATCTGACCAACTAAATGCTGAACATAAAAAGTTCAGGCTGGAAGTTTACTCGAAAAACTGGTTGACAGAAAGCGAACTATATTCGGCCTGGATTAATTGAGAGGTTCCAGTTTTCCCACCCCCATGGGATTTTGAGGTGTCTGTTTCCGGGCAATAAGTGAGTGTTTCACCTACCGCTGTGTCAGCCTCGGATAGACCACACTCCGCCGCAACTAGCATTAGAGTCGAGGCGTCTGGCTGCTTCGTCCGAGCGAAGTTCTCTTCCAGCAGCTGAATCTGATCGTCTTTCAGGTCCATAGTTCCCAAGGAGCCGGATCCAGATGCAGTGCTTGCAGCGCGCTGTTCCATCGGGGCTGGCTGTGAGCAGGAACAGAGAGGGGAAGGTACTCTCTGATAAGTATTTTAATGAGCAGATGCCACCGCCCTATAAACAAAACACCGACTGCCTCTGTCTGCCGGGAAAAAGTCCCCACACTAACAATTATCACAGCCTGGCGAAATACTTCATGTGGCGTGTTTGTCGAGAGACATGGGAGCTATCCTGAAACTACCGGAGGAATTTCACGGTCAAACGTTAATATATTAAATAACAGCTACCTGGCTCCGCCGCTTAATTCTGCAATTAACACCCCCCCCAAAAAAAACGAGGAGGTGGGAATCTACATTGCCTAGTGACCCGACATAGAACGAGTTAATTGGTTCAAACTTTGCATCCAAATGAGAAACCTACTGCTTTCACTTAACGTTGCTAGGGTACGATACAAACCAGTGTTAGAGAACTAGGGGGCCACACTCATTTCTTCAACTATTCCCAGATCGTTCCGGTTACCAGGCCCACTGTTTGTTCGTTGCAAGGTTTCAATACACTATTGAATGAAAGAGAGAGAGAGAGAAGCCAGCTGAGAGTACAACTCGGCACCACAGGTAGTGAATTTGAGTGCGAAGGTAGGTTTATCAAAGATTAGACCTTGTCCATTAGAAATTATACAATTCATTCCGAGTGGCTAAACAATGAGTGATCTGGTGGTGAGGACTGACTTGCATTTACGTAGCACCTTTCACGACTACAGAATGTTCCAGAGTGGTCAGATACCAGTGATGGTTCATTTTGAGTTGCTGAAAGGAAAGTAGGCTGGAATAATGACACAACTGAGATCTGGACAAATACACCGAAGACAAGGCTTCAAGTCCCACTCGGCAACAAGGCAAAACCTCATAGACCTAGAATGAAACTTTTGCTCCTATAATGATGATCTTGAATTTTTTATTATTCATTTACAGGATGTGAGTGTTGCTGGGCAGGCCAGCATTTATTGCCCATCCCTAATTGCCAAGAGGGCAGTTAGAAGTCATAGAATCCCTAGTGTATGGAAGCAGACCATTCGGCCCATTGAGCCCACCCCAATCCTCCAAAGAGTATCCCACCCAGACCTTCCTCCAACCACACCTATCCCTGAAACCCTTCATTTCCCACAGCTAACCCACCTTGCCTGCATATCTCTGGGGCAATTTACCATGGACAGTTTACCTAACCTGCACATCTTTGAACTATGAGAAGAAACTAGAGGAAACCCACACAGACACGGAGAATGTGCAAACTCCACACAGTCACCCAAGGATGAAATCAAACTTGGGTCCCTAGTACTGTGAGGCAGCAGTGCTAACCATTGAGCCTAACCACATTGCAGTGGGTCTGGAGTCACATGTACACCACACCAGGTAAGGATGGCAGTTTCCTTCCCTAAAACACATTAGCGAACCAGATCCTTGTATGTGCTTGTAAAAATCCATCTCATTTGCCTAGGAGCCCTTGGGGTGAAATCTGTCAACCTTGCCTTGTCTGATTTATGGGTGACCCCAGACCACCAGCAATGTGATTAAGTGTGGCATGGCGAGCCATCCAGTTTCAGGAGGTGTGCCCACATCCTGAGAATTATTTTGGTAAGAAAAGCTTTCTGAGAACTTCTCGAGAAAAGTGATGTTCATGGACAAATAATTGGAACCGTCATGAACAGAAATGAAAGGAAAACATTTTGGAAAAAGAACAAAAATGACTTTAAAGGGCCTGAACTATTTAATGAATACTTTACAAGGCCTGAAGACCCTGCAGCCTGCTGACTTTCTCCGACAGTATTAATGAACCTGCTGGACACTTCGCATCTAGTACATCCATGGACTGAAAATAGATCCATTCACCCCCTCCCTTTCATACATGCATCTTTAATGATGCACTGATTTCCACACAAAGACATAAAATCCTTTTGCTCCTCCTTACTTCCCAGATTTCCATCATGAAGAAATATTCCAGTTGTCATTCTCTGAATCAAGCTGGACAACTTCCCGCTTCCCCACATTGAACTCCGACCACTACAGTTTTGCCCACTCACTTATTTTGCTTTTGGCTCTATCAGTTCCTGCCCCACACAACTTAAGAGTGCTACCTAATTTAGTGTCGTTGTAAACTTCAATATCCAATTTTTTATTGCTTCTTCCAAGCCAGTAATAGATATGATGAATCCCTGAGGCCACTACTCTATTTACTAGGAATATCACTTCATACCTGCCAATTAGATAATTAACTCCTTACCTCCACTCCCTGTCTCTGATAACCATCTACCAAACCAAGACACAAGGTTATGTCCAACTCCGTGAGCTCTCATTATTGTTAATAGTCTTTCGTGCACCGATCTACTGAGTGGCCTCCTCAAGAGATTCAACTAGGTAAGCCTGAGAAGGTTGTAAGCGCAAGTGGTGGCAAGAAAGTGAAGGTTCTAGATTGGCCTTCATGATATTGAGTTGTGGCATATCAAACCCTGATGTACAGAGGGAATTGCAATGTTATGAGAACTGCTGAAAATATGGAGATATTTAGAGAGAGAGATTATTGAAGAAGTTAGATGTTAAGGATGACATGTGATTATAGAAATTGGCACATAGGAGCAGAATGCAGATAGAGAGATCATGCTGCAACTGTATAAGTTGCCGGTGAGGCTACACCTGGAATACTGTGCACAGTTTTGGTCTCCTTACTTGAGAAAAGATATGCTGGCACTGGAGAGGGTGCAGAGGAGGTTCGCTAGGTTGATTCCGGAATGGAGAGGGTTCGTTTATGAGGAGAGATTGAGTAGATTGGGACTATACTCATTGGAATTTAGAAGAATGGTGGGGGGGATCTTATAGAAATATATAAAATTATGAAGGGAATAGTTAAGATAGAAGCAGGGATGTTGCTTTCACTGGCAGGTGAAACTAAAACTAGGGAACATAGCCTCAAATTAAAGGGGAGCAGATTTAGGACTGAGTTGAAGACAAACTTCTTCACCCAAAGGGTTGTGAATCTGTGGAATTCCCTGCCCGGTGAAGCAGTTGTTTTTAAGACAAAGATAGATAACCTTTTGACCAACAAAGGAATTAAGGGTTATGGTGAGTGGGCAGGTAAGTGGAGCTGAGTCCAGCCGTTATCTCATTGAATGGCAGAGCAGACTCGAGGGGTCAAATGGCCTACTCTTGCTCCTATCCCTTATGTTCTTATAAGGAAGAAAAGGCTAAGGAGAGAACAGTGGCTGGGTGCAGGACCACATGTGCTTTATTTGTGGTTTCTCATGGTAATTTCAAAGGCTTGTGTGTGAAACCTCTTCTTAAGTTTTTAAAAGGTTGCTTTTAAATTTTAGGTTGCAACTCAGCCCCATTAAAAAGGCAAATGGAATTTTGTCTGCCATTGCTAGAGGGATGGAGTTTAAAAACAGGGAGGCTGTGCTGTAGCTGTATAGGGTCCTGGTGAGGCCAGACCTGGAGTACTGTGTGCAGTTTTGGTCTCCTTACTTGAGAAGAGATATACTAGCACTGGAGGGGATGCAGAGGAGATTCACTAGATTGATTCCAGAGTTGAGAGGGTTGGATTATGAGGAGATACTGAGTAGACTGGGATTATACTCATTGGAATTCAGAAGAATGAGGGGAGATCTTATAGAAACATATAAGATTATGAAGGGAATAGATAAGGTGGAGGCACGGAGGTTGTTTCCGTGAGCAGGTGAAACTAGGACTAGAGGGCATCGCCTCAAAATAAAGGGAAGCAGATGTAGGACTGAGGTCAGGAGGAACTTCTTCACCCAAAGGGTTGTGAATCTGTGGAATTCCCTGCCCAGTGAAGCAGCTGAAGCTACCTCGCTGAATGTTCTTAAGGCAAGGCTAGATAAATTTTTGAACAGTAAAGGAATTAAAGGTTATGGTGAGCAGGCGGGTAAGTGGAGCTGAGTCTCAAAAAGATCAGCCATGATCTTATTAAATGGCGGGGCAGACTCGAGGGGCCGGATGGCCTACTCCTGCTCCTAGTTCTTGTGTTCTTATGTTCTTATGTATGTTCTTATGATCCTGATCTATGTTCTAGGGAGGGGTAGTGTGCCAGATCAGAAGATTTCCCCCTTGTGGGCCTGCTCCTGAGTGTGGCCAAGGTGGCAATTTTCAGGTCTTGGCATTGGGCTCTAAAGGGGTTTGTGGCACCCCCATGGTAAGATCTAAATGCACATGTCCATGTGGAACGAGTGTGCATAGGGAGCATGCTGAGCTCACTGGTGCAGTCCAGGCCTTTAGAAATCAGTGAGCACTGTGTGGTCACACCTGGTAATGACATTTTGATTTAATTTGTATCAGTTTCCACTAACCTTTGATTTTTTTTTGTTTTGGTGCACCTCCAAGGATGTCTAACCTGGTTAATGCTCATTTAAAAGAGTAGAAATGTGCGTGTTCCTAGAGGTATCATGTTTGGATGGCTATTCTTCGGCATTAATCCCTCAACCTCTGGAGTACAATCAGTATGGAGAAAGGGGAGGCGGTGGTGTCGTGGTAGTATCACTTGACTAGTAAGTCCAGGCTAATATTTTGGAGTCATAGAGTCATAGAGTTATACAGCACGGAAACAGATCTTTCAGTCCAACTCATCAATGCCAACCAGCTTTCCCAAACTGAATAGTCCCATTTTCCTGCATTTGGCTCTTATCCCTATAAACCCTTTCTATCCATGTACCTGTCCAAATGCCTTTTAAATGTTGTAGTTGTACCAGCCTCTGCCACTTCCTCTGGCAGTTCATTCCAAACACACACTATCCTCTGTGTGGAAAAAGTTGCCCCTTGGGTACCTTTTAAATCTTCCCACTCTTACCTTAAACCTATGCCGTCTAGTTTTGGATTTCCCTAGCCTTGGAAGAAGACCTTGGCTTATCTTACCTTATCTATTCCTGTCATGATTTTATAAACCTCTATAAGATCACCCCTCAGCCTCCTATGCTCCAAGGAAAAAATGTCCCAGCCTATCCAGCCTCAACCCTCCTGTTCCAGCAACATCCTTGTAAATCCATTCTACATCCTCTCCAGTTTAATAACATCCTTCCTATAGTAGGGCAACCAGAATTGAATGCAGTACTCAAAACCTGGCCTCACCAATTTCTTGTACAGCCGCAACATGACCATTTCTATGCGCAGTGCTTTGACCAATGAAGGCAAGTGTGCCACATGACTTCTTCAACACCCTGTCTACCTGTGATGCCACTTTCAAGGAACTATGTCCCTTAGGATCCATAGGACTCTCTTGTTCGACAACACTTCCCAGGGCCCCACCATTAAGTGTGTAAGTCCTGCCCTGGTTTGTCTTACCAAAATGCAACACCTCACATTTATCTAATTTAAACTCCATCAACCACTCCTCAGCCCCTTGGCCCAGCAGATCAATATCTCATTGTACTCTTAGATAGGCAGAGCAGGGACTCCTGGCTGTGGTAGGCCCGGAGCAGGGACCTTGCGGAGACCTTGCATTAATCCTGAAGCCGTGTTTGGGACCCTGGCTTATGAAGATGAACTCTTTAGTGTTCTTTTTATTCTTTTCTACCTCAAAATTGTGCCACGTTATGGTGACAGAACACTTTTCACTGTATCTCCCTGCATAAGTGTGACAATAAATCGTTCATTCATTCAGACAAGCTTCTTCACTGTCCCCTATGCCACTAATTTTGGTGTCATCTGCACATTACTAACCATGCCTCCTATATTCTCATCCAAATCATTTATATAAATGACAAACAACAGTGGACTCAGCACCAGTCCCTGCAGAACAACACTGGTGACAGGCCTCCAGTCTGAACAACAATATTCGACCACCACCCTCTGTCTCCTACTTTAAGCCAATTTTGTGTCCAGGTGGTCAGTTCTCCCTGGATCCCATGTGATCTAACTTTACTAACCAGTCTATCATGCGGAATCTTGTTAAAGGCCTTACTAAAGTCCGTGTAGACAATGTCTACTGCTCTGCCTTCATCTATCTTCTTGGTCACCTCTTCAAAAACTGTGCTGGAAATCTGAAACAAACACTGAATTCTGGAGAAACTCAGTAGGTCTGACAGCATTTGCGGAGAGAGAAACAGACTTAATGTTTCAAGTCCAGTAAGACTCTTCTGAGTTCCAGTATGGGACCTAACACTGGTCTGGAAGTCACATTCCTCCCGTTTTCTCTCTTCATTGGTTCATCAGTTGTCAAAATGCAACTTCCCATAGCTGCTGTTCTTCTGCACCTACATCTGTTTTGTCTCATTTATCACTCTAAAATCCATCCCATCATTGAGTTCACTGACTGATCCTCCTAACCTCTCCAGCAAAGAAAACTTGTACTGTTTGCTTTTAGTGACCTTAGAGCTGGGATTACCTTCTACACATCATCTCTATAACTCTCTTTCATCATTTTAAAGCACTCCTTAAACCGTACCCCTGTGGCCAAGCCTGTGGTCTCTGAAGACTGGACAGTATAATCTATTTCATAATGCTCCTGTAAAGCCCCTCAGGACGTTTATGATGTTATGGGTGCTATATAAATAAAAACAAAAGTTGTTCTTAGCATGGCCTGAAGCAACAAAAATTATCCCGTTAACTAAACTTCCATTGTCTTTCTTTGGCCTCCTTTTAGAGGTGAAGGAATGCTGAAAAGCACCGAAAAGCATTTCATTGGCATTTTCTATTGCCCAATTATTTCTTACAAAGATGAATGAAACCAGAGGTGTTAGGTCTCTAACGATTATCCTTTGGGTTTAAATACAAACTTGTCAGACCCTCCCTTTGGAAAACCAAACTCGATGCATCATTTTCACATTTTTTTACCATTTGCTTTTACAAAGGAAGGTTAGATTGTGGTATTCTTTGTCATGAATGCATGTTAAAATACATTCTGTATTATCTTTTTAAAGGGAATTAGAAAATCACTTTATAAAGAATTTCATAGGATGTGAATATCCAGCTCAAGCGTGGGTTTCGGGAACATGGACCAATTTCCTTCCCTGAATTGGTTGGTTGATTAAATAAACACTTTTTATTCTGGATCATTCTGTGACTTTATGCCCAGGATTTATTCTGTAAAGGCCCAGAAGATTCTACAGTTGCTATGGAAACCTCAGAGAATGAATGTTTACAGGCTACATCCCCATACTTACTTAAAGAAGTTGTCTTCGGTGGCACAATCATCATCCAACATCACCATGGGTCTACAATGCCTTCTGTTCCTGAGACATGGGATTATTTTTTCCAATATAAACTGTGACTGAGAGATACCTCATGCAGTTGGCTGTTTGCCTGCAGTCTAAAAGCATTTCTGGAGGACTGGAGAGAGAGAACGTCGCACAACTGATTGAATCTAAAGCATATGAAACAGGACCTGCACACATTGACTTGTATCACAAGACTTTCTTCAACTTTCTCATTCTTTGAAAGATTGTGTTATCCTTTCAGTTGAACTAATTTGCTGCCAATGGTGTTGTAATTGTCTAGTTTTTACATAAAGCTTCTGGGATCCAATGAATGAACAGCCATTAGATCATTCAATTTTCCCAAGACATTCTGTCAATGAATGTTTACAAGAAAATCAAACCTTTTGTACTTATCACTACTGGGAAATGTTTCAGAAGTCTGCAGAGTTCGAAATGCAACCCAGCTAGTCTGGTTCTCTTGTTTCAGAGTGTAAATGCTGTGACAGCAACGAAATGTACATTCTGATAGTTTAAATAAGTTGCAATGTAGAAAAACCTGCAGTACAAGGTGAGTGTGGACCTTGTCACAAATAGAAAATATCTAGAAATGTAATCGCTTACGGGAGGCTCAGAGGCTCCATTTCAGTAGTAGGGGTGTGCTAACAATCCAATGTTTTGAAGTTGCTCAATAGTCGAAGTGGTGAACATTTTAAAAGTGATAGCATAAATTGAAGAACACGCCAGAGAACTGACACAGAGATAGCAAGAACTGTAGATGCTGGAGTCATAGACAACACAGTATGGAGCTGGTCCCGACCCGAAACATCAACTTTCCTGCCCCTCTGATTCTGCCTGGCCTGCTGTGTTGCTCCAGCTCGAGCTCCATACTAAGTTGTCCCAGGGAACTGACAGCTGTGACCCTGGCATTCATATCCAGCATGGTGGAAACACCAGAGAGCTTTGACATAGATGTTGGAACCAACGGGACATTGCATTGGAATGAAAACCAACCTTGTAGTTAAATAAATACTTTTCACAATTGCGAGACATCCTCAAGGCAGTGAAGCACTTTGGAGTATAGTCTCTGTAATTTCTACCATTCGTAGCGGAGCAAACCACCTAATAGCAGAAAGTGATGTGAGTTGAAGAATAAATATTGACCAAGATATTGGATAATTCTGGTTAGAGACAAAAAAAAAGGTGCAGGTGCTGGAATCCAAGTATAGACAAACAGGAGGCTGGAAAATCACAGCAGGCCAGGCAGCATCCGGAGGAAAGGAGAAGTCAACGTTTCAGGTATTACCCTTCTTCAGGACTGGATGTGGGGGTAGGGGGAGCTGCAGATAAAGGGGGGGTGGAGGGGGTAGTGGAATTGGTGGTGATAGGTGGGCATTGGTGGCAGGTATGACCTGGTTGGTCAATGGGAAGGATGAATCCAGTTGGTAGTTGAAAGGGAAGGTCAGTAGGTGGAATGAAAGGGAGGAGGTGGGGCTGGAAAGGGAGCGGGGGGATGGGTGGGAAGGTTATTTGAAATTTGAGAACTCAATGTTGAGTTCTTCGGGCTGTAGGGTGCCCAGGTGGAAGATAAGGTGTTGGTCCTCAAATCTGTGTTGTGAATAGTTGTGACACCGGAGGAGGCCAAGGACGGATATGTCAGAGGGGGAGGGGCGGATGCGGGTAGTTGAAATGGGCAGTGACTGGGAGGTTAGGTTGGCTGTTACGGGCCAGGTGAAGATGCTCAGTGAAACGGTTACCTCATCTACATTCGGTCTCACCGCTGTAGAGAAGACCAGGGAGCACCGGCTGCAGTAGACCAGGTTGGAGGAGATGCAGGTGAAGCTCTGTCTCACCTAGAAGGGCTGTTTAGGAAGGCCCTGGATGGAGGTGAGCGAGGTGGTGTGTGGGCAGGTGTTGCATCTTTTCCAGTTACAGAGGAAGGTACCAGTCTGGTTGGAGTGGTTGGTGGGGAGCATGGGGCAAACTAAGGAGTGGCGAAGGGAATGGTCCTTGCGGAAGGCAGAGAGGGGTGGGGAGTGGAAAATGTTCGGGTGGTGGGGTCTAATTGGAGTTGATGGAATTGTTTGAGGATTATACGTCGGATGTGGAGGCTGGTTGGGTAGAAAGTCAGGACAAGGGGGATCCTCTTTTTATTATCTTTTGGTGGGGTGGTTTAGAACTGTGGAGCAGGGAATGGAGGAGGTGCGGTGGAGGGCTGTCTGGATGACAGAGAGGGGTGTTTGAAAAAGGCGGACATCCAGGATGCTTGGGAGGGGAACATCTCCTCGTCAGACCAGATGCAACGGAGACGGAGGAATTGGGAAAACAGGATAGAGTTTTTGCAGGAAACAGTGGCAGGAGGTGTAGTCTAGGTAGCAAAGCTGCTCCTGATGTGGTCTTCTCTACGTCAGTGAGACCAAATGTAGACTGTTTCGCCGAGCATCTCTGCCTGGCCCGTAACAGCCAGCCCAACCTCCCGGTCACTCCCCGTTTCAAATCCTCACCCCCACCCCAACCCCCTCCTACATGTCCGTCCTTGGCCTCCTCCAGTGTCGGAGCGATTTGGAACGCAAATATGGGTAATTTACCTGCTTTTTTAAAAAATGGTGTCATAGATCTTTTATCTCCATCTGCAAGCACAGATAGCGTCTTGATTTCACTAGAAATACAACACCTCTGATGTTCATGCACTGAATTCAGAAAAGATTGCAGAGTAGCCTGAGCCCACAATCTTCTCACTTGAAGGTGAGAGTGCTCTCAATGAGCCAAGACTGATGCTTATTGGGTTGCTGGTATCTCCATCAGCTAATGCGTAAGAAGGTGCCAAAGGCCAGCCAGTGCTTTCTACTCCATGGAAGTATAGATTCCAGCTCTAGTGGCAATCCATGACAAAGCAACCCACTTGATTGGCAGTTCATCCACCAACATTCCCTTCCTTCAGCACTGATGCACAGTGGCAGCATTTTATACCATCTACAAGACACAATGCAGTCACTCATCAGGGCTCCTTCAACTACACCTTACAAACCCATGACCTCTTATCACCCAGAAGGCCAAGGGCAGCAGATACATGGGAGCACCATCACGACTGCCAGATGCAAAGCCTCCTCTGAGCCACACACTATCTTGAATCAGAATTATATCGTCGTTCCCTCACTGTCACTGGGACAAAAACCTGGAACTCCCTTCTTAACGGCATTGGAAGGGTAGCTACACCACATGGTCAGCAGTAGTTCAAGAAGGTAACTTACCATCACCTTCTCAAGGGAATTTGGAAATGGGTAATAAATGCTGTCCTGGCCAGCGATGCCCAATTTCAACAAAGGAACAAAATAGAGGGAAAATTTGAAAGCTTCTATATGTTGATATGTCCAGAATGCACTGCATTTCAAGGCATTCAGGATTTGATAACATCAGAGAATCCATCCAGCTGAATTTTTTGTTGGGGAGGGAGTTTGCAAGGAGAGGGGAGGAGTAGCATGAAGGGATAGTCCTCCTCAAATGCTACCTTACACTTCTCTCTATCATCCCCTCTTGCTTCTTTTCCATTATTGTGAAAGTTGACTGGAACCTCCATACCTCAAACCTTACAGGTGGGAGTGAAAACACCTGGAGCTGTCAGCTTCCTTTAGATGGGTAGCTTATGCAACACTATTGACCCTAGGTTCAATTACATCCCACTGCAGTGATATATAATCACTGCGTTGCTGCACATTTCACCTTGCAAAGTCAATAATAAACTGAGGCCTGACGTGTCTGCCCAGATTTGAGTTACCAAAAGCTCTTTCTGAGCCCCATGACCAGTTCTGCTGATCTTTTAAAGAAATTATGATAAGCAATCATTAAACAACTTCCCCGCTCATTCCAATCCCTGATCCACCCAAATCGTAGAAATCTGAGGCAGCGATTCTGTTTTCAGAGCATGGTATGTGTCTCGAATTTCAGTGCCTTGGCACTCATCTAGTTTATTTTAATGAACACTGTTTGGGATTTATTTGATGGGTGGGGATCACAGAGTGACGTAATCCATGATTGCAGATCCTGCTGCATCACATATATGGCAGAAAACCAATAGCAATGGCTCGTGCTCCAATTTCCATGTCAAAATATGCAGTGTAGCTGAATGCGTGGTGAAAACAGCAAGAAACATTTGGCTATTGATGGTAGGACATTTTATAGAGTGAAATTCTAGGAATCTTGGTGGCCTAAACAGCAATACTAAATTATTCAGATAATGCTAAAATCAAGCTGCAAATGACTTTCTTCTGTGAGAAGCAGGTGGTCTTCCCCCTCATTTTGCCTTCTATTTATATAGTAGATAAGCCATTATTACTACCAGGAATTTGTGGTGACAGCTCTCAGTTGGAATACCATTTGATCTGTCTATAAATATATCAATTTGCTGTTCTAGATTGTGCAAAAGCGAGATGAATTTCAGAGATGTCTTGGTACTCATGATTCTGCCAGAATCTGCTCTGAATTTCTTATCTCCGAAAGAACGCTTCGCTAATGGAGATAGTGAAAACCTATTTCTGCTTTGTTTATGCTCATTAATTGCAAGAAAAAATGTTTGCATCGTAATATTCCCCAGCTGCATTTGCTAAGCAGTTATTTTCTACATTCTTTTGCTGAGGAGTGTATTCATCCACTACTTGCAAACCCTCAGGAAAACAGTGCAAAACATTAACATTTCTTGTTCCATGGGGTTACTTTACGCTGGAAGAGTAGGGGCAGCGCTTCCCTGCGGATTCTTCCAGCTTTACCAGGTAATTTTCAGCAGGAAATTGCTGAGACAACAGGGGCCAGAGCATTGAATGATTTCCCTGTGCCATTTTAGTTTACCTGAATCAGGGTTGCCAACTTTGGTTGCATGTATACCTTAGTGATTTTATCTCTCTGTCAATTACCCGAAGCAGTAAAGCAGCCTTTTCCTCCTTCTCCACTATTTCTGTATGCAAGCATTGACAGAAAATTGCAAAGGACACACGTTTTTCAATGCCCTGATTGTTTCTAGTTTTGCTAATCCTGCTCACAGCAAAAGACGGGAAATTAATCTTTAATTCTCAGGGACTCCAGGACTTCTGGGAGAGCTGGCAATCCTAACCTGAATAAGCAAATGGAACATCAATGATTGTCTCTTTGAAGGATAAAATGTGCCACTTTAGCAATCCCTTCATACTGCTCTGGAATATCATTTTAGGTTAGGAACTCCAAATCTCTCAATATTCTCAAACGAAAGCAGAAATTGCTGAGAAACTCAGCAGGTTTGGCAGCATCTTTGGGAAGATGGCAGAATTAACATTTTGAGTCCAGTGACTCTGCTGATGTTCTGATGGAGAGTTGAGATAGGAAGCAAAATGAAACAAAGGGGGGGGAAAATATTAACTTTGACTCTTACAGAAATTAGATTGCAATAAATAAAAGAGCTGGCATTTCTCTTTTGTATCTCTGATCTCATGAAATTATGAAGCATGTTACAACCAGTTAAACCAGTTGAAAAGTAGCCTTTGAGGTATCCTGAGGCCATGAAAGATGCTATATAAATGCAAGTTCTTTCTTTTTAATTGTAACATTTGTAATTGCAGCCAATTTATACACAACAAACTTCCACAAACCAAGTATCCTCTTTAAACAATGTTGATTGAGGGATTAATATTAACTAGGTGTATGATAACAGCTGATGATAATACTGGACAAGCCAGATCCCTATGTGAAATCTGGCTTGAAAGTTCATAAGTTTCATAACACTTAATCAATTAACTCCACAGGTAGCTTACTGGCCATTTAGCTGAAGTCATAATGCTTTCTTGGAAATTATGTTTTTGTTTCACTGTTCCAAATTACTTTCTGATCATTTCTTTAAAAAAAGTTTCTTTCACAGAACTGAAAAGTAAAGTCTGTTTTTCTTCTACTTTCAAATTTCGGTTTCCAAATAATCATAATGTATTACAAACCTTTATTGCACAGAACTCTTTTGAATAATATAGCTTTAGGCAAATATTTGCATCTTGTTGATATGACGAATTAAACACACCAAAGAGATGGACAGAATGAGACTAGGTATTGCATTGGGCTTATCCCAAACTGTCACAACATAACTAAGTATAACAACACCCTCCAGTTTCATTCCATCTGTGGTCATGTAATCTCCAGGGAGAGGCAAAAGAAAGACAGATGAGAAACATCCTAGCCTAGAGCAATTTGAGGGAAGAAAATGTCTCGGAAATAATTTCCACCTCTTTAAGACAAACAGAACAAGCTCTAGAGATTGTAGCGAGCAGAAGATAAATAACCAACTTCGCACTAAGCTTTTATGGACAGTGCTATTAAGTCACAACAACAACTTATCCAACTCCTTTTTGAACTGATGCAGTGAATCTTCACACAAACTAACGTTGCTCCACACATTGCTCCACACTCCATCAAATAGCTCGTCTACACTCACAGACACTGCTTGCTTTAGTCCTTTGTTTCCATGACTTCTTGTCTCTATTTTACGTTTTTTTAAAAATTTATCTTTTTATCAATCTTGATCTTTGTCTTTGCAGCTTTTGGGTTTAATATCTTTATATTTGTTTGTCGTTTCTTTGCAACAACCCGAGTGAGTCTCCTTTCTCCAGCACGTTTCTCATCTTTTCATAAGCACTTTGTTTATAAGAACCCAGCTTTGATCCAGCATGGGTAGCCTCTTGTTTCTGAACCCGAAGGTCATGGATTCAAACTCCACTCCAGAGAATTGACTCATAATCTAAGTTAACACTTCAATATTGAGGGAGTGTTGCTTTGCCAGTTAAATGTTGCTGAGGCCCTATTTTAGTCAGATGTAAAATATCCCATAGCTCTTTTCAAAGAAGAAGAAGGAAGCTGTCTATTTGGTTAATACATTTCGATTATCCCACACTCAGAAAAACAGATGACGTGATCATGTATCTCATTGCTGGTGGGGTCTTGTGGTCCATAAATTGGCTGATGTGTTTCCTTTTGTTACAAGAGAAACTACAGTTCAAAGGCTGTGAAGCACTTGAGACATTCTGAGGTCATGACAGATGCTATATAAATGCAAATTCTTCCATTTTTCAGTGGTTCCTCATCATACTTACAACATCTCTCTGCCATGGAGTGTTTTTTTTTGTGTATGTGAATTGGTGCACGCCTATCAAGTTCTACAGAATAATTAATATTGAGGGTGTAATTTTTGACTGGCTGATCATTAAGGCTTCTTAGCCAAGAATGTGCCTATAATTATCTTCAAGTACTGGGCTCGTGGGATCACAGCTGCAGACCTCATAGAAGGAAGTTATAATTAAGGTTAACATTTTAACAAGGAGCAGATGTACCTCTTGATGGTATGAAACACCAAGGGTGGGTAGTTAGGATGTGCTAATTGAAAAATCAAGACTTATGATGAATTGGATGAGGTACAGACTTGGGTGGGGCTGTAGCCTGTACAGACTCAGCACAATACTGATTCACAGGAAGATTCATAAATCACAGGTATAATGGGACTGCTGACAAGAAAGTGTATTTGCCGGAAGTTTGCTCACCTATCATTTTCTTCCTCCATTTATGAACCTAATGGTTAACGCTGAAAGGGTCAGACCCTTTTCCACTATTGCTTTTCAATATCTGGCTGCGTTTTTTCATGAGCGGAATGTATGGAACCATATATTCTCAACACTGTAGAGTACAGGTATACATTGAAACAAATAATAAACACGTGCTGATTAGACAATTGGAGCAACTTAAATTTATTCAATGCAGGAGGAAGATGGTTTTCAGACTAGCAATTTGTTATCACAGCTGGACCTGAAGTTGCCATGTGATTCCCTTCAGGCTGTCTGCTCAATCTGGGGGTGTAATCAAAATAAATGACACTAAAGATTTTATGCTTCTAAATGCAAGTGGGGTATCACCATTCCACCTCATAATGGAATCTCCATGATCTTTTCCATTAACTTGTAAAATTAAATTCATCAGAAATAGTCCTCATGCCCAAAACTGTCCCATGTCTTCAGGTCAGAATGACAAGTTTTTGCTGATTTTGGAGGGTTTTCTGCACATTGTACACAGATCCTTGGATGAACAAGGGTCCCAGTGATCAGATTGAACATCTGAGCTGCAGTGACAAGCAGTCGGTTGAGCCTGGAAACATAGGAGTAAGTTATTCAGCATCTTGTGCTGTTCTGTAGTAGGACTGTTCTCCCATTGCTGCAGCAATATCTTCAAATTACTTTAACTTCCCTTTGTTTAGTTTAAGTTTGGTAAATTGATCTTCCCTCAGTACATCACAACGTTATGTCCACCAGCCTCTTGCAGCCACAATAGTGAGTCCACCCTGCTGCAGTAATTAGCTAACTGAAGGCAGCGGTGACTAGTCGATTGTTTAGTGTCTTATTTTGTAATCTTCAGCTGCACTCTGAAGGAAATATTCTTTTCCCTTGCCTTAAGTACAATCCAACTCAGCATGTGAGGCCCCATTGGCTCTGATCCAGCATCAGTTGCTTGAATCATGAGAAATCCGACATCCAGGTTTATGCCTTGTCTTGTGCAATGTCCACTGCACAAGTTGCAGCCCAGTGAAAACTCCACACCTCGATATTTTGATTGGCACCACATGATGAGGTAGATATGGTTCTGCATGGTATATTAATGAGATGTCACAGTAAAAATCACAGCAATTTCATCTCTAATACTAGTGATTATAACAGAAAGAAAGGACTTAATTTCGATTGCATCTTATCTTTATTCTATAAAGTGCTTCAATACTAATACCTTTTAATGATTTTTAATGTTGCTGAAAAGAGACAAATGTTACTGAAGCTTTTAACCTTGCACACATCAAGACAATTGCCAGAATGCCAAATTTTCAATGATTTTGGCAGATTATAGTGCAGAAGAGTGCTGATTGGTTGGCAGGTTAACTCAATTAGCTGAAACATTGCTATGGAGAAACTGTTGTTAACTATAGGCTTCCCAAACTCATAGATAATTTTTAAAAAAATACAAATTGTGAACATATTCCTTTTATTTGCCAAGAATGGGACCTTACAAATGAATACATGTCACCTCAAACAATTGCAAATGAGCCGTATTAGTTATGTGAACACTCAGGCTTGTTCAGCTGGTGTTGCCCAATTACAGGATCACATCTAACAATAGATTGCTCATCCTACAGTTCCAACAACATCACATTACGGGTTTAATCAACATATCTACCATATGTAGCAGGAGATAACAAGGTGTAGAGCTGGATAAACACAGCAGGCCAGGTAGCATCAGAGGAGCAGGAAAGCTGACATTTCGGGTCTGGACCTTTCTGAAGAAGAGTCCAGACCTGAAATGTCAGCTTTCCTGCTCCTCTGATGCTGCCTGGCCTGCTGTGTTCATCCAGCTCGACATCTTGTTATCTCAGACTCCAGCATCAGCAGTTCCTACTATCTCCCATATGTAGCAGGAGGTTGTTTACCCACTCAGGTCAAACTAGAACAAGTGGGCATTGCCTCAAAATAAGGGTCAGCAGATTTAGGACTGAGTTGAGGAGGAACTTCTTCACCCAAAACTGTGGAATTCCCTGCCCAGTGAAGCAGTTGAGGCTACCTCATTGAATGGTTTTAAGGCAAAGCGAGATAGATATTTGATCAGTAAAGGAATTTCGGGTTATGGTGAGAGGGCGGGTAAGTGGAGTGAGTCCACAAAAAAGATCAGCCATGACTTTATTGAATGGCAGAGCAGGCTCGATGGGCCAGATGGCCTACTCCTGCTCCTATTTCTTATGTTGTTATGTACATTCCTACCCGGCACCAGCATTCCACCTAAATCTTTTCTTCTGCATGGACCTTCACACTCCATGCATGGCGGCAAATTTCAGAACTGTAATTAAAGCAGCGATTGGTGTCAACATGCTAATCACTATGTGCAGAATGTTGGAGGAGCATCATGTGTCCTACAGGGGACATTGCCCAGCACTTTGAGGTCTCATTGAGCCAGTTTCAGTCACAAATGCTTGATTCATGAGAGATCGTAATTTTGTTTTAATCATTCATAGGATGAGACCATCACTGGCTAGATCGGTATTTATCGTGCAACCCTAGTTTCCCAGAGAGCAGTTAAGAGTCAATGAGTCTGGAGCTATGAGTCTGGAGTCATATATAGGCCAGGACAGGTAAGGATGACAAATTTTCTTTCATAAAGAATGTTAGCAAACCAGGCAGATTTTTATGACAATCACCACTGATTACATGATTGGCAAAAGACTAGCCCTTTTTGATAAATGCCAGATTTTTTTCAGGCTTATGCCAATGAATTTTCACAGTCAAGTCAGCATAATGTCATCTATGCAAAACTGGTGCGGTGTTGAGCAGATTGTGGGTGCCCCTCACCACTTGTATCCCAGTGCTATGATATAATTTCAAACTCTATACCGTATTTTAATTTTCACTTGGATGGGTTCTAATTGTCTGAGCTTCAAGTCACCCTTTTATTGGACAATGTTGTATGTACCTGTCACATAATGAGCTGTCCTCATATAAGAATGTGACAGCAACACTTCTGTATCCTGTTGAAACACTCCTGGCATAAAAATAAGCAAGGAATAAGAGTTGACCACTCAATCTTTAAGCCTGTTCTGCCATTCAATAAGATCATGGCTGATCTGATTTTAAGCTCAACTCTACATTCCTCCATATCCCTGACAATGTTTCATCCCATTGGTAATCAAGAACCAATCTATGACTGCCTTAACAATATGTAAGTATCATGTCTTGTACATGAAGCAAAGGGCTACATTACTTGCAGTTAGCAACATGATAGCTCTGCTGAGTGGTAGAAATGGTTGCAACAATGTTAGAACAATAAACCTTTCAAAGCTGTAACTTTGGATGTTTTGTTTTGGAAGAGATGTAGTAGAAAGATGATGCTTTGGATGAGTGTGGGAACCCCTGGAGTGTGTCTAGAATGGATAGTGTTAGCAGAAAGAATGAATATCTGACACTGATCCTAAGCGAAGGTGTGTAACAAACTTACTGATCTATGGAAGTTTGAATCTCATGGATTCAAACTTTGGTAATAATTACTGTATTACCTTGCAATGCATCCTAACCACACTTCACTGCTAGTTTGACACAACATTACAGGAGGTGATTACTAAGCCTTCTGGCAGCTGTCTAATTGTTTTTCAAATCTATAGATGTATTGTGTTTTAGTACTGTACTCTGTATTTCTGCCACATCAAGTCAGTTTTCATTGTGACCATGCAACGCAGCAGAAAACAAACAGCACAGTCAACAAAAGTAGCTATAAACAAAACAGAAAATGCTGGAAGCACTCACACAGCAGGTCAGAAGCTGTGCCAGCGATCCATCTCATTGTTTATTTCATGCTGACCTTGAGTTTCACTAGTTTCTCCTTTTCACATCTACGTCACCTGTTTACTGCATGTCCACAGGTTCTCACAGGGAGGATGATGGCTGTGTCCATCTGGGATTCTGACTGAAGCCAATTTTTCTTCTTACACTCTGCAATACCAATGCCTTGCTGAGTACCATAATTATGTATCATGTATCAGTCTGCAATATACTTGGGAATATAGGCTAGCCTGCACTGCTTGTTCCAATCCTGTCATTTCTTAAGTGGAAGTACCATGTCCAATGGAATATTCATAGATTTAACTAAATCTACTGCCTCACAGTGATACGTGGAGATCACCTCTAAAAGAGTGTGGATAGCACAGTGGGAAATCCAAAGATACAATGAAATAAGCAGTGAACTGCTAGGATCAACCTCAATCAATTTTTGGAACAATTGTGCAGACTCCTCTATAAAGACCTGAAACATGGTTGAATGAGGCAACCACCTAATACTTGTTTCATGTGGGTTCTGAGCTTCAGCAGTGCCTTTCACAGCCAGGTGTGCCACAAAGATCATTGCTGGGTCCACTGCTTTTCATCATTTACATAAATGATTTGGAGTGAATATAGGATGCATGGTTATAGTTTGCAGATGACACCAAAGTAGGTGGTGTAGTAGACAGCGAAGAAGATTATCTCAGAGTACAACGGGACCTTGATCAGATGGGCCAATGGGCCGAGGAGTGGCCAATGATGTTTAATTTAGATAAATGTGAGGTGCTGCATTTTGGTAAGGCAAACCGGGGCAGGACTTATACAGTTAATGTAGGATCTTGGGAAGTGTTGTCAAACAGAGAGACCTAGGGGTGCAGGTGCATAGTTCCTTGGAAGTTGAATCACAGGTAGACAGGGTGTTGAAGAAGGCATTTAGCCTTTATTGATCAGAACATTGAGGATAGGAATTGAGACACCATGTTGCAGCTGTACAGGACACTGGTGAGGTCACTTTTACAATACTGCATGCAATTCTGGTCGCCCATCTATAGGAAGGATGTTGTTAAACTTGAGAGGGTGCAGAAAAGATTTCCAAGGATGTTACCAGCACAGGAGGTTTGAATTATAGAGAAAGGCTGAATAGGCTGGGGCTATTTTCCCTGGAGCATTGGAGGCTAAGGGATGCCCTTATAGAGGGGCATGGATAGGATGAATAGCTAAGGTTCTTTTTTCCAGGATGGGACAGTCCAAAACTAGAAGGCATAGGTTTAAGGTGAGAAAGGAAAAGATATAAGAAGGACCTGAGAGGCAACATTTTTCACACAGAGGAATAGTGTACATATGGAATGAGATGCCAGAGGAGGTGGTGGAGTTGGGTACAATGACAGTATTTAAATGGCATCAGGATGGGTATATGAATAGGAAGAGTTTAGAGGGATGTGGACCAAATGCTGACAAATGGGACTAAGTCAGATTTTGATGTCTGGTTGCACAGATGAGTTGGACCAAAGGATCTGTTTCTATGCTGTATGACTCTATGATTCTATGCCTGTAAGTCTTCAACTGCAGTTGAAAAACCCGTAGAAATAACCATGTGAAAGTAGAGCTCATAGTCAAAAAGGATGACACATTAGATTCAAGGAATTACAGAACCATTGTTCTTATGTCATTCTCATATTGGATTCATAATAATTTCAACTATAGGAAAAAACTTCAGCATCATGTGTGCAATAATAACAAAATTAAGCAGCATCAACATAATGAAGTGATGAGTACAATGTCTTATTTATATTTTGTCTGGGGCCTTGGTAAGTGTAATCCTTGGTGCACAGGCACATTCCCATCACAATGCTAAGTGACTGACTGCACAGCTCACCTCACCATCTGATGGGGAGAGAGATAGTAGGAACTGCAGATGCTGGAGAATCTGAGATAACAAGCTGTAGACCTGGATGAACACAGCAGGCCAAGCAGCATCAGAGGAGCAGGAAAGCTGACGTTTCGGGCCTAGAGCCTTCTTCATCTGATGGCGCAGGTTATCTGGGCCCAATGCACATCAGCTCCATGGGTATTGAGCATTAGATCACAACCTTCAATATTTTAAAAGTTATGAATTGTAACATGCACACTTAAAACTGAATTCACTGCATGATGGCTTTATTTTAGTTAATGCGTCCTGAAACAGATAAAGATTTAAAACCATCCAATTAAACATTTAAATGGGTGACAAGTTACGCAAGATTCAACAAGATATTAATTCCAGTACATTGGGCTTGTACTACGATTGCGCCAAAATTAATCAATCAAACAAGAATTTGCTTATGCCAGCCACCTCCTTGACCTCTCCAGGCAATCTTTTCTATATATCAACTACACTTAATAAAATATTGCAAAACTGAGAAACTGTAATTGGGCATTTAGCAAGGTTAAGTGGGTAATTAATAGTGATAATGGAAGAGGTGAATGCCATTGGGAAAATTTACATTGGAATGTCTGCCAGCAGAAGAACAAAAAGCACATTACAAATTAAAGAATAAAAATCTTGTTGGGAACATTTTCAAGGCCTTGGCATTTGGATAGTATTCATACAATGAGAAGATATTTTTATGATGTAGCCAAAAAGTTAATATTAAGATCTAGATGGATGGAAGAAGAAGTTAAGTTACCATCTTTAAGTTACCATGTGTGATTTGCAATGCTATAGTCTTGTTATAAAAAAAACTACATTAATCTCTCTTCCATACTTTGCAGCGCATTAGCATCTCATCCGACTCACTGTCCTTATAAAAATTAATTATTTTTGATAAAGTGTACAGCTAGATGTTTATCTTATGATATTTTGTTCCATGTGTTCTGTAAATTCTGAAGCAAATCCTTTTTTTAATCAACCAACTTGTTCAGGATGTTATTATACACCTCTGGAGCAGTTGGAACCTAAACACGGGCTCCTGACTCAGAGGTGGGCACACTAACACTGCACTACAACAAGCCTGAACAAATCTTCCATTTTTATAGCCATCATTATTAATCACCTGTTTCTCAATCATTGACTCATCCACCCTCCTCTGCAACAAAATGCATTGTTTTTATTCTTTTATGCAACATTAATATTGCTGGCAAGACCAACTTTTATTGCCCATCCCTAATTGCCTTCAAGGTTCTAAAGGTAAGCTGCTATCTTGTACTGCTGCAATCATTTTTATAAAAGTTTTCTCTTTGTCCTATTACATGCAGAATTGAATTCAATATTCTTTATTGTCACGTGTATTCAGTATGAAATACAGTGAAAAGTGTGTACCATGGCAGTGCATAAGCGCCATTCACATTAACTTAGAATAAAGTAGTCAAAAATGGATAACTTAAAGAGAGTCCAAACTTTCCTTCTCCACTGCTATACTAGGCCGCCACCAGAGTCCTGCTCCAGGCTTCCCAGCCCACATGGTGCCACTGAGAGTATCCCGCTCTGGACTTTCCAGTGCACGCCATGCTGCCGAGACCATCCCTCGGTCCCTCCATTGCTCCAGGGATGCAGCCTCTTACCTCGGGCTGCCTTCTCCTGCCCGCTTCAGGCTGCCTTCCCTTGCCTGCTACCACTCCTACTGCTACCTCGCGCTTGCTGTCCGCACGATGCTCCGAGGCTGCTTCCTCACGTGCTTTCTGGATATTTGCACCAGTGATAGTGAAGGAACAGTGAAACATTTCTCAACCAGAACAAGTCAAGTCCAGATATATGAGAACACTGTGCAAGTTCCCCTTCGAGCCACTAGCCAACCTGACTTGGAACTATATTATGGTTTCTTCACTGTCAGGAACTACCTCCCTAATGGCACAGTGGGTCTACGTACACTACATAGACTGCAGTTCAAGGAGACAAATCACCACCACCTTCTCTAAGGCAATTAGGGATGGGCAATAAATGTTGGCCCACCATCTGCCAAGTCCATATCCACTGAAAGAATAAAAAAAACTGTCTTTCATTCAATATGTCATTCTTATGGGTTAATTTTAGACTTCTATATCTTTAACAATATAATGGCTCACATCAATTCCAGCCTATCAAATTGCCTTGATCCATTGCAATTCACCAACTGGCGCAACAGGTCCATGGCAGATGCCATCTCCCTGGCCCTACACTCACCCCTGGAACATCTATACAATAAGGATACCTACATCGGCTCCTACTTATTGACTTCATCTCCACCTTCAACACCATAATTCCAAACAAACTCACCCCTAAACTCTGACACCTAGGTTTCGGCTTTCCTCTCTGTAACCGGATTCTCAGTTCCTGACCCAGGGGCCATAATCAGTAAGAATAGGCGACAACATCTTCTCCAACATAATCCTCAGCATCATGCCCCGCAAGGCTGCGAACTCAGCTCCTTACTATACTCCTTATGCAATCACGACTGTGTGGCCAAATTCTGTCCCAACTCCATTTACAATGACGAGACAGAATACAGCAAAGAGATTGAGTACTTCATGGCATGGTGTAAAGATAACAATCTCTTCATCAATGTCAGCAAAATGAAGGAGTAGGTCATTGACATCAGGAAGTGGAGTGGAGGACACGCTCCTGTCTGCATCAATGGTGCTGAAGTGGAGATAATGGAGACTGTCAACTTCCTGGGAGTGATGATCACCAACAATTTGTCCTGGTCCACTCACGCCACGCTACAGTCAAGAAAGCACAACAATGTCTCTACTTCCTCAGGACGCTGAGGAAATTCAACATGTCCACAAAGAGTCTAACCAATTTTTATAGAGGTACCATAGAAATCATCCTGGATGTATCTGGATGTATCACAGTGTGGTTTGACAACTGCTCTTTCTAGTACCGCAAGAAACAGACAGACATGAAAGCAACCCTTTTTATCACGCAAACCAGCCTTCCATCCATTGATACCATCTCTCCTTCCCGCTGCGTTGGGAAAGCAACTAACGTAATCAAAGACCCCATCCCAGTTATACTCTCTACCACCCTCTTCCATCAGGCAGAAGATATAAAAGTTTGAATACACATACAAACAGATTCATGTACAGCTTCTTCCAGGCTATCAGACTTTTGAATGGATCTCTCGAACGTTAATTCACTTTTCACAGTATCTCGGTACATGTGACAGCAATAAATCAAACTTAGACTCAAAAAAACTCAACCTACAGGCGAACATCTGTACTGATGCAATATTTCACTATTCCTGGTCTCGGTGATTCATAGGCTGCTGTCTGTGAAGGGATTCAATGAGAGTAATTTTGATCCTATAATGGTGCAGAGCAAGTGACAGCAAATCAGCAGCCTGTTTTAAATTTTTATGATTGTTTTCATCCAATTCAGTCAGCTGCCAATTTACTGTCACCCATTTTATCGCACTAAGTGAAAATGACTGCAATCAGTGCATCTGTAGAAGCACAGACTAAAACTGTGAAATAGTAAAGGACTTCCCTGCAATTTTCTTTACAACGAACTGATTATTATAACTAACTACAAGGCAAAACTATTGGTGTAGGCTGTTAAGCAGACTATCTCCATTTCTAGCCTTTGAGAATTCACATCCATGATAATACGCAGTATATGGCAGTGTAGAACAGCATAGTATGATAATTTTGGGATTAACTCTTGCAACTCCCTCTCTCTGTTGAGGATCAGAGGCATAATGTAGCTAGAGCTATCCATGTTATTTATTTATTGCCACTCATTGAATCATATTATAAATGACACTGATTTTAGTGGAACTAAAGCTAAAGATTCCGGATGCCAGAAATCCAAAATGAGAACACAAGATACTGAAAACACTTAGATAACAAGGTGTAGAGCTGGATGAACACAGCAGGCCAAGCAGCATCATAGGAGCAGGAAAGCTGACGTTTCGGGCCTAGACCCTTCTTCAGAAATGGGGGAGGGGAAGGGGGTTCTGAAATAAATAGAGAGAGAGGGGGAGGCGGATAGAAGATGGATAGAGGAGAAGATAGGTGGAGAGGAGACAGACAGGTCAAAGAGGTGGGGATGGAGCCAGTAAAGGTGAGTGTAGGTGGGGAGGTAGGGAGGAGATAGGTCAGTCCGGGGAGGACAGACAGGTCAAGTGGGCGGGATGAGGTTAGTAGGTAGGACATGGGGATCTCTGATACTGCAAACACTTAGCAGGTCCGGCAGGTGGAGGGAGGGAGAGAAAGAGAGAGAGAGTGAGAGTTATTATTTCAGGTCTTTGAAATTGAAGGATCATGAAAATATGAAATGCTTTGACCAAACAAAAGTAGGAGGAGAAGGGAGGAAGTAAAAAAACAAAGTCTGTGATAGGGTAGAGGGTGGTCGAAATGAACTGATTAAAGAATTTATGGTACAAAAGACAAAGGGAGAGGTAACAGTTGTAGTAAAGAAACTAAAGATTTGTCCAGAGTAGATAGGACTGACAGAGTAATGGACAGTCATATCTGAAGGCAGCAACTTGAAACAAAGTTAAGATTGACACATGCAAATTAAAATGAAACAAAATGAGTAGATCATTTACAATATGAAATTGTTGAACTCAATGTTGAGCCTACAAGGTTGTAAAATGCCTCAGTGAAATATTAATTCTCTACTGTGCTTTCACAGTGACCTCTTCATCCCTGTCTTGCTGCCCTGTTCTGTTGATACTCAATCCAAGCTTGAGGAACAGCATCTCATCTTTCAATTAGGCCAACAGAGCTCTCAGGAACAGCCAGCTGCTTTACTTGCGTCACAAGAGATTCGACTCTATAAACATTTAAGTCATCTGCAATTACAGAAAATGTACAATGCAAATGCCTGCTCAATTCTGGAACTCTCATGACTCATACATTCTTTAGCACTCACAGCTCCCAGAGTTATTTGAGGTCTCTGCACAAGTGCTAGGTTGGATCTAGGGTGACAAGAGATATCCACTGAGGACATTGCCTCATGACACCTGCACATCATGCCCAGAGCCCCACAGAGGAGTGTTACAATGTCATTCATCAATTAACCAGGGTTATTATTGAGCAATTCATTAGTTTGATTAAATGCACTTCTGCCGCTGGACTGCTCAGGGAGAGCAATCTATACACAGAGGATGCCTAGGCTATTTGTGGTTTGTTGTGCATTGCTTTTGAGCTTTTGGCAGAAGCTGCAATCCTCAGCTAATGAGCAAGAAGACACAGAATCTGAGGAAGAGGTCATAGATATCACAGCAGTTTCTCCTGATGCTACAGCAATGGAGAGATGTGCCAGAGCATCTTGAAGAAACATCATTTTGCATTGATTTGCATAGAATGAGTCCACTAGTTAACTTGTACAACATAGTCTGCAAAATATTACCTGCTTTGGGTTCTGCCTGCATCTTCCAGGAACTACTGCTACCCCATTTCCTCTGCCATCTAGAAGGACAGAAGGAGTAAATCTTTGACATATACAATCACACTTGAAGACTTCACCTGAACAGATATGCTCTGCACATGGTCATACGTTACTAAAGCTGTCATGACTGACGTTCCTCTTTTGTGACTTGATTTTATGTACAAATCCAAGAGTTTCAGTTCAACGCAGATTGATTGTGGAGAACAGAAGGTCAATAGCTACCTTCAGGTTTAAACTTCTTTAGAAATCTGTTTGCTCATATTAGTATTGAGAGATATCAGGTTCTAATCTTACTGTTGTGTTGCTGAAAGATTATTACTTGTGCATCAATCTCTCTCTTCAAATCTATTTCTGATATAATTTACTTCACTGACACTGTTCTATTTCCTGCCCAGTGGTAAGTATCTCTGTGATATCATTGCAATGTTGCTTCAGGGTCCTAAAGCCCTTACACATCAAGCATCATCAAGGTGTTTTCCCTGGCCATAAACATTGATTAAAATTTATATACATTCTAAACAAGTTACTTAGGTTACCTTGTTTTTTTCTTTAAGGGGGCATATTCACTTTGTCTGGTACTTGGCCTTTTGTTCATGGGTGCTCAGTCTGAACTTGCCTCCCAGTGGGCTTTTACTGCTGTCACTGTTTTTTCCGTTTCCCTTAAAAGATGGTTTCCCCTATTACTGGCTGTAAAACAACTTTTATTCATTTAGAGCTGTTTTGGTGGATTCTCTGTCAGAGCTTTCTGTTCAGAGATTCCTCCTTCACAGTAGTTTTTCCACTCTATGGTTCTTCTGGTTCCTCATCAGGCTTAATGCTGAAAAAAAAAAGATTTTTTGAGTTCTTCTCCAAACAATCTCTGGTTCATTTTTGATTTTCATTTCTCCCAGCATTTTCCTTGTGCTGGATCCCACTGCTGCCAATGTCTTTTGCGTATGGTTTTATGCATGCATCTATGGGTTTGCATTCAAAATGGACTAATCAAGGAGAAGGTC
The DNA here is from genome assembly GCF_021869965.1 of Rhincodon typus. Lineage (NCBI taxonomy): Eukaryota > Metazoa > Chordata > Chondrichthyes > Orectolobiformes > Rhincodontidae > Rhincodon > Rhincodon typus. The sequence continues at coordinate 163,328,415 of NC_063332.1, read as the reverse complement.
AAAAACTGTTTCATTGTTTCCCTACCCTCCTTATCTGCATGCACACCATGCCATTTAATGTCCCATCCCTTGTCATTTACATCCAATTGTATTCTCCAAACACTTTGCAACACTTACTCTGCACGTTCTAAATCACTCATGGAATGTGATTATCACCAACTGGGCCAGCATTTATTACCCTTGAGGAGGTGGTGGTGAGGTGCCTGCTTGACTGCTGCACTCTATTTGATGTAGGCAGACTCACACAATGCTATTAGGGAGGGAATTCCAGTGTTTTGACTCAGCGGCATTGAAGGAACGGTGATATATTTCCACACCAGGATTCCAAGTGGCTTCCAGGGGACATTACAGGTTCTCAAACTTACTGGCCTCATGCCATAGTGTGGAGCTGCAGGAACACAGAAGGCCAGGCCCAAAATGTTGGCTTTCCTGCTCCTCTAATGCTGCCTGGCCTGCTGTGTTCCTCCAGCCTGCTGTGTTATCTCAGACTCCAGCATCGGCAGTTCTTACTATCTCTGGCCTCATGCCATGCTGTGCTGAGACTGACAACACCAGACTAGCCCTCGACTTGTGCACAAACACTGCTTGATGCCCCATGACAGCCCTGTTGATACAATGCCACGGTGTCCCTAACCCTGGCAGATCCAAAGAGGTTGTTCACATGTGTGTGTGCGCCACTGGAGTCAGCAATGCAGGCAGAACCTATGCTTACCAACCTCCTGAAATCTCCGATCTCCTTGGTCTGTTGGGAAAGTCTAATGTTGTCACCACTTGCAATAAGCACCTCCCACTGATCCCAAAGAGGAGACCCTGCAAGGGGTCATTGCTAAACTGTAGGGCTGCAGGTTATCTGTCCTGCAACATTTTGGGTGGAGGATAGATGACATAGGTGACAGCTGATCTAGCACTGTGCAGTTTGGGTGGGAGTCACATAGATGACAACAGGAATACAATGGGGTATGATTTTGGTGGGGCAGTGATAGAGCTGACAGCACTAAAGTCCAGCGGGATGTGGAGATGCTAGGGGTCCAAACAAAAAGGTAACATTGGAGAAGATAATGAAGGTCAATTCAATATCAAGTTAAGTTCTGCTCCTGCCTGCAGCTACCTTAAAACTGACCCAAAACTTTGAGGTTGTCAGTTGACAATGGTTTTGGGCACTTCCTTCCTGTTCCTTCCCACATGATTGGCTACCGCCAGCCCTTTAAATTTGGAAACATCGCCAACTCTGTTTTTGCCTTTGAGAAACTCAAGTGTCAAAAATCAATTTCCGTCCATTAACTCTGTTTCTCTCTCCACAGACAGTGCTAGACTAGCTGAGCATTTCCAGCATTTTTAGTTTTTACTTCTGACTCCAATAGGGTCAGCAGTTTTACAATGCTGCAACCTTCACAATTCGTAAAAAATTGAAGACGTTTTTGCTAAAATGACCCACAGCTGAAGTCATACTCAATAATTTGATGATCATTTGGTAAGAAGCTGATAATTCAAACAAAAACAACATAACTGAAAAACAGCCCTAAATAAAGACTTGTTACCAAGATCACTGCTTTAAGAGAGTTGAGTAAACTGAAGTGCTAATTTTAACCATTGGATTTCACAATTTCTATTTTGGAATAGTGTTCATCAATTAGACTCATAGAGTTTTACAGCACGGAAATAAACCCTTTGGTACAACTCATCCATGCCGACTGGGTATCCTAAATAAATCTAGTCCCATTTGCCAGTATTTGGTCCATATCACTCTAAACCCTTCCTATTCATGTACCCATACAGGTCCCTTTTAAATGTTGTAATTGTACCAGCCTCCACCACTTCCTCTGGCAGTTCATTGCATACACACACCACCCTCTGCGTGAAAAAATTGCCCCAGGTTCCTTTTAAATCTTTCCCTTCTCACCTTAAAACTGCACCCTCTAGTTTTGGACTCCCCTACCTTGGGGAAAAGACCTTGGCTATTCACCTGGTGGTCTTAGCTAATACTCATAAAAAGAAGTTACAACGGAGGGTACAGTGGAACTTATTTCCCCTTTATCTGCAACAATATTTGATTAGTTGCAGTACATGTAGGAAAAAAAGGAGCACACGTGGATTTTGTTGTCATAGTTGATTTCAATACTTTAAAATGGAATTGAGTTCTGATAGTGCAAAATTTATTTCCTATTGAATGATATCCCACTAGAAATTTTGACTGGTTACCATTCCTGGTGTTTTCTCATCCCCTGGGCTGTGTAGTTTGGTTTTAGCTTCTGGGATCAGTCTTCTTAGACAAACAAACTGGATTGATGAATATGATTCCAAAACATAAATTGAAATTGCGAAATCCAGTGTTTTGAGTAACATCTTTCTGCAAGCCAGTCTCTGCATTGTTCCAAACAACTCAGTGCAGAATGTTCCACTTCACTGCAGAAAGTATTACTGCCCTGCTAGTTAGGAGTTATTCCTTATTAGTAGCATTAGTGTGTTCTATTCCAAACATCTATGGCTCGAATTTCTGGCTACCATTATATAAACTATTGCTCTATTTTTAGAGAC
>NC_063332.1:163298552-163325480 GCF_021869965.1 Rhincodon typus | reverse complement strand
GACCCTTCATCAGAAAAGCTTTTCTGATGAAGGGTCTAGGCCCGAAATGTCAGCCTTTCTGCTCCTATGATGCTGCTTGGCCTGCTGTGTTCATCCAGCCCTGCACCTTGTTGTCTCGGATTCTCCAGCATCTGCAGTTCCTACTAGCTCTATTTTTAGATGTGAGTTTCATCCTCTGAATTAAAACACGAGGGCAATTTTGGATTTCCCCACTGGTGAACAGGTATGGTTTTTATGACAGGCTGACAACACACAATAGTCATTTTTACTGACCCCACCTTTTATTTCTATGTTTTATGAGCTTAATTCAAAATACTGCTGAAGAGAGAGACATGACACCGAAGATATTTGTCTTGCACTCATGAGAACAAATGCAAAGCAGAAACAGATCACGTTTTATTCAAATTTTCTTTTATTTATTTCTGCAAAACAATGTACACCACAAAAACATGATCACAAGGTGACAATACAGATGCAGTGCAAAACAAGATGCTGGACTTAAGTAAAATTAACAAAATACTTCACAAGACGTAGCAAGTGGAATAAAGTGTAGAAACAGAATAATACTTTTCATGTTGCAGCATAACAGGCATATACTCTGAATCATTGTTCAGGCCCTCCTGTTCTGGGGGTAGCCAAGAATTTAATGATTTCCCAAATCTTAATGAACATTTGTACACTTTTTGCACTGAAGAATGTTGAATTGCACCAAGTGCATGTTTGGAGTAGTTCTCAAGATACTCTATATTGAATGCTAAATTGCACCCATCACCTTCTTGCACCCACCTTCAATTATTGCTGGCTTTTAGCCTTACATTGCTCTGTAACATAACTGAGGAATGTTTAGTTCCAAGTGCAAGGAAAAGGAACTGGGACAAGTGACCATGGCCAGGTCTCTACCGCCTTTGCTCTACTCTGGGACATTCCCGACCTGTCCTGAGGGTGAGCGTGTAGCGTGTTTCTGAAAGGGTAACAGATATTCCCAAACCTGCTGTCACATGTTCCTGATCAAACATGTATGGTCCTTTGGACCAGTGCCCAGCTCACTCAAACTGAATAATCATACAGTAGGATCCTCCACTGGGGAAAATTACACTCTTTAAGAAGGCTTTAAGAACATCTTCAAGCCTGGAGGGTTTCTGGTTAATGTGTTTGGATAGTAGCTGGGAAAGCACATTGTAACAATGACTACATTGCCCATCTTCCCTCTCCTCCTGGTTACTGAGTGTTGCTAGACTTCTTCCAGTTATAGTTACAATAATGGTAAAGTCATGAGTGGACCGAGATGTGACAGAGCTTTACAGTGCGAAGCATGAATACACAAAAGTTCACAAAGATTGTATTAGAGCATCAGGCGCTTCCATTCAGAGAACGGAACTGAATCAGTTGGTTGCAAAGCTTTATAAAAATGATCATCTCTATAGCAATCTCAAAGGAGATCCAAGAATGGCTTCACTGCCCTTGCATATCCAAGTCACTGGCACAGATTTTAATAATAGTGAGAGCTTTCTCAATCATTATTGCTTATATATCCTTCTATTCACTTTGAATGTTCTGCATCCATCAATATCATTGCCCAATAAATAACTTAATTGATTGGTAAGGTCTTATTTTCAATCACCAGTTTGGGCTATGTTAATTTGTCTTTGCTGGGCAGTAATATAGTTCTGACAATGCACCTCCCTGACCCTGGGTGAAGGGAGTAAGATTAAGATTCCCCGAAACAAAAATTTCAAATCTAAACTGGAAAAGTCGTGGAATTCCCACAGTGCGGAAAGAGGCCATTCAGCCCATTGAGTCTGCACCAACCCTCTGAAAAGCATCCCACCTGAACTCAACCCCCCACCCTGTCCCCATAGCCCTATATTTACCATGGTTGATCCAAATAGTCTGCACATCCCTGGGTACTACAGACAATCCACTTTAACTGCACATGTTTGGACTGTGGGATGAATCCAGAGCACCTGGCAAAACTCACACAGACATGGGGAGAACATGCAAACTCCACATAGGCAGTCACCCAAGACTAGAATCAAACCTACATCCCTGGCACTGTGAGGCAGCAGTGCTAACCTCTGAACCATCATGCTGCTGTAGCAGTATTGGCAAATGTTGCATCTTATTGACAACTGTATGACTCCAATCATCATTTTGACAACGGTAAATTGATAAAACCTTTTTAATTTCATAGCAGCTTTTGCAGTGTTTGTTCCCATATTTTTCTGTAATGTTGTCCATTTTCCCCCAGGCTGGGAGTCTTACTATTTCTTTAGAACTCAGACCCAAGACTGCCTTACCCGTGAATCACAACAAATTGTTAACCACTTTATCCATTATGTCTGTAATGGCCCTTTACTACAGCAATCCAAAAGCATTCCCTTTCCGTAATCAAACATCCAACCGATTTTCTATTCAAAGTTGCCAAATGGAGTCTGCCTGAACCATTACTTTTGATTAAACATTCCATTCAATTTTTTTTTCTCTCTGTAAATAAGCTTATTTTATTCTCCCTCTCCTCTTGTGACAATGTAAAATTGATAATCCCTTATTATTCACTTACAATCCATTGGAAATACTTTTTGACAATTCACTAATTCACTGTATCAAGGTACACCAGACTGATCGGAACCTGGGTGACATTTTTGATCCTGAGGTAAATTTCCAAAAATATATCTGCACCCTCACAATGATGATCTATTTCCATCTCCATAACACTGCCCAACTCTGCCCCTGCTGTTGAAAATCTTATCATTGCCTTTTTTTAACCATTAGACTTGACAATTCCAATTATTCTTCACTGGCCGCTCCCATTCTCCATAAACCCGATGTCATCCAAAACTCTAATGCTTGTGTCTGAACTCATGCGATGTCCCATTCTCCCAGTATACTTGCCCCCCACTGACCTACAACGGGTCCCACGTTTTAAAATTGTAAACTTTTCATCAAATGTCTCCATGGCACGGCCTATTGATATCTCTGTAGTCTCTCCAACCCCACAACCGTGCTGCTTATCTCCCATCTTCGACTGAGTAGGACCACAACAATGATTGTTCTACAAATGCCATGAAGTTGCAGGCATATTTAGGTGTGGTTCCTAGGGCTACACATGTAATTTTGAAGCAAATAGAGTCAGGGGAGTTGTCTGATGGGAACCAAGTTTAGCCTGGGAAGGTTGGAGGAGCAGGGGTTGGGGGTGTGAGTTGGGGGTGGTGCGTAGGCTTGGATGTTGAGGCCTGCTTGGTTCTCCATACTAGGAAGAAGCGACAACCCTCAGCCACCTGGCTCCAGTATGGAGCAGTAGCAGCATTAGATCTCCATGACAAGCATTAAATGATTGGGCCAGGAACTGAAAACTTAATGTAAAAGAGGGTGTCAGAGAAGTCACAAATTTAGAGAGGCAGATAGTGGACAAAGAGAAATAAATTAGAGTTGAGATAGGAACAAATCAATTCCATGGAGCAAGAACAGACTGAAACAAGAAGCTTACCAGGGCTGTCCAGTTTTGTGGATGTTACAGAGTCATAGAGTCACAGATGTTGGGAAGGAGGTAGAGGTCAGCTGTTTGGTGTTGAGGGACCGTGAGGTTGGAAGCCATGGAGGAAGATCTCTGGAGGAGATGAGGTCACCGGTGACAGTCTTGGAAACAACAGTTGACATTTGGTAGTGGGGTTATGGTCCTTAGGAATGATGATTCTATTTTGGTCCGATTATTCAATAATCAAGATAAATGCAATTAGCATCAGATATTCCAGGACAGTTATAAATGCTCTCTACTTGATCCCAACAACAGGTCTTGAAGTCTACCTTACAAGAGTGGGGTTCCTCACTGATCCTGGGCAACACTCGTACCTACCACACATTCCCCATTCTGAATGTACAGCAGGTCATGGGGGAGGAGGGTAGTGGGTAGCGGGGACGTATTCCTGGGTCACTGATCGTCACTGATCACTATTTGCCCCCTATCACATTTCTACAGCCTTGCCTATGATTATTCAATGTGAACAGAGTTCCTTTGGTTTTGTGTTGTGTTTTTTACCCACTAATTAAGAAACTTTAACTGATTTCATGCAAATCCATTACAGTCAGCAGAATGTGATTTTTTTTTGCTGGATCAACCATCTAAAGAGAAATGGCAGCATATTAACCAATTCCTCCTTAATGTTCACAATATGATGTGGAGTTTGAAAAATATATGAACTTTGCATAATTCAATGAGATAGCAATTAAAGTACAGTATTGGCAAAGGTAGCATTTGAGAGATAGTTTATTACACATCTTCAGTAGCCATTTTCTGCACAGAAAACGGGTAAAGACTTTTCAGCTTCACTTCAGCTTCTGCTTGTTCTCCCTTTTCCCGTAACATTGCCTGTTTCTTACAACCTGCAAGTCTTCCCATTGTTTCTGAATGTAAACCCAAGACTGCCTTATCTGTGCATCACAACACACTGTTAGCTTTATAAAGTTAACAAGCTTAAATTCAATCAGCTTTCAAATTAAAACAAAACATGAATGAAAAGTAATAATCGTATTGAATTATTCCAACCTGTCAAAAGGATTTTGTGGTGATCCTGCTGCAGTCTTGTCTGTGCATCCAAATCTGTCAACTAATGTCAAACAAGCAGTTAGAACTTACAAAAAGAGATCTGTTTGTCAGAGAAAATAGGACAGTAGAAATCCTGAAAATCCTGCTTCTAGATACATTTAGCTTTGTGCACTTGGGTCCTGACAGTTCCCCAGCGCATAATCAGATACTGGATTGTTGGGTGAATTTTTGATATTCAAAACTTTAATAAGCTTTGGAAAAGGTTTCCAATAATGTACCAAACAAAAGTAACAGAGAATTACAATGCCTCTCCTGTCATAATATAGAAATTTACCAAACAGCTGATCTTTACAAGGAAAGTTAATGCTCTGGATAATAATTACCATTATTAGTTTCTAGTTTTATGAATGCCTCTGTTGGGGAACTTATCATTTTGAAACAATAGGGATTAACACTCAGATGCAGTATTTAAAAGCTTGCAGCAATGTAAAGAAAGCATGAGACATAATTTAACCCACATAATAGGTTAAGAACATATAGAGTAAAATTTAATGTCTTTTTAAGGCAGAGGTGATGAATGCCCAATCTAAAGACTTCATCCCAACATTGCTGGTATTCAAACACTGGAGATTTGAATAGTTGCTGCATGGGAGGTACAAAGAGGAAATTCTATTGTGTTTACTTGGGAGGTCCCAGCTGTGAGAGTCCCATCCTGATCTCACTCCATTGTGGCCTGGGGTTCCTCACTGATCCTGGGCAACACTCGTACCTACCACCCATTCCCCATTCTGAATGTACAGCAGGTCATGGGGGAGGAGGGTAGTGGGTGGCGGGGACGTATTCCTGGGTCACTGATCGTGGGTGAATCCCACTGCTCACGCTCACTACTGTTGGTTTTCCTCACAGGAGAAGATGCAGGGCTCTCAAGCTGGTGCTTGGAGTAAATAGTGCCCACGCAGTTAAAAAATATCAATAACATCTGCAGAGAGCTCCGTACTGCCAGCATGAAGCTGCCAAAGTATTTGTGCAGAAAGTCCAGCACAGGAAGAAATTGCTTGCCTCATTCACCAAAGATCCTCAGACAGCACCCTCCATACCTATGACCGCTCCCATTTGGAAGGATAAGCGCAGCAGATACACGGGAACACATCAACCTTCAAGTTCCCCTCCAAGCCACTTACTATCCTGATGTGGAAACATATCACTGTTCCCTCACTGTCGCTGGGTCAAAATCCTGGAATTCCCTCCCCAGTGGCATTGTGGCTCAAACCACAGCAGGTGGACTGCAGCAGTTCAAAAAGGCAGTTCACCACCAGCTTCTCAAGGGCAGTTAGGGATGGGCAATAAATGCTGGCCCAGCCAATGACGTCCACATCCCACAAATGAATTTAAAGCTAACAAGGTCTTAAGAAAAGCATCACAGTAAAAAGGGGTTGGCAGGTAAGACACAGGGTAAATAATGTGCATAGGTTAAACTGTTACAGTTACCAAAAGCTAATTTGGTTCAACCTTTCAGAAACAGACACAGCAGGCACATGGTGTGAGCACTGTCCACTGTTAACTGCCTGTAGCATGCTCTCTTACCAGTAGCATGTAAAGGTTTCCATGGCTCCTTGTTTAATCGCCATGGGTAAAGGTGGTTGTGTTCTTTTAGTAACATGGCATTTTGCTTATTATTAATGTGAAGAGATGCTAAGTAAATGAAAAGCTCTATCTCTGAGCTTAATTTTGCCCCTGACTATTAGGGTGTGTTTTGCTGATCTGTCTCTATGCCAAGTCTAATTGGGACAAATTCCAACTATTTAAGGACAGTTTGTTAGCTGTTCCTGAGGCACCTACAAGGTGAAGGTATCGGTTATCATTCTGCGCTGTTGACTGTTTCTGTCCACTCTGACCAGCCTGCGATTTAGTGCTCGGTAGCTTTTCCAGCTCTCAAACAGTTTCCAACTGCCAATCTGACGTTTACCCCAGTAAGCACTTTGCTGGCTTCATGTGTTGATGTTTTCTAGAAGTTTCCTTCCCTGTTTGTCTTGGAGGCTACTGTTTTAAAAGGCTACATTTATGTCTCGTCTATGCCACAGAAACAGACCATTCGGCCCAACAGGACTACATCAGTGTGAACTCCATGTGATCCTCCTCCCACTCTATGACACCTCTTCCTGTTGCCCTCATCCAGCTTCCCTTTAAATGCAACAATGCTATTTGGCTCAATCATTCCATGTGGTAGTTCCAGATTCTAGATTCTTACCGCTTCATTGGGAAAGACAATTTTGCTGAATTAACCATTGGATTTATTAATGACTTTTATAATGATGGCACACGCTTTCTAACATAAGTCATTCCATCCAGTTTACTTACCTTGTGATTATATATAAACTTATTTCATGCCTATGGAAATTAGTTTGAACACTGTTCCCTGTGCCAGTTACATCCTTGTAATTACCAACATTGTTTCTTGCCAATGTCACACAATGAGGCTTTTGAAAAGAAATTCAACATGAGAACATTGCTTTAATATACTGTGCAACGGAATAGAATGAGGATAGTTCTGTTCTGTAATTGTATAATTTTAGATCCAAGCTATAGTTATATAGATAGCCCTATTCTGTCTGTTGCATAACGTCATTGAAACATTGCTAATTATCATATATATGGCCAATAATCTGAACTTTTCCAGCAATTTCTGTTTTTGTTTCTCATTTACAGCATCTGCAGTTCTTTCACTTTTTAAAGAATTTCTGATGAAATAAAATAGATTATGAGAAAACAAACCCAGACTGCACACATAGGGTAGTATTTAATGGGGAGACCAGAGATCTCGTCTGCCAGCTGGAGAGCTGGGGGAGCCCTGTGTCACCTCCTTTTATAAGGCCCACCATTGGACAATGTGGGCCCTCTCTGGGACTCAGGACCATGAGTGTAGGGGGGGATGAGGGGTGAGGGTTGAGGCGATCCTGTCACCCCAATGATTGTAGGCAGTGCTTTTGGAGGCAATGGCTGCTGCCAGTAATTCACCCACCCAAGCCCCAGGATCACACAGGGAACCAGGCCATAGGTCGCTAATCCTTTGTCAATAGAGTATGGATATGTTCTAACTGTAATTAAGAGGAGCTGGCACTATCTGGGAAAAGTTGAGAATATATATTTGAACCAGAGTAAGGATCATGTGGCATGGTGGTAACATCCTCATTTCTGTGCAAGAAGGTAAGTCCCACCTGCCACGGAGATGTGTCATAACCCACATGAGCAAGTTGCTTAAAAATAACTAATACCTCTGTGTGAAACAATACAAACAATGAAGAGGGCACACAACAGAGTGCATACTTTGTCACGCTGTGTTAAATTGACATTATTATTTAATAATACTTATTAATTTTATTGATGTAATCCACATTGAAGTGGCTGGCCTGTGCAAGGGAGAAAGAAGTCAGCACATGTTCTGGGGTTTGGGGTTTTGTGAATAATGTCTGTGGATGATTGATGTACCTGCTCCTGCTTCTTCCTTGGCCAGAAAGATTTATACCTGTGTCTCATACACGGTAAGTTCCATGGAGTAGGCATTATGCTTTCAGTGGACGCCAACAACCTCCTCGCCCCACCCAATTCTTGATCAAGCAGGATCTCTTGAATGGGGCATATCCATCCCACCAGCCCATCATCCCTGGGACCCTAAAGAGAAACCCAACGGTCTGTGTTTATTGGGCTCCTTGTGTGACCAGTCTGCTGTAGGGAGAGACCGTTATGCAGATATTAATTGCCTACTTAAGGTCTTTACTTGAAGTTGGAGCAGGAAGGCTTCCAGCCCCAAACAATAGGGAAGAATGGGAAGAGGAGTGTCATCCTTCACTTTCCACACAATTAAATGCCCCCTTCCTACACCTTAATGCCTTGGCTGTGGTCATTAAACTCTGTCCATAGGATCATGAGTGTGGACCGGATGCACGGATGTACTGCCTTTTGTGCCATTAAGACTCTTGCCCTGATTTTAGTATAATTTCTAGTAAGCAAGGAGGGAAGTGATCATCTGTTACCTTATATTGATATAAGATTTTTTCCTGTTATTCAATGACAAGTGATCAATCACGTGCAAACTAAAATACTACTTAAAGGAAAATTGAAAATGGGATGAAGCGAATATGGAGAATTGGGAGAAAAGACAGTTAAAATGTCACCTGGCCCCCACCTTAAAGGTTAACCTCTTTTTTCTGTTTCAGATGCTGATGAAGTCATAATTATTTTGTGTATAACTTTCCTTTTCCAATTTTCTTTCTGTTTATCAAAAATTGTTTTGCTGCAATTTTAGAGATAATAAGTGAAACCATGGTCTGAATCCTTTGCGCTACAATGAATAACTGCTTTTACGATGCATCGTTCCCAAGCTTGAGTTCCTAGTTCAAGTTGTTCACGCACCTTTAAAATGTCCTTCTGTAATGCGAGTACTTTAGCTTCCATGTTTTGCAATGATTCACAGCCTGATTTTTGTGCTAACAGCTTGTTCTCCTCTTCCAACAGCTTCAGCTTCATCTGCTGAGTTTTAAACTTTTCAACTGTGTTCTATCAAGAAAGCAATCCAGTTTGTGCCATTGAGTAATCTGTATCCATCGTCTTTCAACCAGCCCATGATGTTAGTACAACAAACATGTTTGATTATGGCTTGTGGGAGACATTCAGGCATTAATGGAAAACTTCAAAAGCTGAAGTTAAAATCAACTGACAACACTCATTGACAACAAAAAATTCTAAATTGAATGGGTGTCTTAATGTGGGACTGTTGGTGTCTGTATTAAGAGTGTTCCCTTCCAAACTTCCTAAATACCTGAAAACCAGTGATTTAGAGCTCTACAATTTGGTCACTGGCATGAGACTTTATTCATGTAATTTAATATAAAGTAGTTCTTTTTTTGTGCCATCTGGCACTAATTATCTCCATCAGGTATGTGTGAGTGCACACATTCAAGCTGAAGTGGGGCTGGTGAGCTGAACAGAGATTATAGGGTAACATGATTCTTGGACGCTAAACTTACAAAATACCAAATACAAAAACAATTAAGCGACTTGATTGCAGATGTGTGCCTCGTTCCAATAAACAATACCACAAAGGCATTCTCTAAGGTCACCCTGTTTAAGATGGGAGGGAGAATTGGCTGACTGGCAGAAGACAGGGAGTGTAGAGGAAGGGGTCTTTTTCAGGATGACAGGTGGTGACTATTGGAGTTCCTTGGGGGTCGCTTTCAGAACCACAGCTATTCATGTGATACACTAATGATCTGGACAAAGAAACTGAGAGCGTTGCTGTTAGTTTTGCAGATAACACAAAGATAGTTGAGGGACAGATGAGGATTTGGAGAGGATGCAGAAAGATTGGAGAGGTTAGGACAGTGGGCAAAGAAGTGGCAGATGGAATACAATGTGATAAAGTGTGAGTTTATGCACTTTGGTAGAAAGCATAAGGTGTAGACTATTTTTTAAATGGGGAATGGCTTCAGAAATCTGAAGCACAAAGGGACTTCAGAGACCTAGTTTAGGACTCTCTTAAGCTTAAGAAAAGGTTCAATTGGCAGTTAGGAGGGCAAATGCAATGTTCACATTCATTTCAAGAAGACTAGAATATAAGACCACAAATGTACTGCTGAGGCTGTATAAGGATCTGGTCAGACTGCATTTGGAATATTATTAGTAATTTTGGGCACCATATGTAAGGAAGGATATGCTGGCATTGGAGGGGGGCCAGAGGTGGTTTACAAGGATGATCCTGGGGATGAAGGGCATGTCATATGAGAAGCGGTTGATGATGCGGGGTCTGTACTCAATGGAGTTTAAAAGGATGAGGAGAGATCTCATTGAAACTCAAGAATGCTGAGAGGCCTGGATGGAGTGGACATGGAGAATTTATTTCCATTGATACAAGAGTCTAGGACCTGAGGGCACAGCCTCAGAGTGAAGGGACAACCTTTTACAACTGAGATGAGGAGGAATTTCTTCAGCCAAAGGGTGGTGAATCCATGGAACTCATTGCTGCAGAGGGCTTTGGAGGTCAAGTCACTCAGTGTATTTATGACAGAGATAGATGGGTTCATGATTAGTAAGGAGATCAAGGGTTACAGGGAGAATGCAGGAGAATGGGGTTGAGAAACATATCAGCCATATTGAAAGGTGGAGCAGACTCAATGGGCCGCATGGCCTAATTCAGCTCCTTACGGTGTTACGGTCCTATTTCTGGACTTATCTCTGGGCATCTTTGAAAGACCCTGACACAGACGCTGTGATGCAATGCTTCAATGGTATTGGAACATCGCCCCAATCTATTCTGGCCTCTTCAGGCGTTTCCATTCAACGTTACATCCTTTCACCGCTGGAATGATTTGAGAGGCTGAAGAATTGTAGCTCCTCTGCAGCACAGCACTCATTTGGTTATTGCTTTCTCTTTCTTAATGGGTATCGTTTTGGAGTTTGCTCAGTGAGTGAGGAGGCCCACCAGCTACATGTGCAGGGAACACCAGGAATTAAAAATCAAGGGTCTGAGCCCAGCTAACTTGTCCATGAAGCTCTTTATCCAGAAAACAAACCAGAAAATCAACCCTCTATGGCTGAGGACAGCCAACTTCTAATTAACACTTTCACCTTTACAGATGACTTAATTTGGCATCTCCCACTTTTTAAGAGAATGACACAGTCAGCCTGTCTTTCTGGTTGTCTTTCACATTCGATAATGACACATTTCTCAGTCACCAGGAGAGTTTATTGAAAGTTCCTGTGAGGCCAAGTGTGCCTTGATGTCATTACTTTGCGATTTTTAACAGAGACCCTAAAGTTTTTGACACTTTAATAAAAATACTGAGGCTAAAGAACGTTGTACGAATTTGCTAAGTGTTCACACATTAATGTCAGACAGTCATTTCGGAGCCAATATGTTTCTGGATGGTTTATTAGTGGTACAATGGTACAAAATGGTACAAAAATGATTAATTTCGACAGATTTACAATGAGATTTACTGACCTTAATTATTCGTAGCCTGTTTATCCAATCAGCTGATGAATTGTCCTCAGGATAGTCCACATTTTGAGAGAGTGCCTGATAAGTTTTCCTCAGATGGTGTAGTTCAATGATCAATACTGTGAGCTGTTGAACAGTGCAGAGAATAACAGACTGGTTCATGTTCTACACATCATGGGCCCATCCGTGTCCCTTTTTTTTTGATGCTAGGCTACCGCCATTTTCTAAAATGAATACAACAAGCTGCCAATGTTTCCAGAAATGGGATGGCAAATGTTTTACATTTTTATTTGAGGATGTCTGCCTTCTGCTCACTTTTCTGCTGACAGAAGTCTCACTGTCTATGGAGGAGTCATCCTTGAAAAGTTTAATCTTTTTTTTGAACCAAGAGCTGGCAGTGAGTGAGGAGAGTGACAAATATCCCAAAGTCTGCCCAAATGCTTCAATGGTTGTTTTTTAAAAAATTAAATCTTGGGATTTGAATGTCATTGGCAAGGCCATTTATTGCCTTTTTGAACTGAGTGGCTTGCTAGGCCATTTGAAGCGGGAAATTGAGGCTGGGGTCTGGAGTCACATGTCGGCCAGAACAAGTAAAAATGGCAGACTTCTCCAAAGTGCATTCATCAACCTGATGAGTTTTCATGGCAACTCTTACTGACATTCATTTACAATTCCAGATTTTTTAACGACCAGGAATTGACTTGGAATTCCACCACATTTCATGTGGTGGAATTTGAACACAGGTCTCTAGACCATTTGCCTGGGCTACGGGATTTATAGTCCAGTGACATTACTTCTATGCCACCATCTTGCCACAGAAGGTGCATTCAGCCTAGCCACTGAAGATGGGGAACATCAGGCGATGGCGTTTGGAAGCTCAACAAGATAGCACAGAGAGGGTTTTCTCTGTTCAACCCCTTCCTCCCACCCCAGCCAACGGGCCTCACCTTTGTTTACGTAGATATTAGCCAGGTAAAAGCCCATTTCAGGCTACAAAGGTTTGGATTTTACCTTCATGATTTGTTATGACTCTAACCCTGAGGAAAACATCTAGTGCATTGCCACCAGAAGATAAAGCACATTTTTGCATTACATTCTAATGAGGCAGTGTTCATCCAACTGCTACTAGCAAATGTGTCTCAAACCTGGTTGACCTTTAACTGGTTGTCATGCCTGAGATAAATGTTCTTTCTCAGAAGATGTAGCAGTAATTTTCTGTTGTATTCACTTGACATCTCAAGGTTCTAAGGACCATAAAGAAACAGTGATGAGAGCACGATTTCTGCCATCAAACATTATGTTCAGATGTGTTACCTGTGGAGCAAGTTTTATTCTGACTTGTGCCTTTCCATAGGGAATAATCGCAGTTAACTCCTAGGTATTCAGCATGCATGGGGTAGGAGGTGCTGGTTACATCAATGTGCCATTGTGGCTTGTACCACTAATAACTACCATCAGCAAGGTTTGATCAAAAGGGGAAAGAGAAAGAGGTGGCTGATTTGGTATTCTTGTGATTCTGTCCTGATGAATGCAAGATGGAAAGCTTCGATAGCAAGCTTCTTTTGTCAGCCATATTTAAATACTACAAAGAAACTATTTTATAATATTTACATGTTTCTTACCTTTACTTCTGTTGTCTGCATTTTTAGTTTGCAAACTGTTTGATTTCTTTCATTCTCCAGCTTTAGACTGAGCTTCACAAAACCTAAAAATGTGAAATTAGTTCAGCATTTATTTTTAAAAGACTCTTGTTAAATGAGCAGAGTATCTCAACAGTACCTTAAGCAATTATGATCTGCTAAACTCATAGTATTGCTATCAAGAAGTGAGCTTAGATGCCCATAAGGCTGATACCTTGGAAGCCGCAATTTCTACAGCCAATCTATTATTGCAATTGATTTATACTAGTAAATCCTAATGTTGCGAGATAGGATCATTTCTTAAAATCGTCACCATTAGTTGAATTAGTGGAAACGTATGAACCTATCTAGTTTAATTTTATTAATGAATGATATATTAAATTTCTTTTCATAGGGTAAGTTGACACAATGGTAGGCAGCTGAATTACTGCAGAGAACTTTTTATTTGTTAAAATAAGCCACTGAAAATAGCAAGAAATAATAAATCAGGTAATTTGAAATTATCTTTCTATTATACCTTCTATTTCCTCCAATAACTTTTCAAATTGCAGGTTTATGTTATTGTGGTTTTTTGTCAGATCTGCACTTTGCTGTTGTAATCTATTTAAAAATAAAGTACAGTTCATTAATTGGGCAAGAAAATTGTCATTTTGTGAAGCAAATCAAGAGTGTTACAAACAACCAAAGATGTTGGAGCAAGGCCAGATGATGCGTAAAGCTATAATATTAGAGTTAGGCTGACCAACTCTGATGCATTTTAAAGGATTGTCCCTTATTTTGACTGGTTTCCTCCAAAGCCTCCTGGAAACTCAGTTTCTGGCTCTTGTTTTGTTTTGTGATTATACACAATGTGGCCATTGGCCACCAAAGGATAGTCATAGAATCCCTACAGTGTAGAAACACGCCTTTCGGCCCAATGAGTCTACACTGACCCTCCAAAGGCCATCCCACCAAGATCCATCCTCTTTCCCTTGCATTTCCCATGGCTAATCCATCCAACTTACACATCTTTGGACTGTGGGAGGAAAACCCGCACAGACACAGGGAGCATGTGTAAACCCCAGACAGTCACCCAAGGGTGGATTTGAACCCAGTCCCTGGTGCTGTGAGGTAGCAGTGTTAACCACTGAGCCACCGTGCCTGTTCACAGGTGCACGCCACCCCCATTTTTATGATCACCGGCAAACCCACAATCCT
Organism: Rhincodon typus; assembly: GCF_021869965.1. Taxonomy (NCBI): domain Eukaryota; kingdom Metazoa; phylum Chordata; class Chondrichthyes; order Orectolobiformes; family Rhincodontidae; genus Rhincodon; species Rhincodon typus. The sequence goes on along the minus strand of NC_063332.1, from coordinate 163,311,106 downwards.
GCGGTTCCATAGTCAGAGTCCCTTATTTTATATGAATAAAAGAGTTGGTCACCCTAGTTACAATGCACTGCATGAACCAACAGACAGACACGAACACACAAACAGACAAACAATCCTCACAAACGAACAGTCCAGAGGGAAAACAAATAGCAAAAAAAAAATAATACTTGAAGATGAATGTACTTGTTGTACTAGAGTACTGTTCTGAATTGGACAAGACAAGCTGGACCAGTCTGCATCATTTGTGAGTTTTACTTATTTTTCCCTTCTGGATATATCTTTAGTTCATTGATGGGAAACATAGACACTGGAACACAGAAATCTGTGACCCTCTCTCTGACCAGTTGAAGTTGGTAATTAGAAGCCAGGATCAACAGAAGGATTTGTGCTATTTATTGAGAGCATGGTGCCTGGCTACAAGATTGAGAATTTGAATTCAATTGTGAAAACTGAAAATTAAACCAGTTTCAATGAAAGTAACCATGAAACTACTAAATTGTCATAGAAATGAACAATTAATTCACTCATGTCATTTAGAGGAGGAAACTGACAATGTTTATCAAATAAGATTGACATCGAACTCCAGGCTGTTTATGAGCCACTGCAGAGACTGAGCAAGTCATTTACTTTTATCAAACAGAAGGCACTCCACCATCACCACCTTCTGTGGACAAGTTAAGGGCAGAAAACAAATACCAGCCTTGCCAACAATGTTCCTTCTAAGCTGTTTGAGTCTGGTGCCATGCAGAAACCTGAAAATCCCCCTGTGTGCCACACATAAAGGCTCCTTTAAATGACGTGTGTGTATGCAGGCCAGGAGAAGGATTTAAAGAGGCTGTGCACATAAATAAATTATCCTTGCACTCCATAAATAAATCAGCGCGAATACTGTTTGTCCCTGATACCTACTACTTGGAAAATAAACAAAGCAGTGAAACACAAAATTTTGTCCCGAACCATCCATCATCGTTTCCTGTTCCTTACCGGGGTATGAGGCAGAATCTTAGAGCTTGAGTGGGCAGGGGTTATTGGGAACCTGTAGAATTCCTTGGGTAGCTTTCCCAATTTCCCTGATGTCTGGAGGCTGCCTTCATTATTATAGCAGGGAGAGGGGGATGGGCAGGGGTGGGGGAGATGGGCAGCACACCTGCTCTCACCTTGATTGAGGCTTTTATGGGCCGAGGTTTAGGGGTATATTGCATTGGTGGGGGTCGGGGGGGGATGCGAACAGATTGGAGGATTGGCTGGAGGTATGTGACAACCATTTCACCGATTCCCTATCCACATCACGAACGCCTCCAAGATCTCTTCCTTCCCACTGGCTGATCGTTCCTCCCAAGCCATTTTCATCAAGGTCCTCTTCCCCTCCTTTCCTTCAACTTGGGCCTCCCCTTCGTCCTTGTTGAATGGATCCCACACCTACCTCCCCCTCCCCCCCACCCCCACCCCATTCCTGGCTGTGTAACTTAGAATTGGGACTGCTTGTAGTCCCAGAAGTGGCCACCACTCCTATTGGTGCTACTGAGACTAAGTTGCCCGCCAATGAGGTAAGACTTGTTCCTGAATGATGGAAATCTCACCTCCAACTAATTAACACTATTTGAAGGAACATGGGCATATTCTTTAAAAAACCAAAAGAACTGCAGATGCTGTAGATCAAAAACAAAAACGGAAGTTGTTGGAACATCTCAGCAGATCGGTGAAGAGAAATCAGAGTTAACGTTTTGGATCTGGTTCTGAGGAAGAGTCACTGGACTCGAAACACTAACTCTGATTTCTCTTCACAGATGCTGCCTCACCTGCTGAGCTTTTCCAGCAATTTCTGTTTTTGTTAGGTATATTCCCTGCCATATCTTCAGGTCGCAGAGCAAGAAGCTAAAACCCCTACCCACGGACCTGCAGATATTTATAATCAATCTGTTGAGACATTTTATGGCACACGTCTGGAGGAGTTGAGACTTGAAGCACAGAGGAGCAAATACTTCTGGTCCAGAGGTAGGAGCACTACCATTGCACCATCAGAGTCCTTTCCCATGGAGCAGTAACATTCATGGAACTGCCTTCCCTTTTTATTTTACCACTGAATCATTTTTTGTGAAAGGAAAGTTGGTTTATTCTGGTTACCCTTCAACTGAATCCTTTGACTCTTTCCATATTCTTGCATTTTCTTGTGTATCTTGATTGATCTTTGAAATGATCTTCTGCAGTAGGTAAGTGAATACAAACAGTGAATTCATGACATGAATACAATAAGTTTCTCCAGCAAACACACTCAACATCCCCAACAGGTTTAATAATTGCCTGTTGAGAGCTGCCATTAATTCTGTTCCAAGCCTTTATAAGGCTCTGACTGCAGATATTTCTAATCAACCTGTTCAACATGTTATAACACACATTAAGAGGAGATGGGACTTGAACCCAGATCTTCTATCCTAGAGGTAGGGACACTACCATGGCACCACAATAACCTCCTAGAGTTGCACTGGGTGGGGAGGGGGGTGTCTGCTTTATATTGAATTTTCTAATCAACCTGCTCAGATATATTATTACACACTTCTGGAGCAGGGGGGGACTTGAACCTGGACCTCCTAGCTCTGATGAGGAATGCTACCACTGTTCCAAAAGAGTCCCATAAATCATGCTGGTTCTCTGCATAAAATGCTGATTTGACACTAACTCTCAAGCTCAGTTTTCATAAATGAACTACTGAGGCCCAGTATAGATATTTTTAATCAAACTGCTCAGACAGCTCTGGAGTAGGAGGAACTTGAACCCAGGCCTAGTGGCTCAAAGGTAGGGGTATGACCAATGCACCACAAGAATCCCAAAACTCTGATACACATTTAATAGCAGCAATCAAATCTAGATGGCTTGATTTTCATTAATGAGTGGCTTTGCATTTTTGCAAAGAGATTTTAGATAATATTTTATGCCTGCTCTTGTTGACCGAAAGTGGGCTTTGTGCTTCCCATCCCAGCCTGAGGGTCAACAGCTCAGTAGACAGATTCCCTTTACTCCCCCTAACTTGCCATTATAGGCCTGAGTCAACTCTTGCCAGCTGTATTTAAATAACCTCTGTCTTGCATTTTGCACGTGGGTAGCAGCCACAGTGATGGTCAGAAGTCTTAGTCTCAAATGTGTACATTGTGGCACACTGGTAGTGTCCCTATCCCTGAACAAGGAGGCCCAGATTTAAGTCCCACTTGTTCCAGACATGTGTAATAACATTTCTGAACATGTTGATTAAAAATATAGGTTAAATAGAAGAAAATAAATAAATATTTTGATTTCATTTAATCTGCCACGATAGGATCCAGCAACAAAAAATACTTTGCTGAGAAGAGAAATCAGGCAGGCAGGTTCAGTAATGGGTGGCTTTTTTTTTTTGACAATTTTCTGCCTCTTCTAAAGTTGAAAATTGATATATATGTTTAAATGTCGCTTTGGCAATATAGCCAAAGTCACCTCACACACACTGGGCTGTGTTCTTGGATCAGCTATGGCTCTCCGAGTTCTCTTAGTGTGGTGAGGTAGATTCTAAAATGTTCTGTAGAAACCTTCCACAAGAAGTGTAGAGGCCTCCTAGTTCACACACTTTCAGAGGATTTTCAGAGTAAGAAAGAGGGAGGGCAAAACGCTCCCCAACGCAAGTTATCAGACTCTCTATCTCAGATCAAAATTGAGTAGCTCTATTACCTCCATAAACTGGGTCATATGACCTGTTCAAAGTTTTGTGAATTGGATGTCTCTATCCAAACAGCCTGTTACTCATCAATGTAATGTTACTGTTGTTACGTAGCCTGTGTGTCAAGCAAATTATATTACAGATAAATGTTTAAACCACACATCTACATAACAATATTGTGAATGATAGAGCCTTTGCAAACCTCTGGGGTGGAGAATTCCCAACATTCCTGCTAATGCAAAATTAAAATACTGTAGATTCTGGAAATCTGAAACAAAATGAGAATGTGCTGGAATACTTAGCAGGTCTAATGGCATCTATGGACAGAGTTAATGTTTAAGGTAATCTCCTTCCCCAAAAATGCATCTCTCCACTACCCTCCATCCACTTAAAACCTACTGCGTTTCTGTATTTCTTCAGTTTTGCAGAAAGGCTGTCAGCCTGATTTACCTCCACAGATACTAACATCCTAAGGTTTTCTGTTTTGCTTTGTTATCTCTTTATTTCTTCCAAGATAATTCTCCACCTACCTTTGATTGCTGGTCTTTTTCTTCTATCTCTGTGCTTTGTGACTCTGTTTCTGTAGCCTGCACAGCATTCCTGCCAGCAGTTAGACACTCCCTACCACATTCCAATTGCTCCTGGTGAATAGACATCTTATCCTCATTCTTGGCCAACTTCAGCTCCTTTGTAAGGTACTCACACTGTGCACATAGTTTTGTGGGGCATTCCTGAAGGTTTATTGATGATGTCCTATAGATTGAAATGCTATATGTTATCATAAGAGGCATATTCTGAGGCTGAGCAAGGACTGTGGGCAGGATGTTTCACTTATCAACCTCATATTTTGGGAAATTCTGGGCAACCACTCCCAGTTTTCTCGAATGTAACATGTTCCACACTGACTGTACTTATGGAGAAGATTAATCCTGGAGAGATTATATAAAAAAAGGCACATGCAATATTATTGCATTCCTGAAAGAAACTGACTATTGTTAACACTATAAAGACAATGTCTGATAAATGACCAAGGGAACATTAATGCACTAATCAAAATCCACTGGCTTGCACTAAAACTCAAAATATGACCTTATTCAGATGTAGTCTTTTGTTACAACCATTTAATGAAACAATTTTTTCACATTGCTGGAAGAGATAATGTAATTGAAGGTGCATTGTCCTAAGTGTTTTGGTCTGTGAAATGGTGACCAGTTTTTGATGACAAAAGGCCTTCTGCCTGCCAACAATTATGTGATTGGCTCCCAGCTAGCTGAACAGCTTGGAGGTGGAGGTAGCTCCTATGATGCTGCTTGGCCTGCTGTGTTCATCCAGCTCCACACCTTGTTATCTTAGCTTGGAGGTGGAAATGTTTGGCCAGAAGCCATCAGGTCCCTGAAAAAGAGAGCTGTCTTTTTCACTGCAGTAAAAGAAAACCTCAAAGCTGAAGATAGCCAGTTTATTTTCCCTCATCAGTTGCTGTTGTTTTTAACCAATAAGTTTGTGCCCACCTGCAAGTGAAAGTACCTGGAGAGATCAAGAAGCAGCAATTTCTCACTAGTCAAAAACATCCCTCAGAAAATCCTGTAGACAGGGACCATTGAACTGAATTCTTAGTATTTCCCTCTCTCTATTATACCCATGCTTTCTTTTCTTCTCTGTCTGTATGTGTGTAATGTGTGTGTGTGTGTGTGGACTTTTATAATGGGGTTAATATTTTTACTAGTTAGACTTAGTTAAATGTTAGTGATTCATACTTGTTTACTGTAGTTAGAATCCATTAATAAATAGTGATCATTGTTAAGTATAGAACATGGTCCATGCTTTCTCTTAACCTGGGTCTAACAGATTGGTAAACTGGGTAATCTTGCACTCTTATAAAATCTTTAACTTTTGTGACGATGCTGAGAATATTAGGGCTTGACTTCCATTTCTCCCTCATAACATTGTTTCTCTTGCCTAACGAGAAACCATCCACTTCTGCCTTAAAAATATTCAATGATCCTGTCTCCATCACCTTCTGACGCACAGAGTTCCAAAGTGACACAATGCTCAGAGAAAAAAACTTGTGCCTCATTTCTATCCTCAAAGGGCAATCCTGAATTTTAGTACAGTCGCTCTCATTCTGGACTGACCCAAAGAGGAGATATCTTAAATATCCTTTCCATATCCACCTTGCTGAGACCTTAGAAATTCAATCAAATCACCCCTCGCTCTACTAATTTCCAATGAAAACACGACCAGTTTTTGCGTTCTTCTTTCGCAAGGTGACTCATTCGTTCCAAGTATCAATCGAGTAAACTTTCATGTGGAACCTTGTCAAGTGCTTTCTGGAAATCCAAGCACAGTAAATCAACAAGCTTCTGTTTATCCGTATCACACATACTCCTTCAAAGAATTAAGAGAAAGGTTAAGCACAATTATCCTTTAGAAAACCATGCTGACTATTCCGAATTATCTTAATTTTTCCAAGTGCCCAGTTAGAACATCCTTAGCAATTAATTCTAAAAGCTTCCCTACGGCAGACATGAAGCTCAATGATTTTCCTGTCTTCTGCCTCCCCGCCCTTCTGGAATAGAGGGGTTATATTTGCTCGCCCTGGAGTTCCAGTCAATTCTTATTCTACAATCGACATCACTAAAAAAAATATTATCATCACATTGCCATTTGCTGTCAGCAAATTGATCACCATGTTCCAAACATCCAAATGATGATGGTAGGTCAAAGGTACTTTGCACATGGCGGAAGTGTTTTGGGGTGCCAATGAAGTCATAGAAAGTGTGATATGATGCAAGTCTTTCTTTCAATCTTTCAACCTCTGTGTTCATAATCTTACTACAACACATTATGAAATCTCAATAATAATGTGTGAGTGAGCTTGATTTCTGTAATCAAGGGACTTACTGTGTGCATTATATCCACATCTAGGGCTAAATTTCCTTCTTGGCAGAATACCAAATGTGCATTAGAATTAGCCTTCAACGTTACGTCATTGAAAACCAGCCCAATTTTCCTGATGGAACTCTCAACACAGGAATTCATGATGAGTTCTAGGCACAATTGTACTTGTTACAGACAGGGGATTGTGAAAAACAAATTCCAGTGACAGGAATAAGACAGCCATTTAGAATTATTGGGGACTGAGGCCTCTTCAGGGCTGCATGCTCACAAAACATTCTTCAGTTGAGAGGTTGCTATCTGTAACTATGGAAAGGAAGACACAGCTTTTAGTCCCCGAGGGAAGAAGACCCACAGATTGAACTCTGTGTGTGTGTGTGTGGAGTACGCAGCACATTGTCACCTCTATTAAGGAATATCTTCTGAAACCTGGGTTATATCACATATAATACATGAGAAATGTTTTCACTCTCTCTTTATTCTGAGTTTAGAGTAAATAGAGAACCATAAACAAAGACTAGCTCAATTAATAAGGCTTGTGCTACGGATTATCAGTTAATAAACAAGAATCTTTTCAATCTGAATGACTGAGGGGACTCCTGAATGGTTCCATTGTGATATTAAACATAACATTTGTTTGTCACTGTTTGGATAGAATTACACAGAATTTTACCCACGAAGTGTGTACTGGAGTTTCTAAAAGACGCAAGATGTCAAAGCAGAAGTAGACCATTCAGCCCACAGAATCTGTTCTGCTGTGCATCGAGATTGTGACTGATCTGATCACCCTGAATTCCACTGTCCTGTCTTTTCCGCATAATCCTGATTCCCTGAATGATTAAACATCTGCCTATCTCTGTCTTGAATATACTTAATGTCGCATGTTCGGCAGCCCTCTGTGGTAAAGAATTCTACAGAATCACTATCCTCTGTGAGAGAAAAAAGTCCTCCTCATCACTATTTTAAATTTGTGACTTCTTACTTGGAGATGCCCTCTGGTTATTGATTCTTCAGGAAAGGGAAAACAACATCCGACCCTGTCAAGCCCCCAAGAATCTTATGTATCTCTTTATCTTGTAGGATCTCATCTCATTCTTCTAATCTCCCACGAGTATAAACCCAATCTACTCAACCGCTCCTCATAGGAAAATCCCTCCATACCCAGTACCAATTTAGTGAACATTCTCTGGACTGCCTCTAATTCTCTATTCCACGTAATTTCATCTTACCCTTTCATTCCTTTGTATGTAACAGGAAGCTGGATAATTAAAGGGATCTATGATAATCACATCAGTCATTCCATATTGTGGCGCTACCACGTGCCATTCTCTAAGTAAAAATACCGATATAGCGTCGGAAGTCATTATGAAACAGAGGGAAGTCTTTTGATCTATGGAGTTTATTTTAGGCAAACTAGTCGGTCCTATCTCCCTGCTCTGCCCGCACATTGCTCCAAGTTTATTTCACTTACCTTCAACCCAATTTCCTTGCAAAGTCATAAATCAAGTCTGCTCCTGCTGTGCTTGGAGGTTTTAGCATTTGCAGAAAAGGTCTTTCTTCTAAATCTGATGCAGAATGTTCTGGGATAAGCTGGCGGAATGCCCACATGAGTTCTTTCAACCTCTCTAAATGAATGCCCTGGTACCTCCACAGAAGAGAATTATATCAACCAGTGACTGAGTTGTGTTTGTTGCTGTAAAAGGGGACTGTGTGGGTGTCACTTAGTTGGCAGTGACCTCTGGTCTTACTCAGATGAAGCGTTCCTTAGAAGCTCAACCCCAAGATGTCAGGAAGCCAACATAACTATTCTGCTGCTTTATGGGGGAAGCCCAGTCTTTGGAAGCACTGTCACAGGGTTACACCTGTACCTACCCACCTGCACCTGCTATGCGGGGAGGCTGCCTCTGGTGTGTACTCAGTTTAGCAACCCTTATCTCTACATCAAGGCAGAGGGGCTTGGTGACGAAAGATAAGAGTGGCTAAGTTCCAGTCTGCGAGAGTAATTTTAAAAGTATCGTTTAAAAAAAAGTACTTGAAAATAATTAAACTTCATTACAAAAAGTGAAAGTTCAATTAACTTCCAGAAAAGAAAGCACATAAAACTGCAAAAATTATACAAAACCAAGTTTAACTAACAACATTATGGAAGTTACTTAACTGATCCCTTCAGTTTTCAGCTGGGGAGTGTGACTCATCCATTATAAACAGATGCTTCTTCTTGTTGCATGTTCTCTATCCTCAGCTGCTACATAGCAGGAAGTGAGAGCAACTTGTCCCTGAAACAAATCCCGCACCACTCTCCCCACTTCACTTGCTGCCATCCCTCCACCACCGACGCTCAGTAGCAGCAGTGTGTGTTATCTACGAGATGCACTGCAGAAATTCAACAAATTCACTCAGACAGCACCTTCCAAACCCATGACCGCTTCCATCTAGAAGGACTAGGGCAGCAGATATATAGGAACACCACCATCTGCAAATTCCCCTCCATGTCATTCACCATCCTGACTTGGAAATATATTGTTCCTTCACTGTCACTGGGTCAAAAACCTAGAATTCCCTCCACAAGGGTATTCGTGTCTTCTTACAAAACAAGGACTGCAGCGATTCAAAAAGGTAGCTCACCACCGCCTTCTCAAGGGCAACTAGGGATGGGCAATAAATGCTGACCCAGCCACCGACACTCATGTCCCACAAATTACTAAAAAAAAAGACTCAAAGCAATGGTCAACGGTACCTGATTCCAACACAACTAAACAAAATCTGCTGGTTAATATTTGAACTTGTGAAACATTAGTGAAATCCAGAGGGATCAATTAAGTTCAGAGATAGTAGGAACTGCAGATGCTGGAGAATCTGAGATAACAAGGTGTAGAGCTGAATGAACACAGCAGGCCAAGCAGCATCAGAAGAGCAGGAAGGCTGACGTTTCGGGCCTAGACCCTTCTTCAGAAATGGGGGAGGGGAAGGGGGTTCTGAAATAAATAGGGAGAGAGGGGGAGGTGGATAGAAGATGGATAGAGGAGAAGATAGGTGGAGAGGAGACAGACAGGTCAAAGAGGCGGGGATGGAGCCAGGAAAGGTGAGTGTAGGTGGGGAGGTAGGGAGGAGATAGGTCAGTCCGGGGAGGACGGACAGGTCAAGGGGGCGGGATGAGGTTAGTAGGTAGGAGATGGGGGTGGGGCTTGAGGTGGGAAGAGGGGATAGATGGGAGAAAGGACAGGTTAGGGAGGTGGGGACGAGCTAGGCTGGTTTTGGGATGCGGCAGGGGGAGGGGAGATTTTGAAGCTTGTGAAGTCCACATTGATACCATTGGGCTGCAGGGTTCCCAAGCGGAATATGAGGTGCTGTTCCTGCAATCTTCGGGTAGCATCATTGTGGCACTGCAGGAGGCCCAGGATGGACATGTCATCTGCGGAATGGGAGGGGGAGCTGAAATGGTTTGCAACTGGGAGGTGCAGTTGTTTAGTGCGAACCGAGCGTAGGTGTTCCCGAAACGTCAGCCTTCCTGCTCCTCTGATGCTGCTTGGCCTGCTGTGTTCATCCAGCTCTACACCTTGTTATCTCAGATTCTCCAGCATCTGCAGTTTCTATTATCTCCGAAACAATTTTAGCCCCACTGCGAAGCCTCTTCTAAGGAAGAAGTTACCCTCCTCCCTCCGGAAAAACCTCAGTGGATCTCTCTCCCAATGCAACTCTCTCGTCATCTCTTCGGCCTTGAAACTGCTCGACCATGTCCTGAAGCAAACCAGGTACTACAGCCACATCACCTTTCTTAGTACCTGCCTACAGAACCAGATCATCCCCAATGGACTACAGTCCACATTCAGGCCTTCCCAATTTGACCCCAACCGTGACAATGTCTACATTCAGAACATTGAGACCCTTCAGAAGCGTTTCTCCCTGCGACTCCTGAAACACACACTCGCAGCAATGCGCCGGCATCTCCTGGCACTACAATCAAGCCTACCCCAGCTCAGAGCCTCCCTCTCCCAGACCTGCAAAGGACCTCTCCTGTTTTTTATTCTTCGTAGGACCCACAACCTGAACTCACAATTCCACTCAGCTTTATTGGACACAAAAAACCGTAAGTACAGTAAACTTACTGGTGCCTACCACCCAAAACGGGCTTCCTCCACCTCCCAAATCCCCAACCCTACCCAGGACCTTCCCCACAATGTGCCCGCCGCCATTAGCCATGTGGCCACTGTCGGAGCAACCACAGATGACGTCACATCCTCCGCTGCCGGGTACACCACTTCCGGGACAGTGAACGCCATTGACACTGCTGCTGATGCCACCGCCTCCATTTCCGAGGCCAACACCACAGACACTGAGGGCGCACGTACTGTCACCGCTGCTGCTGCCTCCTACCCCGCTCCGCCCACCGCCGACGGCGCTCCGCCCACCACCGACGACAATGCAACTCCGCCCACCGCCAACGCCGACGCAACTCCGCCCACCACTGCCGACGCAACTCCGCCCACAGCCAACGCAACTCCACCCACCGCCAACGCCGACACAACTCTGCCCACCGCCAACGCCAATGCAACTCCGCCCACTGCCAATGCCGACGCAACTCCGCCCACTGCCAACGCCAACACAACTTTGCCCACCACCGCCAACGCAACTCCGCCCACCACCAAGGTCGATGCAACTCCGCCCACCGCCAACGCCAACGCAACTCCACCCACTGCCAACGCCAACACAACTTTGCCCACCACTGCCGACACAACTCCGCCCACAGCCAACGCAACTCCGCCCACAGCCGACGCCGACGACGCTCCGTCCACCGCCTCCACAGCCAGCAGCTCCAGAGGAGACAGTAGCACCCAGCCCTGCCGAGTCTTCACCATTCCCCCAGACCTCCCCCTTACTGAGGACGAACGGTCAGTCCTCAGTAAAGAGCTCACCTTTGTCCCCCTCCACGCACACATCAACGAATACCGGTCACGTTTGGACATAGAGCAGTTTCTCCGCCACCTCCGACTCCACGCTTACTTCTTCAACCGTGAACCTAACCCTCCCTCTACTGACCCCTTCTCCCGCCTCCAACACACCTCCTCCTGGACACCACCCCAAGGCCTCCTACCCTCCCTCGATCTCTTCATCTCCAACTGCCGTCGAGACATCAATCGCCTCAACCTCTCCACCCCTCTCACCCACTCCAACCTCTCCCCCGCAGAACGTGCAGCCCTCCGCTCCCTCCGCTCCAACCCTAACCTCACCATAAAACCAGCGGATAAGGGAGGCGCAGTTGTAGTATGGCGCACTGACCTCTACATCGCCGAGGCCAGGCGCCAACTCTCCGACACCTCCTCTTACCGCCACCTTGAACATGACCCCACCCCCGATCACAAAACCATTATCTCCCAAACCATCCACAACCTCATCACTTCAGATGACCTCCCATCCACAGCCTCCAACCTCATCGTTCCCCAACCCCGCACTGCCACTTCTATCTCCTTCCCAAAATCCACAAACCTGACTGCCCTGGTCGACCCATTGTCTCCGCCTGCTCCTGCCCCACCGAACTTATCTCCACCTATCTCGGCTCTATTTTCTCCCCCTTGGTCCAGGAACTCCCTACCTACGTCTGTGACACCACCCACGCCCTCCACCTCCTCCAGAATTTCCAATTCCCCGGTCCCCAACACCTCATCTTTACCATGGACGTCCAGTCCCTATACACCTGCATTCCCCATACAGATGGCCTAAAGGCCCTCTGCTTCTTCCTGTCCCACAGACCCGACCAGTCCCCCTCCACTGACACCCTCATCTGCTTAGCCGAACTCGTCCTCACCCTCAACAACTTCTCTTTCAATTCCTCCCACTTCCTACAGACAAAGGGGGTGGCCATGGATACCCGCATGGGCCCAAGCTATGCCTGCCTCTTAGACAACAAGGTGCAGAGCTGGATGAACACAGCAGGCCAAGCAGCATCATAGAAGCAGAAAGGCTGACATTTCAGGCC
>NC_063332.1:163252698-163273552 GCF_021869965.1 Rhincodon typus | reverse complement strand
GATGCTGCCTGACCTGCTGTGTTCCTCCAGCTCCACACTGTGTTATCTCATTATTCCAGCAGCCTTTTTGACATCTCCTTGTCCCTGTCTCCTGCCTTTTAGTGATTTGTGTCCATGGACGTGAGAATCACATTGTTTTTCCACATTTGCTGGTCCCTCGTCATTAAAAACAATCTCAAGTTGATGTGGAATGAAAGATGCAACAAGACCTGGGTGTCCTTGTACATCATTTGCTGAAAATAAGGATGCAGGTGCAGCAGGCAGTGAAGAAGGCAAATAGTATCGTCATAGCAAAAGGATTTGAGTACAGGAGCAGGGATATCTTGCTGGAATTGAACAGGGCCTTAGTGAGATTATTACTAGAGTACTGTGTGCAGTTTTGGTCTCTCTATCTGAGGAAGGATGTTCTGGCCACAAAGTGAGTGCAGCAAAGGTTTACCAGACAGATCCCTGGCATGGCAAATGAAGAGAGACTGGATCAGTTAGGACTATGCTCACCGGAGTTTGGTAGAATGAATAAGCAACATAGCAACGTATAAAATTCATACAGGACTGGACAGGGTAAATGCAGAAAGAATCTTCCTGATATCCAGGGATTCAGAACCAGGGGTCACAGCCTAAGGATACAGGATAGGCACTTAGGACTGAAATGAGGAGGAATGTCTTCACCCAGAGAGTGGTAGCCTGTAGAATTCTCTGCACAGCAAGTGGTTGGGGCCAAATCATTGAATGTTTTCAAGAAGAGGTTAAGTATAGTTCTCAGGGCTAAAAGTATCAAAGGCTATGGGGACAAAGCGGGAACAGGGGATTGAGTTCAGGTGATCAACCATTATCATATTCAATGACGGGAAAGGTTCGAAAGGCCGAGTGGCCTACTCCTGTTCCAGTTTTCGATGGAACTTGACTGTATTTCCTATTTGCTCTCAAACATTTGGCTCTAACAATCAATACGAAGGACAAATCCTTGACTGGAATTGTTAATGTGATTGTGTCCATGCTTTCACCCCCTAGTGTTTAATTATCAATATGCAAGTATGATAGATAAATCTTGCTGTTCCACCTCAGAATTTCAGCATGATAATAGTCACCTCCAAAAACACCCTGGTTAACATCTAGAAAAAGAATGAAGTGGACGAACTAAAAATACCACAGTACTTTGTTGGAATGCAATTTTGATTTTGTAACAATTTTCTTATCGAAGTTTTGAAGTGAGAGAGAGAAAAACAAATCAAACTGTGGCACGACCTGATGGCTGTGAGACGATTTACTGGAAAGTACTGTAGCTTTTATTTCCTTTCTCTAAAGCTAGCACGTTTGTTTAAGAAGCTGAGAAAAAAAAGGTTTAATTTCCTTCATTATAAGGGTTAAGCAATGCACTTCAGTCATTGAGTTATACATCTCAGTAACAGACCTTTTGGTCTAACTTGTTCACGCCAACTAGACATCCCAATCTCACATTGTCCAATTTGTCAGAACTTGCACCATACCTCTCTAAACCTTTCCATCCAGGTACCTGTTAAATGTTGTAATTGTAAACACCTCCACCACTTCCTCTGGCAGTTTGTTCCATATACGCACCACCCTCTGCATGAAAAAATTGCCCCTCAGGTCCTTTTTAAATCATCCCCCTCTCACCTTAAACCTATGCCCTTTAGTTTTGGACTTTCCCACCCTCGGAAAAAGACCTTGGCTGTTCACCCAAGTTGTGTCATTCAGGTTTTAAAAAATCTCTATAAGGCCACCCCACAGCCTCCGACACTCCAGAGAAAAAAAGCCCCAGCCTGTTCAGCCCCTCCCTATAACTCAAGCCCTCCTGTCCCGGCAACATCTTTGTTAATCTTTTCTGCACCCGCTCAAGATTAACCACATCCTTCCTATAGCAGGGTGACCAGATTTGAACACAAAGTGATAGCAGAAGACAAGTGAGTACCTGTGGAGTTTTTTCTTATGTTTTATGAACTAATAGCTACAGGAAAGGCAAGATAGCTCCAATGCATAATGTGCACATTGTATATCATCCGTGTCCTGGAAAACCTGGGTGCAGGCAGGGTCATCAGCTGCAGGTAAATTTGGAGTTTGAACGTCAACTGGTATCATTGCAGCATACCCATGAAGGTGAGGGTTTTGTCATTAACATATTTATAGATCAGTTCGCAGCTCAGGGAGGGCACAAATGGGTGACAACCAGGCAGTCGAGAAGAAATAAAAACAGATATGCTCAGGGAAATCTTGGGACTATCTCACTCTCCAAGTCTAGGAAGTAGAGCCAAGACCAAGAGCTTGGCACCATGGCTGCCCCAGCTGTACAGCAGTGGGGGTACAAACAAGATTGGAAGAGCTGTAATGACGGGAGATTTAATAGTTAGGGGATAGACAGATGTTTCTGTTGTCACAGACATGAACCCGGGATGGTATGTTGGCTCCCTAACGGTGAGGGTCAACAGCTACAGAGTGCGCATATAGGGCAGGTGAATAGACAGCAGTCATGGTTCATATCAGTAACTACACCTTTGGTGGTCCTGCAGTCAAATGTAGAGAGTTAGGTAAGAAATTATCAAGATTACTCCTGGTACAACACACAAGTAAATACCGGAATAGTAAGATAGAATCATAGAGTCCCTACAATTCAGCCCATCAAATCCACACTGAACCCCCAAAGGAGCATCCCAACCAGACCCACCCCTCCTACCTATGCCTGTAATCCTGCATTTTCCATGGGCAATCCACCTAACCTGTGGGAGGAAACCCACACAAACACGGAGAAAATGTGCAAACTCCACACAGACAGTCACCCAAGGCTCAGTTCGTGACAAACGACAACACCTCCCAGTCGCGAACCACTTCAACTCCCCCTCCCACTCCTTGGACGACATGTCCATCCTGGGCCTCCTCCAGCGCCACAACGATGCCACCCAAAGGCTGGAGGAACTGCACCTCATATTCCACTTGGGAACCCTGCAGCCCAATGGTCTCAATGTGGACTTCACAAGCTTCAAAATCTCCCCACCCCCAACCTCATCCCAAGACCAGCCCATCTCGTCCCCGCCTCCTTGATCTGCCCGTCTTTTCTCCCACCTATCTACTCCTCCCACATCACTGACCAACCCCCATCCCCACTTCCTACCTACGAGCCTCATTCCCGCCTCCCTGACCTGTCCGTCTTCCCTCCCACCTACCCGCCCCTCCCTTCTCACTGACCAACCCCAATCCCAACTCCCTACCTACAATTATCTGTACTGGTGTCATCCCCACCTCCTTGACCTGTCTGTCTTCTCTCCACCTATCTGCTCCTCTATCCACCTTCTATCATTGCCTCCCCCCCTCTCTATTTATTTCAGAGTCCCCTTCCCCTCCCCCATTTCTGAAGGGTCCAGACCCGAAACATCAGCTTTCCTGCTCCTCTGACGTTGCCTGGCCTGCTGTATTCATCCAGCTCCACACCTTGATACATAATGACCTCCTTTTGAGCTGTAATCACTCTATGATACTTTATATGATGTTTCCTCAGAGTTTACAGTGAGGATATTTTGATAGCATTGACATTTATGAACTGCATCTTGTCTGTTGCCAATTAAAGAAATGCATCAAATGTCTATTTGAGCTTATCCTCTCTCACTTATTCTGTCCAAATGATTGGCATGTAGTTCCTGGATCAAATGGTTTTGGAATTGGGTATGATAATAAGAAATTAATTAAACAAATATTGATGTTTAGTTGACAATTGATCTTGTGCCCACTATATAATTTTTTTTTCCAATTAAACTTCACTATTAGGGAAGCCATTTACCATATCATCAAAAAGCATGGGATTACTTGAATAGGCCATCATCAACATCTTAGTGATTACCACTGACCAGACACTGAACTGGACCAACCATATAATACTGTGGCTCGAAGAGCAGATCAGAGGCTGGGAAATCCAGGTGCCCTGAAACCCTTAACCTCCTGACTCTCCAAATCTGTCCATCAACTGCAAGGCCCAAGTCATTTGCCTGGATAAGTGCTGCTTCAACATTACTCAACAAGTCTGACAGCGTCCAGGACAAAACCATGTCTTGAAAACCATTCCATCCACCACCATAATTACAATTTAGATAACCTACACAATACTGTGCAGCAACTGGACAATGTATCATCTAAACAACAGTAATTTTGGGAACATCACTGTCTACAAGTTTCCCTTGGACATGCATCATTCTGACTTGGATACACATCACCTTTCCTTCCTTGTCCTTAGGTTGAAATCCTGGGAACTCAATCCTAACAGCAGCAGGGCAGTACCTGCAAGTTCCCCATGCCACTGGAGATCCCAACATTTAAATTTGGACAAATGGTTTACAGTCACACCAACTACCTCTCTATACTCAGGTTCTACCTGTCCCCAATGTTACAAAAGATGGGCCTGGCCAAGTAGTTGCACCATTTTGTATCACCTGTCCTTCATGGAAAAATTTGCAAAGAAAACACTATTCCATTTGGAAGTGGTCAGCGCATAACATCCTCGAGACCCTACGGGAAAAGGAGACGGTGGATCCTGTCATATGGTTCCCTGCGTGAACTGTCAGAGTCATTTGGCAGAATGCCTCATCACCAGAATTTTCCAATAAGCACCAAGGAATAGCTTAGTTGGTAACGAGAAGGGCACTGCCCATCAGATCCTTTGTGTATACCTGGTCTCTGTGCACCAACACATGCTGCCCTCAAAGTGGCCGCGCTAGAGAAGGTTTTAGGGCCTAAACTCTCCCAGCCCCCTACCCCACACATCAGGCCTTGTTACCACATAGCCTGCCATTACACACCACATGTAATTAGTCACTAATAGTACCTATTAACAACTATTCACCCTCCCAGCCTGATCGTTATCAACTCTTTGTCTGTCCAACTGCTCTTCTCTCTCTTTAGGCTCTATCCTATCGTTTACTCCCTACCCCATCCCCCTCCCCTTTTCTCTGCATATAAACTGACGTTTTCCCAGCCACCATCAGTTCTGAGGAAGGGTCACTGGACCCGAAACGTTAACTCTGTTTTTTCCTTCACAGATGCTGCCAGACCAGCTGAGCTTTTCCAGCAACTTTGTTTTTGTTGCGCTAGAGAAGACTGTCACACATCTCCTTCTGGAATGTGCCTTTGCAAAGAAGATCTGGAGAGAGATGCATTGGATTTTGTCAAGCTTTGTCCCAAGCAGTTCTGTGATGCATGACTCTGTGCTCTACAGTCTGTCGCCCAGGACACACATTGAGACAAACATCGACTATGCCTGGAACACCATCAACTTGATGACGGAAGCTCTTTGGTCTGCCTGAAACTTGTTGGTCTTCCAGCGTACAGAATTGACTGAGTGTTGCAGACTGACACATTCCAAGGTCTAGGACTACATGCTGAGGGACAGACTAAAGCTTGGGGCAGCTGCCACTTTCTGCCAAAGTACAACGAGAATCCATTCAGTTATCAGACCCTCTCATTGCCTCAGAATGAATGTAAATAGTGTTCTACATGAGTAGAAAATGCCTTTGTTTGCAACTGTAGCGAAGCCCTGAGAAGTGCCAAATTCTAATGTATTTATTTTTTCCCTCTGCAAAAACTGCACAGAATTGTTTTAGTACCTTGTATATGTACATAAAGGTAATGCTTATGATAAAGTATATTTTTATAATAAAAAAAGTACTTAGTAACATTTGGAGATATTGAAGTCAAATGTTTGTTAGTCTGTTTTCTCCTACTAGGGTGCCCTCTAGTATTCAATTAGCAACATAAAGTACAATATGTGTCAGCCTGAAATTCTGGGTTGAAACTTCCTGTACCAGCAATGGTTGCCTTGGCATCAGGGACCTGGGAAATTGGTAAAGCACTGCATTGGGATAGTCCCGAAAGGAGCTGTCCCAGAAGGCAGGTTGTGAATTGGATTGTCTTTCCACTACAATAGGGGCAACATTATGGCTTTGCCAGGATATTGCTGCAGGCAGATTAGCCCTTTGTCATGTGCAGAAAGGGCATGATGAAGGAGATCAACAAAGCCATTGGCTCTACATCCCTTTTGATTTGATTTGATTTATTATTGTCACATGTACCGAGATAAAGTGATTTTTTGTGTGCTAACCAGAAAAATCACACCTTACATAAGTACGTCATTGATCACAAAGACTGCAAGTATAGCTGAGCTCAATCTGACAGAATATTTCCTCTCCACCCCTACATACTGGTTACCCTACATTGTGTTGAGTTGTGGTGCAGCTCAGTGAGAGCACCTTCATGTGGAGCTGTTGAGGCTGCAGAGCCCTTTGATTGAGCCTGCTGCACTGGGAGCCCACACATATTCCTTCATAGGATGGACAGTGCGGAAGTGGCTATTCAGAAGGCTGCCTCCCACTATGTTGTATCATTATTCCTGCTGTTGGCTGGTGTGGGCTGGAAACCCTATTTGGTTCTGACACTGGGATCTAAACCCAAGGCAAAATTTGCCCCTTGTTTTTCTGTCTGTGGAGACACCAAGAGATACACATGAGTAGAAAAGTAATTTCATTCACAAGCAATACATAAATACACAGCCACCTGGATGAATACATTAACATATAAATGGACAGGCACTTTGGTAGATACATACATAAAAATACTAAAGGAACCAGCTGCTTTCTCCATTAGCAGTATCTGAATATTGCTAAAGAGACAGACCTTTTGTCAAAACATTTCACTTTGTGATCAGGACGAGTGCAAGACTGACAAACTTCAACCAATCACATCAATTTATACCACAGAAGCAAAAGGTGCTGATTGGTTGACGGAGGTGTTGCCATGAAGAAAGCAACAGAGAACCACCAGTTACATGAACATCCAAATTAAGATAACTAGTTGAGCTCATAACATGGCTTACTTACACTTGCTAGACATACATTCAAACACATAGTCTGTAAACAAAAGGAACGGTGTGTTGTATAAGGCAGTTAGTACCTGAAAGGGTTAACTGACATTACAAGAAAATCTCTGCTTATTAGTATCTAAAGGATTGTTCTCCATGTGTTCATCAGATGATGTACAATTCTTCAATGGTTCTTCTGAGCCTCAACAAAACTTCATCTGACAAAGGAGCAGCGCTCTGAAAGCCTGTAATTTTAAATAAACCTGCTGGACTATAACCTGGTGTCGTGTGATTTCTGACTTAGTCAACAACATGCAACTAAATTAGTAACATGAGCTTACTCTTACGTTGAGCTCAATGTTTCAGAAGAATCAATCATGCATCTTAGATATAACACACCCAGCTACTAAGTACTATGTATTTAATATCTGCTGTTTATAAGGATTTAGTATCTTTGGAGCAATATGTTTTGTGGACTTCCTTCCCCAACTGGTATCAGCAACTAGACTAACACCAATAAGAAGGATTGGTGGCAATGGATTTATCCGTTAAAGTTGATAGTGCTGGCAACCAAGACTATAAGAATGGGTTCAAGCTTTGTGCCTCATATTGAATCATGGAAGCATTTGGAGAACCTAGCTTTTTCTATGACAATGTCTTTGCTAATCAATCAGCATGCTTTCCTCAATAAATTGTTGTGATTGTTTGAAATTTGGCATTCTTGCATTCGTCCAGATGGGGGCAAGATGAGAAGCTTCAGTAACGTGTCTTTTTTTTCACCTATTCTCTAGTTCTGTACTACCAAACCACTTTTATTTAACATTTCAGATGATCCTCAGCCTTCAATCTTCCGCTCCCACCTTCTTCGTGTGTGCTGCTCAAAAATGAATTCATGTTCTGAAAGTAAACAATTGAGTGCAGAGTTAAATTTTGGTGAATTTACTGTACCTTTTGTTTTAAGATCATCTTGTCAATTATTGCGCTGTGATTAATCACTTCCATATTCTTCTTACTCATCTGCTCACGCTGGTTTTTTAATGCACAGCAAGCTGTTTTAAGACTGTCAGTAAGAGCACATCTCCTGCTTTCAGACTCCAATAAATTTAACTGCAGATCCCTCTCCAAATGAATACCATATCGATCTGAAGCACAGATATTCTCACCAATGGCACTGGAAGATGTCCCTTTGCCCATACTGTAAATTTCAGAACTTGATCTGCTACTGTAGGAACTGAAATAAGAAAAATATCTAATGACTTTCTTGACATACAATTTCAAGGACTGCATTATGTACACAAGTAAAAGTATAACCTGAAACTCACAGTCATAGAGTCACAGCATAAAACAGACCCTTCGATCCAACTCATCCGTGCCAACCAGATATCCTCAATTAATCTAGCCCCATTTGCCAGCATTAGGTCCATATCCCTCTAAACTCTCCTATTCATATACCAATCCAGATGCCTTTTAAATGTTGTATTTGTACCAGACTCCACCACTTCCTCTGGCAGCTCATTCCATACACGCACCATCATCTGCGTGAAAACGTTGCCCTTTAAGTCCCTTTTACATCCTTTCACTCTCAATTTAAAGCTATGCCCTCTAGTTTGGGACTCCCCTACCCTGAAGAAAAGACCTTGGCTATTCACCCTATCCATTACCCTCATGATTTTATAAACCTCTATAAGCTCACCCCTCAGTCTCTGATGCTCCAGGGACAATTGCCCTGCCTATTCAGCCTCTCCCGATAGCTCAAACCCTCATCTGGCAATGATTGTAATATTTTGTTCAGGTCAGTAGGGAAAGCAAATTATTATAAGCTTTTAAAAGCTATTACAAAACATATTGACTCATGCATTATCCTTACAAAGTAAATTTTGAGACCTGAATGTTCATGTAGTTGAAAAGCCTCTCCATCATTAGGAAAATGGCAGCAGAAGCCTGAAGCAGAGGCTCTACTCCCAATCATGGCATGCACCATTTTTTGCAGATGGGGTATGGGGGTAGGTTCTGATTTACACATCTATGGGTCACAGAGGCATCCAGACATGTTAAAGTACAGCAGCCTCAGGCTGGCCTGATTTTCGCTGGTGAGATGTCCAAAGTACATCCCATGCACTTTAGACCTGGTGGTGCAAAGCTGCCAGAGTTCTTTGTAAAGGTAAAGTGCCCTTTTGGATATGGCCTGAGGACTCCTTTGGGGGAGGCTTTGTGCTCTTTGCAAGAGTTGATGTAATAGAATCCCTACAGTGTGGAAACAAGCCCTTTGGCCCAACAAGTCCACACTGAACCTCAGAGCATCCCACCCAGACGCATCCCCCTAATCTACACCTCCCTGAACACTACAGGCTATTTAGCATGGCCAATCCACCTAACCTGCACACCTTTGGACTGTGGGAGGAAACCAGAGAAAACCCACACAGACATGGGGAGAATGTGCAAACTCCACACAGATAGTCACCCAAGGCTGGAATTGAATCCGGGTCCCTGGTGCTGTGAGGCAGCAGTGCTAACCACCGTGCCACCGTGCCACCCCACAAATCTTTGGGAGAGGTCAGATGTCTTTAGAGAAAACCTCTTTGGGATTGTTAAATGTATATAAAAAGTGCACAAACTTATTGCAACTGTCAAGTTCACTGGAGTCATCAGGAAAACTGCCAAGATAGCCATTAAGAAAACTGTGAATCTCTACATGTATTTTGATCTCCTGGCCTTTAAATGTTTGAGAAAACTGTCTGCAGTCTCTTAAAAAAGTGCTTGCTACTTCAGTCTATCTCTTAAACATCAGGGTTATCATTATAGGACTAATGTTGCATGGCTGCTTTCATAGCCTTTCATTGTTACAGTGGGGTGCCTTAGAGTTTACAGTTTAATTGATAGCTCCACATGGTTATATACTTTGAAATAGGATTACAAATTCAACTGTTTATTTTTATAAAGGCTAAAAGGAAATTAAACATATTGGATGCCTGTCCAATCAATGAAATAAAAGTGAATTCATTAATAATCACTTAAAAACTTTATTTAATCTCAGCATAGATCCAGAGGCTTGCCCATGATGGATTCTGAGTGAGTTGATATGGTAGGTGTTTGGGCAACTGTTGGTGACTATGGGGGATAATGGTTAGTAGGAGTTGGCATAGGAACAATGGAGAAGTGGGGTCAGGTGCAGGTTGTAGGTTGTCATGGTGGGCATAAGGGGCTGTGAGAATGGGTCAGGTGACATGTGTTGGCATTGATGGGGCACGGGAATGGGTGTGGGAATAAGGGTCAAGTGTCAGCTTTTGATTTAGTCTCTTATTCACATCTTCACAAAGTTCTGGTTTATTGAGGACAGCCTTTTGCGAAGCCCATGCGTGAACTGATTCTACGGTTCTATGAACACAGCAGCCTCCAACTCTTTCTGGGTTAGGCTCATGAATCCCATTTTCAATGACCACCACCCACCCCCTCTCCACTTGGAACAAAAGTCTGACTTCCCTGGGCAGTTTTTCCCAGATCAGAATTATCCCCACTCTATCCAGCAGCACAAATTCAGACCTGACTGTCTCCAAGTAACAGCTCTGATTTTTTCTTGGAAAACATGTTTTATTTTTAACATGGATCTGTCCCAACTGAGCCTAGCAATACTTGCCAGTTGGAAACTAATCATGGTCAACATTAATGGTCATAAAATAGCTTTTTATTGAAGAGTGTAACTAAACATGTCATTTTTTTTTACTTTTATATTCAATACATTTGCCAGTGATACTTTCCACTTAAAGTACATGAATACACAATAATGTCGATGCACCGTAACTACTGACTATAGTAAATGAGAGGTAGGGAAAACACAGGCTACAATGGTTAAGCTATTAATTGTGATAATTAGTAAATAATTAATGATTGCTTACACACTAACTTCAAATCAATGCAACTTTTATTTTACCACAAATAAAAATAGGAGCCTAACCTTTTTTGAGCATTTTCATCAGTCATCAACCTTGTTTATGTATATTGGCTGCTGTTATTTGAGACTGTCTCTGGCATGTGAGCATTGGGCAAGGCTCCTTCACACCCTTGTTAACTCTGAATATGTTTTTAAGTGTTAGAAAGTAGTTGCATATATATGTCACAGTATCCTATTCCTAAAATGTCCCAAAGCATTTCACGTTCAATTGATTACATTTGAAACCAGGCATTAACCATCTCCAATAAAAGACAATCTAACTATATTCCCTTGACATTCAATGGCATTGCCATCGCTGAATCCTTCACCTTCAACAGCCTTGGGTTACCATTAGCCAGAACTGAACTCAACCAGCTGTATAAATACCATGCAAGTGAGAGGTTGTAAATTCTTTGGCAAGTAACTCACCTCCTGACTCCTCAAAGCTTTTCCAACACCTACAAGGTACAAGTCAGAAGTGCAATGGAATATTCTCTATTTGTAGCTCCTACGTTTAAGAAGCATAACACCATTAGGACTAAATAACCTGCTTCATCATCACCCCGTGCACCACCTTAAACATTCACTGTCTCCAGTGTATACTTGCACTGGAGTTACACCTGTGTATACCTGTGCATATTGTTGCACAAATGCTCCTTCGACAGTACCTCCTAAACTTCAGATCTCTATCACCTGGCAGAACATCGATGGAAACACCATTTATGGCCCCTCCAAGCAATACACCATCCTGTCTTGGAAGTATATTGCTGTTCCTTTGTCAAAGGATCTGGAACACTCTTCCTAAGGAGTACTGTGTGTGTAGCTGCAGCAGACTGCAATGGCTTTCTGAAGGTGGTTCACCTTCTCAAAGATAATTAGGGAGGGCAACAAATACTAGCATTGCCAACAAAGCTCAAAAGTCAGGGGCAGATAAAAAGAACTCATTGTTTTGTGCATGCATGGTAGCCAATTTTGTAGGTAATGAGATCTCACAAGCAACAAACAAATTGCATGAATCTGTTGACAGTGGTTTTAGGTGAGGGGGGAATGCTGCTCACGACATTCTGTTGCAACCAAGAGTAGAGAAACTCACAATTGCTCTCGTCCCACTACTCTGTGAGTCACAAAATAAAACAAAAATTCTTTTTCCAGTTCATTCCAAATGACTAATTAAATAAGTTATATTAAATAACTATATTGGGTTTTAATCAACAAGATCTATCAACAGGTTTCTCAGCAAACAAAGGTATTGGTTTATGATGTAAATGAAATATATTCAATAAAAATGCCTTAATCAGTTAATGCACACACACACACACACACACACACAGACACACACACACTCCTGTTGTCTCTGAAATCTTACAAACTATTAAGATGTTCTTTCAACCATTCTTTCAAATAAACAAATAGATTTCACCCTGGGACAGATCAGCCGGATATCTTGTTTTTAGCAGGCTTCCCTCCAACTAACCAGATAAAATATGCTCCTCTCCAAGTCACTCACCTGTTCCAAGAACATCCCCAGTGGGGATCTAAAGCATTTCAAGTAGTTATTACAGTTAAGTAATTTACAGGAAGCCTCTTTAAAAAAATTCCAAAGTCCACAGTGAACGTTCACTAACCTCTTCTAAAGAAAGCTTGAAATAAATCTATCTTTCTACACAATTCGTCAAAATGCAATACTTCCAAGTAATATTTAATATGAAGTGTCTTCTCAACAACTATAATTTCTAGCTCTCCTTCAAATGGTGGCCTCCAATCTCATATACATCTAATTAATGATGTAAGCATGGATTTGGAAGCTCTTCCGATGCATGGTCAGCAAGTTAGTCCAAAATCCATTGGGAGCTTCTCTCAATGAATTATGCTTAAATGTCCTGAGAGTTTTATTTGTATTCTTCAGAAAGTATAAACAGCTGACTTAACATGGACCAGCTCCCTACAAGGCAATGATAATAAATGTTTCTGATTAATTACCCAGAGCCATTGCATTTAAATAATACATTCTAAAGACAACCCATTTTACTGTTCACCCACTATGTTGAATCCTTGTAGTCATCTTGGCTTCAGTGAATAAGTTCTCTGCTGATAAATGTTTTCTGTGATCTGGGGTGGAAATGTGAGTGTGCTGACAGTGTCGACACCTTACTAACTGTGTGAAGCAATACAAAACATTAATGAACAACTTGCAGACAAAAGGTTTGTTTTGTCAGCATAATCCTTTTATACATCACACTCAAATCTTATTACTCTCATCTTAACTTTTCTTACTATCTTACATTAAAACAACAATTTGAATATTTTAAAAAAACAATTCCTTCTATAATTTGATACCTTAAAATTCCACTGTCTGTGTCCAATGTTTTATTCAGCCGGGTTTGGGAATATTTTGGAGAACAACAGGAAGTTTTTCTTGAAGTCTGTTAAGGTTCAAAAAATATATTTGCTGAAGAATAATTTTTAATAAAGCAAATACTGAACACATCAAAGTTAATGCATTAGAAATGTAACAAGGCAGTACAGAACTTGAAACTGATTGACAGCAAATTGCAGATAAAACATAATGGGGCTAAAGCTAATAACCTTTGAAAAAGGACCTGGAGATCATAATGCTTGATTAATCCACACTCTGCAATGCAGGCAGATTGCCAACTATATGCTGCTGCATATTTCAATAATTTTGCCAAGCAGCCAGTGGAAACTATGCCATTGGTTGACTGAGAACCTGAGCAGAGGCTCAATTGTTAGTGCTCTATTGATTGTATTTAATTTTCATTCAGATGGGACAGCGTTAATTTAGGTTTTACTTAGCCAGGTATAAAGAGACATTCATTGCAACTGGGGTCACTGAGTTCAGAGGTGGTTAACTGCAAGGTTTACTCTGTAAATAAACGCAAGACTGAGTAAAGATTGGCTTTAGTATTAATAGCAGTAATCAAGTTCTGAGCATCTGTATACAGTGCCATAAGAAGTTAGATGACATTACATAAATTATCACGATTGGTCATGCATCTTCCAATGCCATGTCCTTTCACTGCACTAATCTAGACAATGCTCAAAGCACCTCACTCCTGCCACTCACCTACCAACAACAATCTCTCTCAACCAAGACTCATACCCAGCATTCATACAATTCACCTCATCATCAAACACTTAGCACTGCTGCAAGCCTCACAACCACATCTCACAGCTTGCACACACTGCCATTTGGTTTTGACAGCCATGTCAGACAGATTACAGCAGATTTACTTATACTTTCCTCCCTTTTGCAGTACCAAATGTAGATCCAGAGACAACAGGAACTAACCAAAGGGGATGCTGGTGCACCTGCACATTCTAAGCCCCATAGAGAAGGTGATACTGGTCATCACTGGAATTTCCATTACTGAGGCTGCAGTCAGTGACAAGAGTTTGAAGTATCACTTTTCCTGGATCCTCACACCAGCTTCTCTCTCTCACATCCTAATTCCTCCTCACCAAATGCTCTTCTGATTTACAAGCTGCAGATGGTATAAGAATGAACCTCCTACTTTGCCCCATCTCCTCCTCCCCACACCACAACATGACTCTGTGCCTTTCCTCATTAAGGCACCACAAAGACATTTCCCCATAAAGATTTGTCCCTAAATTGTACCCTCACAGCAACCAGCTCAGACACTACATGCATTATAGTCCAAAGAAAGATGTAAAGGTAGAATCAGCATGAGGTAAGATACTGAGCAACAGGGATCTGCAGTCTTTGTAAGGAGCTAGAGGGTAGAGGTAATGGCCTCCAGAAATGGGAGGTCATGCATGAATTCTGACTAGAGCAAAGAATTCAGATGACTTCAGTTGCATATGAAATCTCCAAAAAAGGCTGATAGGTATGTGGAACAAACTACATGGTGCATTGGAAAGACTGCCAGGAACCTGGATCACGGTGTGCAAAGCAGTATGCAGACTCTCACTGAAGTCCAGCAAACTGCCCTCCAGCAAGTCTTCGGGACTGTTGTGGTGCCTCCCCAAATCAGGCTCCACGGAGATCGAGACCTTGCAGGAAGACACACTTGGCCACCACGAGCACCCCTCCACTATTCTGCCAGTAGCCTTGCTGTGAAAGTCCAGACTGCTACCCCCATGCTGAGCTGGAGCATGTTGGGAGCCATACTCCAGGCCCAAAGTTGCTCCGTGGTCAAATGCAATTGCCTCTGCTGAAAGTCAGCTGCCTTTAGCAGCCATGATACAGTCACTGAGGTCCCATCTCATACAAGATCTTGGACTGGAAGAGGCAGACTGATTACAGGCACTAAAGGAACACTCGATGTTGATTCAATTGTCTTCTATATGTAACATGGCATGATTTAATTCATTAATTTGGCTTGGAATGATTAGTTTCTGATGGCATTGTGGCCAAGAACTCATTGTGATGCTCAATCAGAAAGGGAAGGGAAGGTATTGAGCTGTTAGTGAATGGGGAATAAGGTTTGTGCTTGTTGGGACCACACTTCATGGATGGTCCAGCCCGAGAGCGTCAGTCCATGATGTCGCCTCCTTCCTCTTCGTTCTTCATCAGCTCATGTTCTACCCTGTCCACATGCTCCTGATCCTCCATGGTTCAGTTAGTTGTAAGAAGTGTTCTTTCATGATGGTAAGAGTTATTTTTTTCACTGGTTTGTTGTATTTTATATATTGGACTTAGCTTCAAGCAATGTAGTGGTAACATGAACTGCAAGAGTGCCACAAGTTTATTTACACAGCTTTTAAATATCACAGCAAGCACACAATTTCCAAACACACACTCACAACTCAAACTTCTGAGATCTTTCTGAAAGCTTCTGTTTACTTTAGCTCTCAGCAGCTGCACTGAGGCTTAATAAATCAAGCACCGTGAAACATAGATTAGGCAACAGGTGAAATACAATCAAATACAGTTCAACTAAACCAAATCATTAACACGATAGCAGGCCTGTGCAGCGTGCTGCAGACCATTATCAAGGCAGCCATCCACTTTGTGGAGTTTTGCAGGGCTTCTCCAGAGGAGGTCAGGGAGTATCATGCTAATGGTCTGTTCTATCACATTCTTTGTGGAAAGCATGGCTTTCTCTCTACACAAGCCAGCAACCTGTTGTATACAAAGCCATAAAGTCATGTAGCCATCTCTTATGCTGCCAATTTACTATGGCAACTCAGCTGCAGATACCCCCATGGCCTGGCACAAAATGAAAGCATTATGACCCAATATTGAATATTGACCTGAATGATACACTGCATATGGACGTGCACCAGCTGGATGTTGGCATGTGGAATCTCTTTCAATTCTGGTACATGGTAGATAGGGCACGTGGTGCCAGTCAATGGTACCCTATCCCATCAGGAAACCTGTACACATTCCACCTGCTTCTCTCCAGCAGTAGAGAATGAAATCTAGTCAACTCTCAATCAATAACGAAATGAATCCTCATGTAGCAGTGGCCAATTAACAGCTGGATGTTGCAAATATCTCCAGCTCAAGCCTAGAAAGAGCCAGACACATCATGATTGATCACTGCGGTCACCTTCACAGTAAGTGGCAGTGGCTGTCCCTGCTCTGCATTGAGAATGTCGTTGTGGCTGCAGTTTGGGCAGATTTCAGTGAGGACATCCTTACTAAATTGCAAACATTCACACGTCGTGCTTTGCTGATATGCAGGAGAAACTATGGCTTCCTGAACACTCTGTGATGGTGGGGTGCGGAGGGTGTGGTTATAGGGGGAACAGAGATATGGCCTTCTGCTGAGAATTCTGCTCCTCCTTACTTCCTCTTCCAGCAGCTTTTCCTGCTCTGGGTGACCTCAGTTCATCCTCCACATCATTCTGCACTCCCAGGGGAATCCTTTCTCATGCCTGAGGGCAAACAACTTTGTATAGAAACCTTGAAGTCAATAATTAGTCATTTTGTAGCTGACACAATACTCCCTTAGAGCTTAGAGATTGTAAGAACTGCCGATGTTGGAGTCAGAGTCAACATAGTGTGGAGCTGGAGGAACACAGCAGGCCAGGCAGCATCAGAGGAGCAGGAAAGTTGACGTTTTGGGTTGGGACCCTTCTTCAGAAATGGGGGCTATTTCTGAAGAAGGGTCCCGACTCAAAATGTCAGCTTTCCTGTTCCTCTGATGCTGCCTGGCCTGCTGCGCTCCTCCAGCTACACACGGTGTTATCCTTTGCCAACTTTACATAATTATAGCACCAAACACTTGTAAAATTGAACCAATTGCCAGGGTACAAAAAAAATCAATCAGCAACTAACTCGAAAGCTGTTGATAAACCCTGTGTAACGCAAGATTTAAGAATGTACAACTCGCAAAAGTTCCAGCATAGTAATCTCTTATTCTACTGGCATCAGACCTGTCAATAAGTTCATGTAAACGCTTATCTTAAATCTTATAATGGATAACGACTGCTTGACAGGACAAAAACACAGAAAAACCATTGGGAGCTCAATTCATTGCCTTGACTCAGTGATGCTGTGTATTTGCTTGTTCAATAATTAGAACCAACATAACTGGAGGGGGAGGTGATGGCCTAGTGGTATTATTGCTGGACTGTCAATCCAGATAACATTCTGGGGACCTGGGTTCAAATCCTGCCACAGCAGATGGTGGAATTTGAATTCAATAAGTATCTGGAATTAAGAATCTAATGATGACCATGAATCCATTGTCAATTGTCAGGAAAAACCTATATGATTCACCAATGTCCCTTAGGGAAGGAAGCTACCATCCTTACCTGGTCTGGACTACATGTTACTCCAGACCCACAGTAATGTGATTGACTCTTAACTGCCCTCTGGGCAATTAGGGATGGGCAACAAATACTGCCTCGTCAGCTACACCCTCATCCCATGAATTAATTTTTAAAAAAAAGAGTTCAGCAGGATTGTTGGGTCACATTGCAATAAAGAAAGGATATTGAGAGCCAGTGTGCTCAAAGCATTCCTTTTACTGGCTCTCTTGACTGTTTAAGCCAGATCCAGACCTCGAATGGTTCACAGGGCTCCTCAGGCTCAGGGGGAAGTTATGTGGTGTCCAAATAATCCGCATGGGTCCATATCAGCTGGGTGCTCATTCCAGTTATCTTCACCTGGTCTCCAGGTCCCAGCATAGGCCTCAGGCAGATCTCTCCTCCTCCCCGTTCCCATTTGTACTTGAGCTTGCTCTTCATGGTCCCCGGCTTTACTGACCAACAGCAACATGATGGTTAGTACTGCTGCCTCACAGTGCCAGGGACCCGGATTCAATTCCAGCCTCGGGCGACTGTCTATGTGGAGTTTGCACATTCTCCCCGTGTCTGTGTGGATTTCCTCTCGATGCTCTGGTTTCCTCCCACAGTCCAAAGATGTGCAGGTTAGGGTGGATTGGCCATGCTAAATTGCCCACAGTGCCCAAAGATGTGCAGGCTAGGTGGGTTAGGCCTGGGAAATGGCGTTACAGGGATAGGGCTGGGGAGGGTGCGCCTGGGTGGTCTGTTCTTTAGAGGGTCAGTGTGGGCTCGATGGGCCAAATGGCCTGCTTCCACACTGTAGGGATTGTATGATTCTATGAAACCTGCTAAGTACACTGCGCCTTGCACTGAGGCTGACCAATCCCTCAACACAACACTCTCCCCCATCACCAACTGAAGGCCGCATCGATAGAACCTCTTGTTGGCCACAGGGAATGACCCGCTGAGAATGCCCCTTAGAAGTGGTCTGGAGTCCAAACCCAAAGTAAGAAGTCGGAAGCCAGGGAATAAGTCCCTTTCTAAACCTATAAATGGCCCTGCTGAGGACATCCCTCCTGCTGTTTCTTGCCTACTCTTCTGTGTGAGGTTAACAGAAGGCATAGGTTAGAATGTTGAGTTCCAAGTTGGCACTGCTAGCATCAAGTCAACGATGCACACTGATTGATGCCATGATTTTCCCACTCTGCTTACTTCTGATGGATGTGGGTTGCATACGTGTGAATGTCTTCATCAGTACTGTGTCCGGCACAATTCACCCCATAGGTGTTACACATTTTGGAGTTCTAAAGGCAGCCCACAGGGATCAAGCAATCTTCGTGGTGTGGATTTCCTCTTTCATAAAGTCAGTTTCCACCTGGTGCCAAGCTAGGACGATTTCCAGCCATCTAGCAACAGTGACATAATCAACCAAGGTGAGCAGTCAATCACGTCAAAGTATTCTCACTGACAGCAAAACAGGAAGCAGGATGCTCTTAAATCTTGACTTTGAATTAAAATGTTACAGAGAATGAAAGAAACGAAAGACACACACATGGTGATTTTGTCGAAGCTGAAGTACTGTAAACATTAAAACATTAAGAATTTTTTTTTAAATTATGGAACAATTTGATATGCTGTAACTAATCATCAGTGAGGTTGTGGAGCAGCAATCGTGTCCCACAAGACACAGGACTAGAATGATTGTTACAATCTCGATAAATTGTATCAAAGGGCAAGTTCTCATCAGTTCAGTGATTTGCACTTGACTGCAGGGAGGGGGGGTCTTCCATTGTAAACTCTATGAAGAACCGTTGAATCTCTGACAGTAGCTTCTCTCATGGATTTCTGTGGTTGCGTGTATATGTGCAGTTTAGTGGTATTTGGCAGGGGGAGCATGGCCAGTTTTGCCAAAACTACTACCACAAAATCCAGGCCAATATTCCTTCTGTTAAAATGAGGAAGTGACTGCAAATAACCCAAATCTCTACGTCACCTGACCCAATTAAAACAACTAAAAGCCATAAATGTAACCTTTACAATAATTAGTGATTATAATGTCTGGAAAATCTAGTAATTAATTACTTTAATTAGATAGCTTGCATTCCTTATTGCAAAGAGTGTAAACATGTCAGAATAAGCAAAAGCCATTTTCAATAAGCAATAAATCCCTGTCTTCCCCTCTACAATGAGACAACAGCAGGAAGGTGATATTGAACTTGTACAAAACACTTTGTAGGTCTGCACTGGAGTACTATGTACAGTTGTGGATAGCACATTATAGGAAAGCTCTGAATGCATTGGAGAGAGTGCAGAAACAATTTACAAGTGGTTCCAGGAATGAGAATTTAATCATGAGTAGGTAGGGAGAAGCTGTAAAAGATTTAAAAAAATTAAAAAGTTGCTAGAGCGTGGCATATACTGCCTGGAAATATAATGGAGGCAGGTTCAATTGAGGCATATAGTGTGCAAGGGATATGGAGAAAATGCAGGAACTTGGCACGGGGTAATAGAACTGGCACAGGTACAACGGGCTGAATGGCTTCCTTCTGCACTGTAACAATTCTGTGATTCTATAGGATTGTCACTACCCACTCTTGTATTCGAGCTTGTTTTGATGGACACCGTAGCAGCAATGACACAAACCGGTGTGCAGATCTAAATTTCTTTTTCATTCGGCAAAACACAAGATTTTTCTCAAACCGTGCAATTTCCTCCAATTCACTATGTCCTGGCTCCGAGCCCGGAGCACGATTCGCTGTTATGGAAACGACATAACAACAGTTCCAGTCCTAAACTCTTTACACCCGTGCACTGAAAGAACCGAATCCCTGAAGGAGAAGACTCACCGGCAGATTATGTCGACATTGTTCGGTCCCCCTGAATAAACCTTGATCGAGGGCTTCAGGTTCCATGTTTCCTTCTGGGGGTAGGCGCATGGGGATGGTGTTCCAAACAGACAGAGTTTGCTGGTGAACTCTCCGTCCCCTCCGCAGTACAATGCTGCTCTGAGTTTGAACTCTGCCATCCCCGACTGCCGACCTCTCAGCTCCTCCCATTGTGAGATCTGCAACAGTACGTTGTAAAGAGACGATGAGAGAAGCGGAGTGAATGAGAGCTCATATTCTGCACGTTATCAGTGCATCTGTAAAGGAGAATACTGTGCGTGCTGGACATCTGAAATTAAAAAGAAAACAAAAAGCTGCAAAAATAAAAGGCTCAGAGATAGTAGGAACTGCAGATGCTGGAGAATCTGAGATAACAAGGTGTAGAGCTGGATGAACACAGCAGGCCAAGCAGCATCAGAGGAGCAGGAAAGCTGATGTTTCTAGGCCCGAAACGTCAGCTTTCCTACT
>NC_063332.1:163230570-163252298 GCF_021869965.1 Rhincodon typus | reverse complement strand
GAGCTGCCAGAGGAAGTGTGGAGGCTGGTACAATTACAACATTTAAAAGGCATCTGGACAGATAAATCCAGGAAGGGTTTAGAGGGATATGGGCCAAATGCTAGCAAATGGGGCTGGATTAATTTAGGCTATCTGGTCGGCATGGATGATTTGGACCGAAGGGTCTGTTTCCATACTGTATATCACTATGACTCTGTGTCTCTAATAGAGGTGGTGGGTTTGGAAGGAGTGTGACAGTGGTGCATCTTGTGGATGGTACACAATGCTGCCATTGTGTTGACAATCATCCATATGGAGAGAGAAATAAATGTTTCAGGGCTGAGACCTTTCATCCTACTCACTTCAAAAGCACAAGCAGCTGCAGAGGGCCAGCACAGAATGACAGTCTGAATGGCCCTTGTGTGGTCACTATTCTTGGATTCTAGTTAAGCAAAAGCAGAACACAACTGAGACTGGTAATCTGGCTTAAAAGCAGCAAGTGATCCAAGATCTCAGCAGGTCAGGTAGCAACAGTGGTGATATAAACATTTCTAAAATGTTCTACTTTCATTTCAATTGTATGCCCTTGTCTTAGGTCTAAGATGTTTAAGGTTGTTAAAGATACAATATAATTGAGATTACTTTATATATCTGTGGCATAACTCTTCTGTTAGCTCAGACTATTAGATACAGGAGCAGAAGTAGGCTATTCACCCCCATCTTTTCCACCATTCTATAATATCATGGTTGAACTGATAATTCTCAACTCCATGTCCCTGTCTTCGCCCCTTGGCTGTCCCTGAATTTCTTGGTTTCCCTCTTCAGATAATGATCCAATTCCCTTTTGACTGACTAATCAGATTCCTCTTTATGAAACTTGTTCTTTATTGTAATGTGAAAAATATGCATCAGCTACAAAAGTAACTAAACACAACTGAATGACCATATAAGAACTTAAATAGGCACAGGACATACAACTGCCTGAATCTGCTCTGCAGTTTATTTCCTAATCAACCTGCCTAGATGTGCTATGATACGCCCCAGAGCATTTGGGACTTGTAGCCAGGCCTTCTGGCTCAAAGGTAGGAACACTGCCACTGCACCACAGGAGCCCCTGCTCTGCAGCTTAATGTCACGACTGACATTTGATTTCAACACTACTTTCCTGTCCCATTCCCATATCCCTCAATTCCTGTAGAATCCAAAAATCTATTAACCTCTGTTTTGAAGAGACTGAACATTTGAGCATCCATGGGCTGGAGAATTCCAGGATCTCATAATCTCCCCGAGGGAAGATGATATTTGGTTCAAATGAGAAATGGCTGATCATGTAGTAATGATTAACTCCATAAGTCCGAAATGTATAGTTCTCCCTTAAAACCAAGCTATGGTTCAGTGACCAGCAAGGCTAATGATCACTGAGAAGAGAGCAATAGTGAGTAATGAGTTTCTCAAAATCATATATAGAAATGGTATAGTACTTCAGAATGAAGACTCTCACATTAGATTTTTATCAGGTCTGGATATTTGGGTATGTTGTTCTAGCTGTCTTCTAAACTCTCCCTTGCTAGATATAGGATTTTATTTTGGAATCTGTATGGGCTTGGATCTAAAATTAATACATTTTAAATTTTATTTTTAAAAAATCGTGCTAAAATGGTATTTTTTTTCCCATTACCTATGTTCCCAGCAATCAGAATTTTGGATCAATCTTACAGCCAAGCTATTAGGATATTCTTCACCTGGGCTTGATTTTGTGAGGTGTGTATTCACACACAAACTGAGGAGGAAGTCCTGTCTTTGAGAACTGTTGACTAATCTGGTTGGCCAGCAGCTTGCTAGTCCCAGGAGCAACAGACAAATGCCTAAGGAGAGGAGACAGAGTCACACAGCCATAGAGACATACAACACAGAAACAGACCCTTCAGTCCAACTCGTCCATGTCGACCAAATATCCTATATAAGTTTAGTCTAATTTGCCAGCATTTGGCCCATATCCCTCCAAATTCCTTCTATTCATATACCCATCCAGATGCCTTTTAAATGTTGTAATCGTACCAGTCTCCACCACTTCCTCTGGCAGCTCATTCCATATATGCACCACCCTCTGCATGAAAAAGTTGCCCCATAGGTCCCTTTTAAATTTTTCCCCTCTCACCTTAAACCTATGCCCTCTAGTGTTGAACTCACCCACCCCGGGGAAAAGACCTTGTCTATCCACCCTATCCATACCCCTCATGATTTTATTAACCTCTATAAGGTCATCCCTCAGCCTCCGACGCTCCAGGGAAAATAGCCCTAACCTATTCAGCCTCTCCCTATAGCCCAAACAGTCCAGCCCTGGCAACATCCTCATAAATCTTTTCTGAACCCTTTCTAGATTCACAACATCCTTCTTATAGGATGGAGACCAGAACTCCAATTAGAAGTTTTATTTTAAAAAAGTTATTCACGGGATGTGGGCATCACAGACTGGACCAGCATTCATTTCCCATCCGCAGTTGCCATTGAGAAGGTATGGTGAGCTGACTTCTTGAACCGCTGCAGTTCATTCAGGATAGGTACTCCCACAATGCCATTAGAAAGGGAAATCTAGGATTTTGACACATTGACAGTGAAGGGACAACAATATAGCTCCAAGTCAGAATGGTGAGTGGCTTTGAAGGGAAGTTGCAAGGGGTTGTGTTTCCCATGTACCTGCCGCACATGTCCTTCCAGATGGTAGTGATCATGTGTTGGGAAGGTAATAAGGAGCCTTGGTAAATTTCTTCAGTGCATTTATAGATAGCGTACTACTGAACATTGGTGGTGTAGGGTCTATATGTTTCTGGGTGTGGTGCCAATCAACCAGGCTGTTTTGTCCTGGATGGTGTCAAGCTTCTTGAGTGTTGTTGAGGCTGTACTCACCCAGACAAATGGGGAGTATTCCATCACACTCCTGACTTGTGCCTGTAGATGGTGAACAGCCTGTGGGGAGTCAGAAAGTGACTCACTGCTAGATTCTTAGCCTCTGACCTGCTCTAATAGCCTAGAGACTAGTCCAGTTCAGTTTATGGTCAATGGTAACTCCCAGGATGTTGATAAGTGATAGCAAGTGATAGACAAAGGGAAGGCGATGGCCTAGTGGTATTATTGCTAGACAATTAATCAAGAGACCCAGGTAATGTTCTAAGGACACAGATTCAAATCCTGCCACAGCAGATGGTGGAATTTGAATTCAATAAAAAAAATCTAGAATTAAGAATCTACTGATGACCATGAAACCGATGTCAATTGTGGAAAAAACCCACCTGGTTTACTAAAGTCCTTTAGTGAAGGAAATTTGCCATCCTCGCCTGGTCTGGCCTACATGTGACTCCAGACCCACAGCAATGTGGTTGACTCTCAGTTGCCATATGAATTAGCCTAGCAAGCCATACAGTTGTACCAATTGCTACAAAGTCTCAAAGAAATGAAACCCAGGCATCGACCTAGGCACTGGAAAAGACAACGGCAGATACAGCCCTGTAGACCCTGAAAAATCCTCCTCACTAACACCTGGGGGCTAGAGAAGAATTGGGACAGCTGTCTCACAGACTAATTAAGCAACAGCCTGACATAGTCATACTCACGGAATCACACCTTACAGACATTGTTGTAGACATCACCATCACCATCCCTGGATATGTCCTGTCCCATCGGCAGGGTAGACCCAGCAGAGGTGGTGGCACAGTGGTATACATTTGGGAGGGATTTGGTCTTGGAGTCTTCAACATTGACTTCATACCTCATGAAATCTCATGGCTTAAAGTTAAACATAGGCAAGGAAACCTCCTGCTGATTACCACGTACCATCCTCCTTCAACTGATGAATCAGTACTCCTCCGTGTTGAACAATACTTGGAAGTAGCACGGAGGATGTTGTGTGGCACTATCACTGTGCTAAATGGGACAACTTCGCACAGATCTATCAACTCAAGACTGGGCATCCATAAGACGCTGTGGGCCATCAACAGCAACAGAATTGTACTCCAGCAGAATCTGTAACTTCATGGCCCAGCAAAACCCCACTCAACCATTACCATCAAGCCAGGGGATCAACCCCAGTTCAATGGAGAGTGCAGGAGGTCACGCCAGGGGCAACACCAGGCATACCTGAAGATGAGGTGTCAACCTGGTGAAGCCACCAAACAAGACTACCTGCACACCAAACAGCGAAAGCAGCAAGTGATAGACAGAGCTAAATGATGCCACAACCAACAGATCAGATCTAAGCTCTGCAGTCCTGCCACATCCAGTCGTGAATGGCGGTGGACAATTAACCAACTCATTTGAGGAGAAGGCTCCACATATATCCCCATCCTCAATGATGGAAGAGCCCAGCATATCAGTGCAAAAGTTAAGGATGAAGCTTTTGCAGCCATCTTCAGCCAGACGTGCTGAGTGGATGATCCATCTCGCCCTCCTCCAGTGGTCCCCAGCATTACAGATACCAATCTTCAGCCAATTCGATTCACTCCACGTGATATCAAGAAACAGCTGGAGGCATTGGATACTGCAAATGCTACAGGCCCTGACAACATTCCAGCAATAGTACTGAAGACTTGTGCTCCAGGACTTGCTGCTCCCCTAGCCAAGCTGTTCCAGTACAGTGACAACACTGGCATTTACCCGACAATGTGGAAAATTGCTCAAGTATGTCCCATTCACAAAAAGCAGGAGAAATCCAACCCGGCCAATTACCGCCCCATCAGTCTGCTGTTGATTATCAGTAACGTGATGGAAGGTGTCATCAACAGTGCTATCAAACAGCACCTGCTCAGCAATAACGTGCTCAGCGACACCCAGTTTGGTTTCTGCCAGGGCCACTCAGCTGCTGATCTCATTACAGCCTCAAACATGGTCAAAAGAGCTGAATTCCAATGGTAATGTGAGAGTGACAAGCCCTTGATATCAAGGCTGCATTTGACCGAGTGTGGCATCAAAGAGCCTTAGCAAAACTGGAATCAATGGGTATCGAGGGAAAACTCTCCGGTGGTTAGAGTCATACCTGACACGTAGGAAATGGTCGTGCGGTCAGTCGTCTCAGCTCCAGGGCATCTCTGCAGGAGTTCCTCAGGGTAGTGTCCTAGGCCCAACCATGACCTTCCCTCCAGCATAAGGTCATAAGTGGATGCCGATGATTCCACAATGTTCAGTACAATTCGCGACTCCTCAGACATTGAAGCAGTCCGTGTCCAAATGCAACAAGATCTGGACAATATCCAGGCTTGGGTTGGCAAGTGGCAAGTAACATTTGTGCCATAGAAATGCCAGGCCATGACCATCAACAGCAAGAGACAATCTAACCACTGCCCCTTGACATTCAATGGTGTTACCATCACTGAATCCCCCACTATCAACATCCTGGGAGTTATCATTGATCAGAAACTCAACTGGACTCACCACGTAAATAAAGTGGCTACAACAGCAAGTCAGAGGCTAATAATACTGTGGCTAGTAACTCACCTCTTGATTCCCCAAAGCCTGTCCACTATTTACAAGGCACAAGTCAGGAGTGTGATTGAACACTCCCCACTTGCCTGGATGAGTGCAGCCCCAACTACATTTAAGAAGATTGACACCATCCAGGATAAAGCGGCCCGCATGATGGCACTGCATCCACAACCATCCATTCCCTCCACCACTGACACTCAGTAGAAGCAGTGTGTCTACAAGATGCACTGCAGGGTAGCTCATCCATGATTGCAACAGCTATCCCCAATGCTGGGAGCCTTAAAAAGCTGCTGGCCAATCAGATGCTTGGCAGTTCTGTAGTTCCTGCAGCGTCGGTCGGTCTGTCGGTCAGTCGGTCCTACCTTGCTGAGGTGCCCAATAAATCCAAGGTCATGTGTATCAACAAGTAGAGTGATAGGTGAAAGTTATATGGCAGGGAATGATCAGGGTGGGGCAACATCCAACTGAAAACTAGTTCCTTTGTCCTTGCTCAACTCTAGCCAGATGAAGCTTCTGATGTTCCAGCCTGTATAGGCCTTCTCCAACCACAGATATGAAACCATTAATTGGCCATTAATTAGCTACTTACAGGCTTCAATAGGCCAAAGGCAAACAGACCACCTGATACCTCCCCTGCACGTTCTCCCCATTGAAATTTGGTAGGTGGTAGGATTTTACATGACCCCACTTCAAACCTGTCAGCAAAGAAGCATAAAATCCAGCCCCGAGATTCATTTTTCACCTAAGAAAATCCACTCAGCAAGTGTAATGGGGCAATCATACAAATTAACTACGGTCCCATTTGCCTCTAATCTTTACACGGTACTAAATTTCCAATTTAGATTGACATTCATATGATACTCTGAACTGGTAATGAAATGACAGCATCAAAACAGAATTTGCTGGAAAAGCTCAGAAGGTCTGGCATCATTGGTAGGCACAAATCAAAGTTAACGTTTCTAGTCAGCCAACATCTGTGGAAATAAGAGTACAAATCTATATTTCTGGTCCTGGCCCAATCATTGAAACTTG
This sequence comes from Rhincodon typus, assembly GCF_021869965.1. Taxonomy (NCBI): domain Eukaryota; kingdom Metazoa; phylum Chordata; class Chondrichthyes; order Orectolobiformes; family Rhincodontidae; genus Rhincodon; species Rhincodon typus. The sequence continues at coordinate 163,245,812 of NC_063332.1, read as the reverse complement.
AATTAGCTGCAAGTTTACAAAAAAAACATTCAAGAGATATGGGTGTCACAGGCTAGACTAACATTTCTTGCCCATCTCTGATTACCCAGAGAGTAGACTTAGAATCCCTACTGTGTGGAAACAGGCTCTTTGGCCCAACAAGTCCACACTGACCCTCACAGCATCCCACCTAGACTCATCCCCTTAAACCTACACATCCCTGAACACTCTGGGCAATTTAGCACAGCCAATCCACCTCGCCTGCACATCTTTGGACTGTGGGGGGAAACCAGAGCAAACCTGCATAGACACGAAGAGAATGTGCAAACTCCACACAGACAGTTGCCCGAGGGTGGAATTGAACCTGGGCCCCAGGCGCTGTGAGGCAGCAGTGCTGACCATTGAGCCACCGTGCACTTAAGATTCAAGCACATTGCTGTTGATCTGGAGTCACATTTAGGGCAAACCAGGTAAAGATAACAGATTTCCCTCCTTAGAGGTCTTTAGTGATCCAGATGTTATTTTTAAAAATAATTGAGGGCTGCCATTCAACTGCCTTTTATTCCAGACATTTTATTTAAGTCCAATTTCACCATTTAACATGGCAGGATTTAAACCCATGACCCCTGCCCCCAAAACATCAGCCTGGTATTTGTAATCACAACTCCAGTGACATTACCACACTGTCAGCAGCTCCTCAGAATTTAAAAAGACTATGTGAAGGGAAGTTGGAATACACAAGGTGCGGAGAAGGTTTCCCTTGTTTGTTATTTTTAAATGCTGTTCATCCGATGAGCAATATTTTTCTGAGAATCACAAGTCTGTGCAACTTTCTTTTCCCAGAGAGCAGCAGAGTAAGGGTCATTGAATATTTCCAGGCTGAGCTATAGCTTCCTGATCAAAGGGCACAGTTGACAGTCAGAGTTAAGGCCAAATTCAGCTCAGCTTTGATCTTAGCCAATGGCAGAGCTGGCTTGAGGAGCCAGATTGCGAGCTGACGCTTCTAAATCATTTGTTCATGTCAGCATTTCTTCACAACCCTGAAATGCTACTTTGTCTATTATGGATGCAGTGTTTACAGTATTTGTTTTCAGATTCACAGAATTGAATTGTTATTAGTTTACTCTTTAATGCTGATTTGGGAGATGAAGACCATATTGTAAATACAAGATGCTACAGTTAACTATTCAGCTTTGAGATAAGCAAGAAGGAACAAACCTCTTGCCTTAGTGAGCTTTCAACTAATATGCACTGAAGAGGTAGCTAATTTTTCCAAATATTACCAACATGTCTATAAGCCCTAAATGTGCATTTTGGGCACCAGATTTTCTGCAATTCCAATCTCACAACTCAAGACATTTCTTGAAGTCCACAAGCAGATTCCTGAGATTTTAAAATTACACTTCAATGAAGTTAGGCAATACCTTGGAAGAGAAATGCACCATTCAAGTGCCTGAGCTGTCATGAAATGAATGGGAAAATGTGGAGCTGAAAGTTAATGAGACCTGCTAGATGGACACTTTAACAAAAATAACAGGCAAACCAGATAAGTTGACTGACATGCATGAACAAATAAGGTCAAACAATTTTGACTAAAGCATGCCAATGTAACAAGTAGAAGTGCTATCAAGTATTTTCCAGTAGTTTTATTTGCACTGAAAACTTCAGGGCATTGACCACGTCATTCCCACATACCTAAATGATAAAACAATGCTTTGAAAGAATGAATTGTGCCTTGTAAATAGTGGACAGGTTTCAGAATCAAGTGATGAGTGACTAGCTGTAGTATTCCAAGCCTCCGACCTGCTCATAGCGACCGTATTGACATGGTGAGTCCAAATGAGTTTCTGCTCAATGATAACTCCCAAGATGTTGATAGTGGAGGATTCAGTGCCAATGCCAATATATCTTTCCTTAGATAAGGAAATCAAAACGGTCCACAGTATTCCAACTATGGTCTGGCTAGTATCTTGTATAGTTATTTTTACATTCCCTTCCCTTTGAAATAATGGCCAACAGTCAATTTGTTTTCCCTAATAGCTGACCATAATGCTAGCTTTTGTTGAGCTTGCACATCCATGATTTGGCTTGCTATCGGCTCTTGATAATCACCCTTAAGTCCATGCTCTCTCATCACTGACATCCCTCCCAGTAGAAAAAGTAAATAAGCAGCAATTAAGCCCTCTCAATTTTCACTGTTCCGAGGAGAATAAGCCTGTTTCTCACATCTGATTTCTGACACCATTCTAGTAAATTTCTTCTACTGTCTGTAACACTAACATCCTTTCTAAAGTAGCTGACTTCTCTTCATTACAATTGGAAATTGAGAATTAAGGATAAATTACTGTGAGAGGAATGTAAGATATAGGAGGACATTCAGCCTCATAAACCTGTCCAACCAGAGTGGAGGGTTTGAGTTACAAGGCAAGACTGGATAGGCTTTGCTGGAGCATCATGGGCATAGATGCATAGCAACAGGTCCTTTCCCCAGAGTAGGTAAATTCAAAACGAGGGGGCATATTTTTAAGGTGAGAGGAGATAGATTTAAAGTGGACCTAAGCAACTTCTTCCACACAGAGAATGGTTCATATGTGGAATGAACTGCCAGAGCAAGTGGTAGACACAGGTACAGTTACAACATTTAAAAAATATTTGGACAGGTAAATGCATAGGCAATACTGAGGGATACAAGCCAAACACAGGCAAAGAGGATTAGTTTAGTTGGGAAACTTGGTTGGCTTGGACGAGTTCAACCAAAAGGGTCTCTTTCTGTGCTGCGTGACACTAACTATTTTTGGCAGATTATCAAAAAAATGCATTTTAAACTGACAGAATTGAAACTGATAAAAGTAGCCAAATTAGTTCAAAAAATAAAACCTCAACTTTGATTTTTTTTTCCAAATTCAGATAGAGTTTTAAATTACAGTAAGGCAGTGCATAACCTTAATTTATTAAAGCCCCAGTAATGAATTTCCTAATTTTTTCAAGTTATTGTATGGAGGCAGACTGTAAAACATTAGACTTATGCTGCAAGAACACGTTTATGTATTTGAAATATTTTGATATGTTCAATATTTGTCCTTGCTTAATATTTAAAATTTACATGCAGAATTACAAGATATTTAATAACCAAAACATTTATTAGTTACAAAAAAGTCATGAAGCAAACTGTTCATTTTATAATCGAGACCATTTTTCTTCCAGCGCTGCTTGTTTCTTCAATGGACAGGTAGAACCTGTTTTTCCGACTTGTAAACACTCATACTGAAATCAGGTGAGTCTTCGATTTATGGCACATTTTCTGACAGTTTTTTGAAGACATGTCTCCTTTGTTCTGCAGTCATGTTCCCACAGCTCTCCAATACATTAGCTACTAATAAAGTATACTTCAGTGTTCTGGCTTTTACCCATATCCGTCCATTCATTCCAACCACGATTTCAAATGGATACAATTCCCCAAGATTCTTCATGACTTCACAGTTTGGAGAAAGGAGCCTGAAATTCACAATTAAAAATGTAATTAAGACAATTCACTGGCAGTAAAGTGCTCAGAGTCTTGACAAATTTATGACTTACTTGCGTGCAATACTCAGTGAAACTTTAAATAATAATCCATCTGGTCCAATTACTCCCATCCCATTAGATCGGCCGCAGCTGTCAATGCAAACCAGTTCTGGTTCCATATCTTTATTGGCCACAACGAACTGTGCAAAAACAAGATCTCCAACCTAGGATAACAAAAAGGAAAGATTTCTTTTGAGAAATTTTTAAATTTAAAGTATGCATGTCCATTATTTATAGTTAATAGTTGTGATCATGACTTTTTTAAAATGTTATTGCCAACGTTAAATCAACCCACACAGAAAATAAGTCAGCTCCTCTCCGTTCATTTTATCCGCAGCATCTGAGGCCTTATTTCTAGTTCTTACGTTGTAGCTTCTTTGTATCAATTCTTAAGACTCCCTCACAATTGAATAGGTAGAGTCGAGCCACAATTACTACCTCTAGCTGCCTCAGCTTTGCTTTTCCCCCCTCACCGTTTGATAGTATTTAAAATTTGAAGCAGAGCATGACATTATTGTAGGAGTAGTAGGGAGATTGCTGTTACACAATGAGTTCAGTTTAGTCTGGTCAAAGTATTTTCAATTAATGTAACAATATATAATTCTGCCTAACTGCAAGCAAAACAGACTTTCCTACCTTAATACCATGTGACTTCACTTAGCTTCATTTGACAAAGAAAGAAAACAAAACAAAATTTCACATAGCTACAACACAAGAACTTTCAACCTCCGAGGTTGAACAGGCTCACATTCTCCCAACTCAATACTGATCAGAAGGCTCTAGTCAACAAAGGAAGGCTAGAAGAGATCTACTGCAGGAAGTGAGGAAAAAAGAAAATATAGCAGCTGTTCTACATTAGCTTTGTTTAGAAGAGACAATTTGACTAAACATAACATTGTAACAACGTTTAAGTTTGTGACCTTTTGAATTCAATTACTTAAGACTACATAGGGACTCAACGTATAACGATATCTCACCACCTCACTTTATGTACTGTTCATTATGCACCTATACCTTTAAGTTTTAAATTTGTTGGTATTAGAACTTTGCAACATTTTGTTTAATTAGAGCTATAGATTCAAGGTTACATGCCATTCTTCTACTACATCCATTTTTAAAAATTAAGACACTCATTCTAGGTGACCACAACCCCAAAAACCACAACCTAGCAGCTGACCTCTAAAAACAAGCATTCACTGATAAGGAGTTTGAGTTAATGAGGAACTCTTCCAATTAAGCAAAAACCGAGACAATGAGCTCACAGAATCAAATCACTAGGACACAGTAGCTTACAGTCCCCTATCCTAAATAGATGGGCAAAGATGACAGAAGATGTTTAATGGTAAGCTACAAAATTTGACAAACTGGCAGGTAAAACTATACGAGGTAGGATTACCCCACTTATAAATCACAAGCTAAAAGATCAATCAGATCAGCCTCTGTGGCACAATTGGTCAGTGTGTTTCACTATCAATAGGTTGGTGGTTTGAACCGTCCAAGAGGCCTTGGCTCAGGTCCCCTTACTTCAAAGGTGTAATAAAATTTTTGAACAGGTTGATTGGTATTTTAGATATTTTCTAATCAGTAGATAGTGGAAGCGATGATTATTCCTTTGAAGAAAGGAAACAAGTTGAGCATTCACTACTTATCTAATGGACTGTGAACTATGGATGCATCACTAAGCCTATTAAGAATTTGATCACTATGCCTTATCAGAGTGGAGAGGCATCTCTGATCAGGCTATGCTGTAGTTTAGAACAAGTTAATAAGGCCTACTTTAATAGTTGGGTGTGCAGAAAGGAAAAACAGCATGCCCTCTAACCAAGGATCAGTATTCCATTGTCCAATACCTGGTTAAGTGTCACTTCTGTTGTACTTGTTTTAATAAAATTAGTGTACCGTATCTAAACACACTTGTACCTGGAATGATCCCATCCTGTAACTACTTGCACCCCAAGTCTCATGATTAAAATTAAATTTCAGGATCCAACAAATGGACACCCAAACCAGGATTGACCAATTGTAAACCAGATGCATTTCAGTAAGACTCATTTATTGTGGGAATGTTGTTACACAGCTAGTGATATTTCCTACAAAAGGTGATCTTTAGAGGGAGAAAGATGAAATTATCCTTGGTATCCCTTAAATGTGCACGTAATGGCGTGAAAAGTTAACTGAAAGAAATCGCTGGAGACATGAGAAGATAAAACAGCATTAAATATAGGGAAATGGAAAAAATCTTAAGGAAATAGTATTGTTTACCCAGGTGGTGGTCCTGGCTAAGTGCTGGAAAGCAGATAAAATGCTTAGACTCAAGCATGCAGCATCATTTTGCTCCAGCAATGATGATATGATACAAATGCAGTGAGAACAGCTACAGCAACAAATGCAGTTAGATATTTTACGTAAGTGAGCAGCCTCTACAGCATCTGTGCAAAGGCAGGCCCTTGTGTACTTTGCAGGATGACAGCACAAACTGGAGGTAGCTGAGGAACACAATAATGTGCTGACACAAGAGAACAAGTAAAACAGAAGTTAGGAAACGTGCATGATGTACTGCAAAGTAACATGGCCTCCATTAGGAAGAAACCTGCACAATGTTGGGAAAGCAGCAGGCTACAGTTGCTGCCATCACAATTAGCGATTACAGCATTGCAACCCAACTTTGGTTGGACCAGAATAGCATTTGTAGTAGCCCCCACTCTAATCACACCACAGTCTAGAATGACCAGAGAGGGTCAAAGAGATATCTGCATCAGATGTGACCCTTTGACTGAGTTAAAGCCCTTTTAAACCCACTGACTGCCCACTTCAATATTCAGAGGTGAGATTTTCCTGAAGAAATCTTACCCACAATTTAATCAATCAGGATATTAGGGCTGTTTTGTCAGCCTGAGCTTTTACAGTTAAGAAAAATTTACCTCTTCCTCCTTTTGCACTATACCTTAATATTAAACTGGAAGAGTTAATAAACTGAGTTTGGGATGTGCTAAGAATTGATCAGTAGAAATGTACAAATAAGCGGAGGAAAATCCCCAGCTCATGCTGAGCATCTTTGCGCTATTTATAAATTGGTTCAGGTATCACCAGAGAAATGTGGGAATGGATGAAGAAGCATTCAAGTATACTTAAGTGATTTGACTCCATTCCTAAGGAACATGTTACGGGGTGCTATTAATGTGTACAATGATTGGATGGAAATCAGAACAGGCAACCGATGTCTCCAGATTTAGAAAGGGTTGAAATTGCGAGAAGGATAAAAACAAGAAGGAAAAAACCATGCAAATAATGGAGAGACAGTGAAAATTTCCTGCAGCAATCTCTTTCAAATGTTGTTATAATAGGGCAGGACACACATTAAGGGTGTGCAGGGCACCAAGGAGGTAAGAAATTTGGAGCAGGGCAGGGAGTGGAAGAGATAGAATCCAATTTTGTCTAATCAATACAGAATAGGAGGGGGGCCTCCAGAACTTTAAAATGGATAACTTGATTCTATTCATCGAGGTCTGAATGGGGGTATGTTTGAAGTTTTGGCAATATGGTGGAAACATTGTCCTTCATGGTGTAGGCAATGGTCACTGCACAAGCTCAGCAGCAAAACCAGAGATCATGTCCTGTTTGTCCAGTTAACTCAATGCTGTATAGGGTCCCTCAGCACCAGAACACTGACTGACTAGCACAGGCCTCAGAGGAGCTCTGAAGATCCCATAGCAAACAGAGGAGAGTGGTAGCCGTTGCTCCGCTGCCAGGAGGCCAACAGCAATCAATGTCAATAGATAGTGACTCTTCAGTGACTGAAAGTTTTGTGGTCACTAAACATGATTGTGTATGTCCAATATCAATGTTCAAATTAATGGCGAGAGACAGCATATAAGCAGCATCCTCTCAGATTTGAAACTTCTCTTGCTTATGGACATTAATAATTTCAACTCCAAGAAAGCTACTAATACACCTTGAGAAATTCCACAAACCCGAAATTCTCAGTAGGCAAGGATATAGCTAGTTTATCCAACTGAGGACTTAACTTTTGCAACAGCACAAAATGTCTTATTTCTATATAGACATTACATGATGAATCTTGATTGCACCAACTCCTGTAACAGGGAAATGATTAGTGTAGACAAGTCAAATCTATGGCTCTGCATTCAGATGCCCAGATTTTGGCCTTTTTGCTATTGTATATGTGTATTTGGTAAAATTTATGTACCTCCGAAAATGGTTAAAAATTCTAAAAAACAAACTTTCCTAAAATTGGTGATAGTCATGATCCTGGTCACCTTGTTACAGTTGGTAGGTCATCAGCCTTAGAAGGATTAAAATGATTGGAAATTTGATCATGCATTAAGCCAAACCATCAACACCACTGAAGAACTATCACAATTACACAGAATACTAAACTGATCTGCATCTTAAGCATTAGTTTAAGATTAAAATTTTACAAAAAATTCTTACTTGGACATTTGGTCGATTTCGCTTGGTAGCTCCTTCAAATGCTAAATATGACAACGAGGCTTGCTCACTTCCTCCAACATCAACTTTGAATATATCACCAGACTTCATAGTCACAATTCCTATCACGTATTCTCCTTTAGCTGGCACATACTGAAAAAATGCAAAAGGACACTTGTAAATTCTTCTCCGATGTAATCTACTCTGCATTAAATTATGAGTTATAGTTACAAACTCTGGAAAAAAATGCAGCTGAATTTCTTAAATGTACTCCAAGCAGCAAAAAAAAGGCAACAATGGAAATCTCTGCTTAAAATCACCAGTTTGTTCAGTGTTCTCAGGGTATCAGGCACATTCTATTTAAGGCAAGTATATCCACGTTGCCCTAGGGAGCTTTTGAACCACAACAGCCATCATAAAATCAAAATTTACCAAGAATTTAAGGGAAAACAACAGTTTTTCGATTAGTTCTTCTGTGCTAATAAGTTGGCTAAACTTCAGTTCTGCAGAAGGCTTACTGGACCTGATACATTAACTCTACTTTCTCTCCATAGATGCTGCCAGACCTTGAGTTTTTCTAGCAATTTCTTTTTCTGTAAACTTCAGCAGCACTTCCCACATCAACATACAAATCTGGGAAGTGACCAAATTCCATCTCCTAACTTGCACAAATTTCTCAATAATTCGATGTGGAGATTTGTATATCAGAATGAATTTTCATGTCTTAACCAATTTGCTAACCAGAAAACAAACAAATGCATTCAGGATGGAATATAAAACAGCTGAATTTAATTTGGACTTCAATCAGTATGCACCTAATTGCACTTCCAGCACTGCTCAAAGGATAAAAAGTTGATTTTCTCTTCCTACACCATGGAATGGGTGTTACATCTTAAGCACATTAGTTTATAAAAGTGCCATGATTCGTTAAAGAGTAACTCAAGTTTCATTGATGCATTTACCATACTGCTCCCTCCTCAATCCCTAGCCCCAGTTCATCTCCCTCCACACCATAAAAACCAAGAGAACTGCGGATGCTGTCGCTGTCGGAGGTTCACACGATTTGAAACGTTAACTCCGATTTCTCTCCACAGATGCTGCCAGACTCGCTGAGCTTTTACAGCAATTTTTGTTCCCTCCCCACCACGTCCTCCAACACCACACAACCAGTTCCCATACTCCACAAGCTCCAGTACCCAGTCCCTCTACACCTGTGACCTCTGTACCCCCCTCACCCCCATGCCCTAATGCCCATACTCCTCAGGACTTCCACTACACCCCCACCCCCGGAAAGATGTATCCCCTTTCCCCTAATGTCCTCCACAATCCCCAGCCCATAGCCCCATACCGCCTGGACCTCCACTGCCCCGGACTCATACTCCTCCAGTATCCCATAATCCACAGGGACCTCCAGTATCCCCTACTCCGGGGCCCATTACACCCATCCTAGGCCTGGCACGATCCAATCCAGACACCGCGATAGTGAGTGTTGGGGGAGACAGATGTCCAGCCTCCCTCACCCGCTTCTGCTGCGACTCCACCCAGTAGACAGAGGGCTCCTTGTGCTGGAGCACGCCGGACTTGCAGGCCACCAGAGCATGTCCGGACAGCTGCCCACAGCCCTGTCGCCTCAGGCCGGGCCCACACAGGACCCTGTCCCCGGAGTTGGGAGGGAAGGTCAGCAGGTCCCCAGGCAGCACAACCTGAGAGACGGCCCCAGCAGCGAGCCGTTCCATCCCTCCTCGGGGTGGGGGGGGGACACGTGACTGGGCCAGACCTTGCGACACGGCGCTACGTACAACCTCAGCACGCAGACCCCGCCTTCTCCTAATGTCGACGCACCGGTCTCTCTATGACGTCAGCGCACCCGCCACACTATGATACCACTGCGCCCGCCTCCCCGTGACGCCATCGCACCGCCCCCTCCCAGTGCCTGGACAATAACAACAATGTGCATTTGTATAGCCTCAGATCGAGAGTGGCGTCCTGGAGTCAACTCCAGACTCGAGCCCAGCCCTCAGTGACGTCTCACAGCGATCATGTAAATTTCAACAAAGATCTGCGGATGCTGGAATTCTCAAACAAAGACAGAAATTGCTGGAGAAATTCAGCAGGTCTGGCAGCATCTGTGGTGAGAGAAACAGATTGAAAGTTTTGAGCCCGAAGGGTCACTGAATTGAAACTTTTCACCTTGCGCTCATCCAAACTAGGATGCAAGAGACAGAGATGAAAATTGAACACCTTAAAGGAGCATCAGAATAGAAGAAATAGAAGCAGGAGTGGGCCATTCAGCCCTTTAAGGTCTCATGACCAATCTGTCTCAGGCCTCGACTCTATTTGCGTGCTGGCTCCTCATAGTCCTCAACTCTCCAATATTACAAAAATATACATTCTCATAAAATCATTGCATGGGCCTGATGGTATAAAATTCTCAGTCTCCATTTTACTGTGTCTTCTTGCAGCATTATGCACAGAGGGAATTGTACTGCAGTTTACATCTGAATTATGCTGCTTTATCCCAGACACACAAGTGTTTGTGATTGTAACATGCAGATGCCAGATGCTGTAATAAATGTCTATTGAATCCTTCAGTTCTCCACATCTTGTTCTTACGTTCATAAGTATCACCTCATCAAGTATGAATACCTTACTGAAGGTAAATGGCCTGCAACTTCAGGAGATTGTGAAAGCAGAACAGATCTGGGTTAATGTTGTTTATAAAGAAACTTCCCTCCTCCCAGATCACATGATTGGAGCTTGACCGGAGCTTTCTTTTTCTGAAAAATTTATTCATAAAATTTTTACAGTGTAAATTTTTGTATCATTAAAATTATAGAAAGTGCAATAAAACTTTAACTTGCTTTATGCAACATGCTTGACTCATAGTTACCTCAATCTATTCTTAACATTGCTAGAAGATCAGAAGCTTTTCATCTTGTACTCAACAGAAGTAAGATTCAAATAACAGATATGGCAAAAGAGACATCATATCCTTTTTTTCAAGCCTGTTTCTTTCATCCTAGTTCCCATGAGTGCAAGAGAGCATCAACTTTTAGTCTCCTTTAGCAATGTTTAAATTCTGTACTGCCAACTATTTACAACTATTAAGCGCTTAGTATTTACAATGTACTTTCCACAAGCATGCAACCCAAGGGCAAATAATTTAAAATTTAAAATTCCAGAAAGTGTATTTGAATTAAATTTTGCACAGTGTTTTCCACTCTGAGGCACTTCTTACAATCTGAATTCTCTTGATATTAATAATGTACATTTTGTTATCAGGTGCACAGTGCAAGAAGTTCTACGTAGTTTCCAGCCCCTAGGTGTACTTTGGATGAAAGGCCTTAAGGAGCTTGTCTGGTACTAGGAGCTTGTGACTTTCAGGGAAAGACCGACCATCACCATTGTAACTCCCTCACCCTGAACCATCTCAGTCTCTCTCAGCAGCTCACATTCATCCTAGAAACCTGTGGTCTGCAAAATCAAAACAGTAACAAAGCAGCACAGTAACAATTAGGTTTATACATTATGGTTCAACTTATAAAACAGTAGTACATTTTATGAAAATTAAAATCTTTAATGCGTTTGGTAAATGATCAATGATCTCATGTATGTTTCAACCAAGCTCTCTGTATTTCCAAGGCATGGAATACTCAGTGAATCCTGCAAATGCATTACATCAGCCTCTCTCCACTGCATTCTACACACACTCACAACTAAGCCCCATCTCATTGACTCACTCAACAGTCTCTCCGCTCAAAACCGCACTCTCCTACTCTTTCACTCAAGAACCCCTTTTCCTTCCTCACTCGTGGTTTAGCTGCTGGTGCCTGAGAGGCAGAGTCACTATCCTTTATAGGAGGTAGACGGGAGCATGAGCACAGTCAGGTTTGAAACTGCCATGCACCGTTTCAGCTTAGCCACATGTCTTGCTGGTTGTTCCCACCCCTGCCCCCCCTTCCAGTAGTGGCTCAGTTATAATTGCCAACCTATAGCTATGCCAGGTTCGCACACAAACATCCTGAACAGGTTTGAGCTTGCCAATAAAAACACATTGGGCTCGCTGGCTCCCCCAGTGTTGTTAAGTGGAATTAATCCACTGACACAGAGCTGTCCTGGTAGAGGTTCAGACTGACCTGTCACCTCTCCATAATAACTGGAGAAATTGCAACTCACAACCTCAAATTTGACCTCTCGGACATACTGGGATGTTTGGGGGTGGGGCAGGGGGAGGTGGTGGGGGTTGGTGGGAGGACTGAAAATCTGTTTTAAGGAATTTCCTAAAGGAAATAAGCAAAGTGAAATAATGTAGATGGGCTGGTGAGATGGCCTGATCAGTGGCAAATGGAATTTAATCTTGAAAAGTATGAAGAGATGGTTTTGGGAAGATGAACAAGACAAGGGAGTACAAAGTTCAACAGTCAGACCCTTGGGAATACAGAGGATGAGAGGGAGCTTGGAGGCATTATTTATGGGATGAGGGCATCACTGGCTAAGCCAGTATTTATTACTGTGGGCCTGGAGTCACATGTAGGCCAGACCAGGTAAGGATGGCAGTTTGCTTCCCTAAAGGTCATTGACCTCTGCTCTTTTTGAGTGTCCTTGATCCTTCTTCCTGTGCCATTCATATCTGCCTTCAGTTGTCTGGGGCCCAAGGTCTGAAATGCTCTCCTTACACCTCTCTTGCTCCGAGGCCATAGAATCGTCGAGTTTTTACATCATGCAAAAAGATCCTTCAGCTTCCTCTGTACTTGCTGCTCATCAAACATCTATCTATTCAAATCCCATTTTCCAGCACTTGGCCCTTATACTATGGTGTTCATCTAACTAGCTCTTAAATGTCTTGAGGGTTTCCGCCTCTAACACTCTTTTATGTGATGAGCTTCAGGTAACCATAAATCTCTCAAATATCCTCTAAGCCTCACACTGCTTACCTGAAAACCATGCTCTTGGTTATTGACCTGTCTACTAAGGGGAAAAGCTTTTCCTTATCTACCCTATCTATGCCCCTCGTAACTTTGTACATCTCAATCAGGCTCCCCCCTCAGTCTTATCTGCTCTAAGGACAAATATCCCAGCCTATCTAATCCCTCTTCATAGCTCAATCACTCCAGCCCAGGAAACATCCTGGTAAATCATTTCTGCACCCTCTCTAGTGCATTCACATCATTCCTATAGTGGAGTGACCAGAACTGTACACAGTACTCCAGTTGTGGCCTGATTAGTGTTGTATACAGCTCCATTATAACTTGCTTGGTCTTGTATTCCATGCCTTGACTAATAAAGACAAATATCCCATATGTTTTCTTAGCCACCTTATTATCTGTCCTGCTGCTTTCAAGGATCTATGGACATTATATAGCAGGCAAAGCCTTAGTAGTATTATCATTGGACTGTTAGTACAGAAACCCAGTTAATGTTCTGCGGACCCAGGTTCAAATTCTGTCATGGCAGATAGTGGAATTTAAATTCAGTAAAAAATTTGGAATTAAGAGTCTAATGATGGGCACAAATCAATTGTCAATTTTTGGAAGAATCCATCTGGTTCACTGGATAGATAGGAATCTCGTAGGGTTGTGATGCTGGAGGAGATTATAGAGATAGGGAGGGGAAGACCATACAAGGATTTAAAAATAAGGATGGGAATTTTTTCAAGAAGTTCCTTGACTGGGTGCCAATACAGATCAGCGAGCACAGGGATAACTGGGGGAGGGTCCCAGTGCATATTTGGATATGGACATCAGCTTTGAGTCCCTCTTAGACTCAAAATGTCAATTCTGTTTCTCTCTCGGCAGATGCTCCCAGACATGCTGAGTTTTTTCAACATTCTCTGTTTTAATTTCAAATTTACAGCATCCATGATATTTTGTTTTCATCACTAGGAAGCAGAATTTGGAATGAGAACCAAAAAACATTGTCTTCAACCTTCTCAGTATTTAACTGGAGTAAATTTCTGCTTATCCAGCAGTGCATGTTGGACAAGTATTCCAGAGTGACAATTGCAATTTAGACTTTATTCTACAATGAGAGGGGACTTGAAAGGTTTCGGGAAAGATCAGGGAACAGGTTGAGAGGAATTGGGAAAGGAGAGACTGCGAATCAAGTAGCAAATTGGGTACTTAGTCAGCTTTTGACAGGCAAATAGTCAAGTGAAAGAGGTTAAGTGAGAAAAAGAGACAGTAACAATGAAGAAAGCAACAAGTTCAGGCAAGTGGTGAGTTTGCCATCAGCAACTTCATGCAAGATTTACTCACCTATTATTAAAAATCTTCCATGTGATGTGTGTATTTCTGACTGACATTTTTGAGTCGTTTGCTTAAGTGTAGACTTAACTTTGAATTTGTTCATGTAAACACATCAAAGGAGCAAAACCTGAAGGGACTGGCCAACGTTCATAAAGGAACAATTCCCAGAAGATTAGTAAAAACGCAAAGTACTGCTGATGCTGGATTCGTAAAATAAAAACAGAAAATGCTGGAGAAACTCAGCAGGTCTATCAGCATCTGTGGAGAGAGGTACAGAATTAAGATTTCATGTCCAAACAACTCCTCTTCAGAATCCATTAAATTAATGTTTCTTTTTTGATGAACCAATAAGACCCTGAAGAAAGCGTCTGAATTGAAACAGCTACCCTTTTTCTCTCAGTATCTGCATTTGCAGATTTCCAAAATGGTTTCATTTATAGTTAATCCCACTGTGGAGAACCACTTGCTCATGTGAAAAATCACTCCATCCCTACTCAGGGGCTTTACAGCTATAACAGCGTGACCATTAAATCAATTTAACTTAGGACTCTGCCAGAAAGTGGGAGAAGAAAACACATATCCATAATCTATTCCTCAGTTTAAAGTGGATCAAGGTAATCATTAGAGATAAACAGCAATGTATCCATACCAGACACACATTTAATTGGAATGAGAGATAGTAGGAACTGCAGATGCTGGAGAATCCGAGACAACAAGGTGCAGGGCTGGATGAACACAGCAGGCCAAGCAGCATCATAGGAGCAGAGAGGCTGACGTTTCGGGCCTAGACCCTTCATCAGAAAAGGGGGAGGGGAAGGGGGTTTTGAAATAAATAGGGAGAGAGTGGGAGGCGGAGAGAAGAGGGATAGAGGAGAGGATAGGTGGAGAGGAAACAAACAGGTCAAAGAGGCGGGGATGGAGCCAGTAAAGGTGAGTGTAGGTAGGGAGTTAGGAAGGGGATAGGTCAGTCCAGGGAGGACGGACAGGTCAAGGGGGCAGGATGAG
>NC_063332.1:163230306-163230470 GCF_021869965.1 Rhincodon typus | reverse complement strand
GCAACCTTCGGGTGGCATCGTTGTGGCACTGCAGGAGGCCCAGGATGGACATGTCGTCTGAGGAACGGGAGGGGGAGTTGAAATGGTTCGCGACTGGGAGGTGCAGTTGTTTATTGCGAACCGAGCGTAGGTGTTCTGCAAAGCGGTCCCCGAGTCTCCGCTTG
>NC_063332.1:163195362-163229906 GCF_021869965.1 Rhincodon typus | reverse complement strand
GCCTCCCACTCTCTCCCTATTTATTTCAAAACCCCCTTCCCCTCCCCCTTTTCTGATGAAGGGTCTAGGCCCGAAACGTCAGCCTCTCTGCTCCTATGATGCTGCTTGGCCTGCTGTGTTCATCCAGCCCTGCACCTTGTTGTCTTTAATTGGAATGAGGCAGGAATCATGGCAAAAAAACACAAATACAAATCTGCACACTAACAATGCACTACATCTAAACCACTGTAAACCTATGACAGTTTCATTCCAGTTTAACTTGAAGGACAGAAGTCTATCATACGTTCACAGCAACAATCGGATTGAGGCAAATTGAGCTTCTTCCCTGCCGTTATTAGACTGAAGAATGGACTTTCTAACTTCAAATTATGTTAACCTTGTTAATGTTGATCTTGCTCTGCGTAACTCCTGTGCAGTTGTAACCTCACTCTGTATGCCTCACTCTGTCCAAGCACCCTATGATCTGTATGTCCTTGCTTACTATGATCTGCCCGTACGGCTCGCAAGCAAAGCTTTTCACTGTACTTAGGTACACGTGACAATAAATCAAATCAAATCAAGTTATTTGAGGAAGGGCAGTCGGCTCTTAATGCCATCTTGACTGTGTTAGGAACAGACACTCTGTTCCATAACAGGGTTTTAAACAAAATTAATGACACATATTTTACAATGGTGTGGTAACATTTATTTTTCAAATCTACTTTTCCATATTGTGGTTGCTGCTATCATATGTTTTACTTCAGTCGCTTGCCATTCTAGGTGTCGATTTTTTTGCAGACAGGTGGCGCTGTTAGCTAAAGACAATCCCTGTGGCCTGGCAAAGGGCAGCGTGTAAGCATTCCATAATTTATTGGGATCAAAGATAGCCAAATGATTAAAGATCCTCACTCAGTAATTAACACAATTTATTTGGTTGCTTTACAAATCTCTTTGAAGGGTAACAGGTGGATATATTTTAAAAGCCTAACTCAGATAACATTTAATTTATGTTTTAGAAAGGAAAAAGTTGTAATCAAAAGAATGAATGAATCAAACAAACATTCACTGATGACAGTCTTTACTGGGTAGCAATTATAAAACTCTAACAATCTCCACAGAACATATTGGCAAATAGAGACTCAAGTAGGGAAATTGGTTCTTGTTGCAACTGTCTTGACCCATTTCAGCTTTACATCTGTCTTTCCCCTGTCTTTAGCTTCTTTCTAAAACTTGTCCCTGGTTGCTGCTCGCTCTTTGCCAACCATGGCTCAGAGGCAGTACCCTCAGACCTGATTCAGTAGGCTGTATCTTTTTTACGTTCAGCTCCAGGGACATGAGCATATAATCTAGACTGGAGCTGCTGTCTTTCAGTTGAGACAGTGTCCCATCTATCCTGTGAGAAAACGTTCAGTCACAGTATTCTGGAGAAGAGCAGAGTGCCCAGTCTTATCTTTAGCCCTCATTATTTGACTGCCATTTATGGGATCTCAATGTATTCAAATTAGCAGCCATATTTTGTACATTACAACATTGAATAAACTTAAAAAGTTAATGACCAAAGTCTTTGGGATGCCCTGAAATGACAAAAGACAATATACAAATGCAATCCTTCTTGTTTCTTTGTAGTTACTAAACCTTCAAACTCAATGTAATTTTATAGAAATCCTACCCCAGTGCCTTTTGGGCCCCCAACCATTGCACTAACTATTAGATTTTAATAGAAATTTGGCTCTGCATTTTTCCTAAGTTGGCCTCCACTCCAGCTGGCTCTACTCCGACTGTAAATTTTTAATAAAAATTCCCTTGTCATGTCAGCCACACTCCTGTTACAGAGGCTTGGCTTCCATTGTTAAATACAAAAAGGCCCAACTGCTTCTGTGAAATATGCAGATAACAAAAGTGTGGACCGGGGTGGGTTTCATCAATTGTGACAATGGAGTAAAAGCACCTGAGTTAAGTGATCCTGCAAGGTGAAAAGTAAATAATTCTGGTGATGACGCGAGTCATCTTGGTGATGAATTGTGCGCGGAGTTTTGAAATTTAATTGGGCCTGAACTGGACATCAACTGGTTCAGTCTCAGTGAGCAGCAATGGAGGGAGAAGGAATTAGGGTTGAGGTAGAGAGATTTTGGCATGAGCCAAATAAGACAGGTTTAATTTTCTCAACATCATTTTGGTGAAATTCTTAGCATGACTTGATAATAATGAGGTGCAGGAGTAAGCAATTCAGCCCTTCAAGCCTGCGCTATCATTTGATAAGATCTTGGCTGATAATCTCTCAGCCTCAATTCCACTTTCCTCACTGTTTTCCATAATCCTTCAACCCATTACTAATTAAAAATCTGTTATCTCCTCCATAAATTTACTCAATGTCCCAGAATCCACAACACTCTGGGGTAATGAATTCTGCAGATTCACTTGGACAAACAGCATGATATCCAGTTTATTACCAAACATCCAGCAACAGGTTGGGTTATTTCTGTCAGTGCCTGAAATAACTCCACAGAGGACAGTAACCTGTCACCAAGTCACCCTTTATTTGTACGAGCACAGTACATGCATTCTGACCAGCTAGCTCAGTGCCAGTCCATAGAATAAAGAGATTCTCTGAGACCCCTGTTTATATCTGTCAGCCAGGACTCCCTAATTGGTTCAGATTAACAGGCCCCCATCAGGGATCTCACACTCAATGAGTTTCACCTGGCCAACCTTGTTCCAATAGAATATAGAATATAAAATATAGAACAGTACAGCACAGTATTATCCCACTAAGATCAAACTACCCTACATTATACTATCATGGCAATCACGACAGTGTCCTAAATAAAAACAAAGTATGTCCTAATGAGTAAGTAACCCATAACATCTGGCTCATTAATCGACTCTATAGGTAGGAAACACCACGACAGCTCTCAGCAGTGCCTGGCAATTTACTTAAGTTATCATAGCACCAATCTGCAGCTACATTTCATACACAATCCAGGAGTACACCTCTGTCACAGTTTAGTTTATGGCAGCTGCAAATTGCATAAAATCCTTTGAATTCTGTGAGAATTGTGAGAAAAATGTGAAACATAAGAGACTTGCTTCAATGCCATCCTATCCCTGGATGGATTGTGAAGATTTCTGATGTATTGCTTTTGAAAAGATCAGATGCGACCAATGAATTTTGCAATGTGTATTCAAGTAGGAATTGTGAAGGTTTGAGTTCACTGTGGGAAAAATCTGTATAGGAATGGTAGAATGATAGGAGATGCTGAAACTATACCAACGGGCCAGGTAAGGTAGAACCGTGCTTATGTTACAAGGATAATAATTGAGAAACCTCGATAAATAATTGAGAGAGATGAACTCCAATCCAACCACATAGTTGGAGAATTTAAATTCAATTGGCTTGTGTCAGCAATGCTACTCTGGTTGTTGCAAAAGCCTATCATCTTCATTAATATTCTTTCAAGAAGCAAGTTAGCTAGCCTTCCCCAATCAGACCTATATGGCTCCAGACCCGTTGCAATGTGGTTAATTCCTAACTCCCCTCTGAAAATAGTGTAACAAGCTCATTAGTTGTATTCTTGAAGGTGCCACTTTCTTAGTCTCACTTAGAAAATAAATGAGAAATGGACGATAAACAGCAGTGCCCACATTCCAGGGAGGAATTAAAAGAAAACTTATCGGTGCCATTGATGAGAATGTTTCTGAACAGGAAACTGCTTTAACATTAGTCAGATCACAACAGGAGCCTATGATGGCTTTAGAAGGTCTGTAAGTTTCCCAGATATCAATTTTGACAGGTTACACCTGAAGATTTCAATGTGTACTTTTCTTTTTTTGGACATTAACAGAGATTCCACCATTTTCAGGAGTTCATTATTTTCCTTTGCATTCATATTATTTGGTTATTGCTAGGAATTGGAACTCTTCCTGATTCAGACAGCCAATCACCAATGAAGCACTCCCAGGTCAAGGTTAGTACAGCCAGATAGAAAGTAAATCATCCTCCATTCTGCATCAAAAACTTTTTAACTGCAAACTAAGGGAGCAATGTTTGTACCAGTTTGAAATGTTCCCCCTTTATTTTCAATGCCAATCAATCTGTGGTTTCTCTGTTTGAGATTATCAATTAACACTGTATTGAGTTGAAACCTGTATTGTAAACTTATGTGAACCATGGACTGAACTCATCATATCTAAACTTATTTCACATGGGTAAAACAGCAAGTGTAATAGACTCCCATTATATAGGTTTGAGCTGAATTTGAACCAAGAAGCAATAAGCCACATTTTAACCAATTCCATCACGGGTTTCCTTTCAGATCGTGGGGGTTGTATAAGGTAACAGTTCTGGAAGAGTTAATGTTGACATTGGATTTAGTTCCACCCAATCTGATTTTTCACTCAGTCTTTAGGTGGGGACACAGGCAATCTAGCGCAAGGTACTGATGGACACAGACACATCATCTCATCATCCCGATGGTCTTTAAGTAATTTTGTCTAATTAGTCAATGCAACTTCTAGCTACTATCATCATGCAATAAACTGCCTCATGTTATGTAAAACAAGTACGTCCTTTTCTTACAATTTATCCATCATCTACCAGAGTCCTCAGGCTCAGTGTCTGAAGGAGGATTGCTAACAGTATTAAAATTTAAAACACACAGAGTTCAATAAGAAAATAAGAAACTGGAGCAGGAATAGGCCATTCAGCCCCTCAAACCTGCTCCACCTTTCATTAAAATCATGCCTAATCTGACTGTGGCCGTGACTTCACTTTCCTGAGTACTGCCTATAGCCCTTCACTCTCTTCAGAACATAAGAACATAAGCAATAGGAGCAGGAGTAGGCCATCTGGCCCATCGAAGCCACTCTGCCATTCAATAAGATTATGGCTGAACTTTTCATGCACTCAGCTCCACTTACCCCATGCTCACCATAACCCTTAATTACTTTACTGTCCAAAAGTCTATCTATCTTTGTCTTAAAAACATTCAATGAGGTTGCCTCAACTGCTTCACTGGGCAGGGCATTCCATGGATTCACAACACTTTCGGTGAAGAAGTTCCTCCTCAGCTCAGTCCTAAATCTCCTCCCCCTTATTTTGAGGCTAAGGCCCTTAGTTCTGGTTTAACTTGCCAGTCAAATCTTGTCAGTCAAAAATCTGTTTAACTTAGCCTTGGGTACATTCAATGAAAGTCCTCTACTGCTCACATGGAAGAGAATTCCAAATACCAGCAACATTCTGACATTCCTACTCATCGCTGCCTGAAATGGTAGATGTCTGATTTAAACAGTGCTCATTCGTTCGGGACAATCCTTGAGGAAAATAAATTGGTGCTTGTTCATAGCCAAGGTAATAATTAATTGCCAAAACCTCCTTGTTGAAAGACAATTGCAAACTAATGACATTCTCAGCAGTGTTCTGACAAAGTGCAGGAGTTTTAAAGAGTAAAGGATAGTGAGTTATATCCAATTATCTTTCTTCAGCTCTTGACAGTATTGATCCTTGTCTGTGGCACTTGACAGTGATTAAGGTAAAGACAATGTATTCTTTTTATTTTAGTGATATGATTTCAATTATTAATGAACTGGTGTGCTTAAGTTTGGAGATAAGAGGACAAGAAAAACTATCACTTACATTCTGAGTATCTCAATGGAAGTATTTTTGAAGTGTGTTGAAAAACAGGAGATGCAGCAGTTCAATCGTGCACAGAAAACTCTACAAACAGGGATAAAATAATACCCAGATAATCTATTCCGTGACGCGGATTAAGGGACAAATATTGACCAGGACACTAAGGGTAACATCCTTGGTCTTTCTTAAAATAATGCCATAGCATCTTTTACATCCACCAGAGCAGGCATAACTGGTCTCAGTTTAGCATCTCACCCAAAATGCAGCATGTCTGTCAGTGTAGTACTGCCTCACTGCTGTGTTAGAGTTTCGGACAGATTTCAATGCTCAGTGAGGCTCGAATCCAGAACTTTGTGATTCAGAGGTGTAAATACTTTTAACTAAGCCATGTCTGATACTAAATTAGGTTATAGACCAAACCCCCTCAAAACATGTCAAGGAGATAGCCTAGACACTAACATTTTCTTATTTTAAAGACAAGTGCCAGGCATTGTGTTCCAGATGTAATTCCATTAGTCAAACTACCAGGCTTGAAGCAAAACACACTTTATTCATCCACTATAGTTAAAATACAAACTAAATTTAAAAAGTTATAACTCTATTGAAATACTTAACAAAATAATAAACTACTCATTACTGTTCCAATACAGTAATGTCCCATAAACACACCCTTGTAAAGGCAAAGTAAGTAAAATAGATTGTCTCACGTGCAATTCTAGCAGCAGCAATTGAACCCAAGCTTTAGCTGTAGCAAAGGGAGAAAGAGAGATGTAGCACCTTTCATAACCCTAACTGCTTCTGAAAGCTAAACCAAAAATCCTGGGTCTGTGCAAGCTTGACCCCACCCTTTCAAGCTGCTTCTATTGTTCCAACTTTAAAAAAAAACCCAAGGCCTCACAAAATATATCTCTTAAAGCTATGGTATTGTCATAAGTCTAAACTGAAGCAATTTCAAACAAGAATTCCCTATTTAAAATGTTTTTTTTTCATCTAGAGCACTGTAACATTTTTTATGACTGATCATTATTCTATAATGATGCCATGCACAAATATTTATATATATCCAAAACTGCATCAGGCAAAAAGAACATGGATTGATGTTGTGATGCACGTCAGAAGTAATTAAATGTGAAACACAATTTTTGAAAAATTTAGTGGGAAAAATTAGGATTGAAGACCAGGATATCCTTGAAGTGCTAAATGGACACACACTAGAAATGAAGCTAAGTTTCCAGTGGTGGCAGTTACTTATCCTCCCAAAATTGCCTTCTTAGAAATAGATGTGAAAATGGTTTTAACTTGAAATAAAGCTTCTGATACTGGCTGTTGGATTCAATGATATTTACCACAGAATTCTGAATGAAATGAGAAGTGCAGTATACTAGCCAGATACTTAATAAATAGGCCAACTTTAGGGTTGTTCCTGTAAATTTTTGTACTTCCCATATTTAAGAAAGTGAATAAGTCAGAAATGTGAACTATAGGCTGGTTGACTGTCAATTATAAGGAAGATACTGGAATGTTATTAAGGATTTGAGTATAATCACCAGAAGAGATGGGCAATAATGAGAGATTTACAGTATGACCTTCAGAAGAAGAGTTTCTGACTTACTAACTTGATTGTGAAAGACTTCAAGGTTAATGGACTACAGTAGGAGAGCTGATGTTGTAAGCCTTCATTTCCAGAAATTGTTCAATAAAATTTGACACAGAAGGCTTTCGAGTAAAATTGTATCATGTGGACTTGATAGTCAGAAATTGTTCTCAACCATGAATTGGTTTCTCTCTGATGGGGAGTGACATCAATATAAGTAGTGTTGTAATTGCCAAGTTAATGAATTAGAGACCCAGATGGATCCAAGTGGGACAATTTCTCTTTGAAACTCACCTAAATGATTTGGCTGAAGGCATTAAGGGAATCATTCAGAGGTTTGTTGATAACGTCAACATTTGCACAGCGATCAAAAAATTAAATGAAATCATTAGAGCAGAGTTCAATTTAGATATTTTGGAGAATTGGGCAGATGTTATAAATATGAATAAGTAAAATGAGATGCATCACGGTGTGGCTAAAGTCAGATGTGCATATCATTTAGGAATACATTCTAAAGTCTATGGAGCCGGAGAGGGAGAAGAGAGACATAGTGACAAACAATTTAGGTCTTTACAAATGTCATAAGGCTGTTGTGAAAAACAATTAAATTTAAGTCAAGTGCTATGCCACGATGACTATGAAGTTTATATTGTATTTAGTTTTCTGCCTTTAGAGTCATGTACACTTTTGCCATTTATGGCAGGAAATATTAACTGTTGGAGACGATTCAGAGGAATCTGACCAAAGTTATTCCTGATCTAGTTCTCAGGGGAGACTCAAGGAATTGTTGCCATTTCTTCTTCAGTGAAATTAAGATTTAAAAGATACTGTTAAAGTTTTTAATATCATGAAAGTCGTAGATTATGGCCAGTTGACTGAACTATTTGGCTAGATAGGAACTGGAAAGGCAGGAGAAATGAGCGAAAAATATATTAGCAACGAGTTAGCTTAAAGGAAGTACTGGACTTTATTATAAATGATTATAGTGTCTTGTAATTTTGGATTATTTGCATCCCTGCAAAAGAAATCTTGTCAAGCTACTGAGAGAAAAGGCGATAAGTTACAAATTGCATTGTTGCAGAAAGTGGAGAACGGTTGAAATCATGAACTATTGTATTCTGTTGGAGCTTTGTTTAATTATCTTCATGTAGAAATATTCAGCAGAGTTTATTTTCCTAAACTCGGCTCTGGTTTCTTGATATTTGGCTGATTGTGTACCATTTGCACATAAACAACAGCAGGCTATTAACATCACTATCATTTTGATAGCAAAATTGAGCTCATTTGGACAGGTACTAAAAGGTAGGTTGACAAGTTGAGTTTTATGGAGCATCGTAAAGGAGGAGGAAGAGGCAGAGAAGTTTAAGAACTGAATTTTAGAGTTTAGGCACCAGGCAACTGAAGGCGTGGCTGATAATGGTGGACCAATTTAAACTGGGAGCGCATGGAAAAGTACAGGGATCTCAGAGGGTTGAGAAGGCTACACAGTTAGTGGCAGGATTGTGATGTTAAATGAGTGCTGGCTGCTATTATAACTGAAATGGGCATGATTCACCAATTGGGTATTAGAATCTATTGTGCAGTTGATCCTGCTATAAAAATGGTTTTGTGTTTAAGAAGGATTGTCCAACAAGCCAAAATGTCACATTTTTGCAATGATTATAATAATTAGAATTTGTATCAGATCTCTGATGTATGAATTACTGTAGTATTTTCTATTTTATTGGCTATATATATGTTAATGTGGTGGAATAGAATACATTTTTCTTTAATTCATTCATGGGATGATGGCATCTCTGACTAGGCCAGGGTTCATGGCCCATTCTGGGCAATTGAGAGTCAACCACATTACTGGGGATCTGGAGTCACATGTAGGCCAGACCAGGTCAGGATGGCAATTTCCTTCACTAAAGGACATCAGCGAACAGATGGATATTTTCCTGACAATCGACAATGCATTCACAGTCATCATTAGACTCTTAATTCCAGATTTTTATTGAATTCAAATTCCACCATCTGCCGCGGCGGAATTCGAACCCCGGTCCCTAGAACATTAGCAGGGTCTCCGGATTAATTGTCCAGCATTAATACCACTAGCCCATTGCCTTCCTTAAATTTAAATAATACTCCAGCCACTTTCGTGTTCACCAAATCACAGAAGTGCTGTTCTGATGAGCTTCCAAGCTCATAACTATGCCATTACTACAGCCACCTATTTCCATTTTCTTAATTGTAGCCTTAGTCGCAGAAGACTGTGCTCTCATTAGAGAGAGATAACTGGTGATGAGTTTCCAATGAGACCCACCATACCTCAGTTAAGATTGAGAAGGCAGGACCTTCATGCTGATGTTAGCAAGTATGAGGGTTGAACCTATACTGTTTGTAACACTCTGCATTGTTAAGTACCTGTCTAGCCCACTGAATTAACCCATAACTGGAGATTTTGTAATTTTTGTACTCTCTTACCATGTCCAATCTTGGATTTTCTGACCATTTGAAATGCAGCATGACTTCCAGACTCTTAAAACTTTTCAGATTGAAATATCATAGTTTCTAACTGAGATTGGAACTTTCTGACAATAAGTAGGATCTTTTGTTTTCTCATTAAAATTAATTTTAAAGTTCCATACTTAGGATAGGCATTGCATAATTATTTTAAATCAAGAATGTGACATTGAGAGATGGCAGTTCTTATAAGGAACTGTTTATTCTTAATTTGTGAGTATTTTTATTGCAAAACTAGTTAAAAGTGAATTCACCACAGGAAACAATTACTGCAACTCAATCAAAGGGAATACAGATTTTCCAATTCAAACAGGGTGAATTTTCATTAATAATACTTTGAACTAAGTGTCCATGGGATTATGAAACATTCAACTGGCTACATGTACCACCAAGCCTTTGTGTATGTAGGTTGTGAAGACTGTTGACACTGTTGAATTATCTCTGTCTCCCTGATTGATCTTCAAAGCAGGGACACTACTCAAAAGGTTTATGAGAATAAAACTCCAGCGCATTTCATGTGTTAGTCTGGCCATTAACCAGAAGGATGGAATGTGACTGCATAAGGATACACAAAGACTGGACTTTGCTCTCTGAGAAATAAGACTGTTTTTTTTTAAATTACTTTATGTCTCCAGGTCTGCCAGTAAGTTTGAAAAGAGTCTGCCTTATTTGTCTGCTTAACTTTTTGTGATTTTTGTTGCAGATTGCAGGTCATACGGAATGATTTTGTTTTGCCTTTACTGTAGCTATTTATGAATAAGCCTATTTAATTGTGTAGGTGTCCCCAGTGGCTAATTTTATTTGTCTTCTGAAATAGCAGAAGGTCCAGCAGAATTGCTACAGGATATCCAGTAACAATCTGAAGTTTCAATGTTTGCCTGGATACATATATACAATACATTTATTCATAATGTAACTTTCTGGTTCACAGCAAGTAAAGCTTTGCTTCCCAAAGGACAGTTTATGCTTTGGGAATTAGTGATCAAAAATAATAACTCCTCCTTTGTCAGATCTTCTGGTTTGCCAATGATATCCATCGCAGGCTTGAAGGAATAAATGTTCTTGCGATATTTTCTTTTCATTGTTTTTCATAGCATTGAAAAGTATAGGTTTCGTTTGAAACAAAACTGCTCTTAAACAAGCCAATTATTTTAACTTAACTATCAACAACCAATCATGGCATTTATCCTTTCAATTCCTCAAACTGGCATGGGTTTTCTACACCACATACTTTTGTAGCAATTGCTGGCCAGAGTTTAACAGTTTAGATTAATTTTAGAAAAGACTCTGGGGAGTTGTCTTGAATTCAACAATGCATTCATATATAGGCTTACCCAGTGTCCGGGAAGATCAGTCTGTCAAAGACCACCTTTTAAATGGTGAAAAGTATGGATTTAGGAATCATGCCTTATTAATGTTTGCTGCTAAGGCCTCAATCCTAGTTTTGTCCTAGCTTAGAAAGAGTGAAGGATATAATTCAGGGTCTGACAAGTACAGGACAGTTTCTGCTATAGGACCAAAATTACCAACGTTTCTGCAACCAGCTCATGAGATAAAGCATAATATATTGAGCAATGCATTTGCTCATATCATCTTTGTCTTTGGCAGCCATTAAGCCAACCTGCTTAACCTTGAACAATCTTGGCAAGTTAATGAGAAACTTGTACAGACAGAAGAGGACCACAGGGTTTGTTTCCGTGCTGTACGACTCTATGATTCTATAAAGGCTTAGCGGAATATGGGCCAAACACAGGCAAGTGGGACTAGTTTACTTCAGGAAACTTCATTGGCATAGATGTGTTGAACCAAAGGGTCTATTTCCATGCTGTATGACTATTAAGTGGAATGTAAAATACCATGATGTGACCTTTTTTGCTCAAACATTCTGATTTCCCTATTATGGAGTTAGAGATTGCCCTTAGTATCCCAGTTATTTATAAACATTTGCCAACTCATTAATTTTTGTTTGAGCACTTTGTTATTGTAAAAAGCTGTAAATAATAATCATGACAGTATTTCACAAAATATCCATGCTCCTTCCCTTGTTTCATCATTAGTCGTGACAGCTGTCAAAAATATAGTTACAACAACAGAACAATTTTTTTGCAGATTAGGATATCATTTTCTTTGATAAACACCATCAGGTTTGTTTCAAGCCATGTAATTTTAGGTTCAAATCTCTTTCAAACTGACAATGTCAGGCAAACACTGTTTTCCTGGTAAAGAAAAGCATTTTAGTCATTTTTCATTATCGTAAACAGTCTAAAATTTGAAAAGGATTTATTTGCTTTATTGTTTTTACCAAACCACCATGAGGATGATTTGTTGCTGCATTTAGTGACATTGTAATCTGAAATTTTGAGTGCTGAACACAGAATCTGTTGTTTAGTGCAGAGGGCATGATTCACTTCAATATTTTCCCTAGGCTAGACAAAGTTCACTCCCAGGAAGCACAGAAAATCATGAACAAATTAACTATTCAGTAAGCAGTCCAGTAGAAATACTAACATGTAATCGATTTTAAAGATATTTTCATAGCATGTGAGTATTGCTATTTGTCACATTTGTAGTATCCCTACTTGCCCTTGAGCTGAGTGCCTGCTAGCCCATTCCAGAGGGCAGTTAAGGGTCAGACAACATTGCTGTAGTTCTGGAGTCTAATGGAGACCATACTGGATAAAAATGGCAGATTTCCTTTCCTGATGGATGTTAAGTGAGCCAGATTAGACAATGGATGATGGCCACCATTTCTGAGACTAGAATTCAATGCTAAGATCACTAATTCATTGAATTTAAATTCCACCACCTGTCAATGTGTATTTTGAACCTATTTCTGATTGTGAGTCCAGTGATGTTACCACCAAGGGCAAAATCATCCATTATTGTTAGTTTTATTAACTGGCACCTCAAGTCACAGAATAAACAAAGTAATTGTAAATTTTTGCGAAAAACAATGGTAATAGTATCTCAAGGTCTGATTGGTTTTCCTGTATGCCCCTTTTGGGAGTTTCTTTATGGAAATACATTAATGTGCTAGAGAGCCTAGAGCATTGACTTATTAGAATTGTGCTAGCAATGCTAATTTTGAGAAGGCCATTTCTAGATTTAATAGAAATATCTGAAGTTATAAAAGTCTTTAAAAAGGGGGATAGGAAAAGCTATTCTTTATGGAGTGTCTCAAAGAGGTAATCAATTTAAAACTTTCAACAAGATTGACAAATATTACAAGTCCTTTGTCTGTACAGGTGATTGATGGAGCACAGGATACTTTGTAACATTAAATGATTAAGAGGAAGGACGCTATTTTTTCATAGATCATAGAATCTTCACAATATGGAAACAGGCCCTTTGGCCCAACAAGTCCACCCTGACACTCAGTGCATCCCACCCAGACCCATCCCCCTATAAACCACCTTAGCTACACATTCCTGAACTCAATGGGCAATCCACCTAACCTGCACATCTTTGGACTGTGGGAGGAAACCAGAGCACCCAGAGGAAACCCACACAGACACGGGGAGAATGTGCAAACTCCACATAGACAGTTGCCTCAGGGTGGAATCAAATCTGGGTTCCTGGCACTGTGAGGCAGCAGTGCTAACCACTGAGCTACCGTGCCACCCTTCAGGGAGTATTTAGTAAATAATTTTAGCAGAGGAAGTTGCAAACCCAAACTTATATGGACTCTTTTCACTGGAGCGTAGGAGGTTGTGAGGTGACCTTCTGGAGGTTTATAAAATCATGAGGGGTATAGGTAGGATTAATGGTGGGTATCTTTTCCCTAGGGTAGGGGATTTCAAGACTAGGGGCAATTTTTAAGGTAAGAGGAGAGATATTTATAAAAGATATGGAGACAAATATTTTATACAGAGGGTGGTTAGCATGTAGAATGAACTTCCTGAGGAAGTGGTTGATGTGGGTACAGTTACAACATTTAAAAGATACTTGGATAGGTACATGAATAGGAAAGGTTTGGAGGGATATGGGCCAGGAGCAGGTATGTGGGACTAGTTTAGTTTGGGATTATGTTTGGCGTGGACTGGATGATTCTGTGACTGCTGTATGATTCTTTGACTCTACAGTGAGCGCAGGACAGTGGGATTAGTTTGAATTGTTCCAGCAATAACCTAGCACAGACGTGATGGTTGAATAGCCTTACTCAGTGCTGAAATTGTAAGTGGTTCCATGCTGTACTAGATGATAATTGGAATGAGATGGTCCACAGTAAGAGCTGCATTTTTCAAATCATCATGTTTTTGAGGTTAAGGTGAAGGTTAAGGTTTACATGGAAGGTATGGCTTGCCTAATTATGATATGGTCTTCTCAAAAGCTCCAACATCTGCAAAACATAGTACAACAAGTGGATCTTCAGACTGCTCTGTTTGCTCAATGTCATCTCTAAGGCTATTGATATACATTGTGTTCTACCAGTCAAGAGGACTGCTTTGTCCTGAGTGGTGTCAAGCATCTTGAGTGTAGTTGGGCCTGCACCCATCCAGGCCATTATTCCATTATCTTTGCCAATTATGCCTTACAGATGGGCAGCCAGGAAGTTAGTTACTTGCTAGAGCATATCGAACACCACCCTATATACTATTAGTGTCTATTTCACTCCTGTTTTACTCAAAACTAATGTTACTTATCCAATGACAGAACTCTGGGCTCTGCTCCACCAACACGACTATGTCTGCATCCAATTGTGACCATCAGATATAGCTCCTCACCAATGTCTTCTGGTGACCCTGGTGGAGTTTAGCCAGCATTTGGCAGCGACCCATGCTCGGGACAATCACTCATGCTCCCCATAATAATACACTGTCCTCTACTGTGATCCAGTCTTTCCGGGTCCAAATGGCTTTCAGTTCTGGCTGTGACAGTCTTTTGGTTTCCCACATCATCACTAGCTGTTTCAATTTTTCCAGGACCGGTTCTTTCAGAGTCCAAAGTCTGATATTGTCAGTTGTGATGGGAAGTGTGTCGAGAAAATTTAAAACCATTACAGACTCTTCCAGTGGTGGTAGAATCAGTGGTGTACCTGCCAGTGGTTGGCCACTCAATGCATTCATATTTGCTACTTGGCCTCCCGACAGCGTTCCAATTATAACTTAATTATAATTATATGTACTTAGTACTGAAGCACACCGCTGAATTTGGCCTGAAGCTATGGGTGGCACTGCCTTGTCCTTTCTAAGTAGACCTAGCAGGGGTTTGAGGTCCATTATTATTAGAAATTTACGTCCGTAAAGGTATTGGTGGAATTTCTTGGCTCCACATATGACCGCCAAACCTTCCCTCTCTGTCTGGGCTTATTTATGCTCTGCATTAGCCAAAGTCCTGGATGCACATGATATTGGGCATTCCTCTCCATTGGGTCATCTATGAGCTAATACTACCCTGACGCTGTATTGTATGTCACTACCAGACCTTGTTTCATACTATGCCAAAAACTTAGAGGATGACAATTGTTTCTTCACTCCCCTGAAAGCTATGGTTTGGCTACGTGACCATTTCTAAGGCTGACCCTTTTATTAGGAGTTGATGTAAGGTGCCAGGATGGATGCCAGGTTATGTATGAACTTACCATGATAATTCACCGGCCCAAGGAAAGATCTAAACTCTGGTACAGATGGGGCAGCCAGGGGGCACCTTTGATCACTGTCACTTTATCTTCAAATGGTTGTAACCAAGTCTTGTTCTCTCTGTAGCCCAAGTAGGTCACTTGGGGTGCCTGGAACACACGTTTGTCCCTTTTAAGGCGTATGCCCACCTAGCAAAAGCATCTAAGGTCTGTGTCCAAGTTCTCTAAGTGCTCCTTATTTGTCCTCCCTGCTATTAGAATGTCAGGCAGATAAGTGGTGACCAGGGGTAGACCTTGTAAAATGTTTCCATCATCCACTGAAAAATTGCACTTGTTTTTGATATCCCAAATGGCAGTCTTGTATATTGGGGTACAAGCCCTTATGGGTATTAATTGCAGCAAACATCTGGGAATCCTCATCAAAACACAGGTATACATGGCTCATGTCCAGCTTCGTGAAGGACAGCTCCCCTCCTGCACCATGGCCAGCTTTACATATAAATCCTCTAAGTGAGGGTTTGGCTATTTACCCAGCTGCAAGAAGTGGTTTACCGTTTGTTTAAAATCCCCACAAAGGCGAACTTACCCATTGGGCTTCACAATCGATGCTGCCCATTCAGCAAGCTGGACTAGTTTGATGATTGCTTCGCTTTCCAGCCTTTGGATTTCTGCCTCTGCTTTTGCCCGTAAGGCAAATGGCACTAGGTGGGCCTTGCAGAATCATGGAATTGCTTCCTGGTCAACATGCAAGTTGGCCTTGGCTCCTCTGATAGTCCCCACACATTTCTCAACCAATTTTGCCCCATCAGGCTTGGGCTGAGCCTTTTACTGCAATCTGTAACTGAACCAGTTGCTTCTCATAACAGCCGGGAACTGAAGTTGTACCCTTAATCTGTAGGGATTCCCCAGTATATGTTCTCAGTCTAGCTGAGGTCTTGCACAAACTTAAGGGTTAGAGTCCAGAACAAATTTTGTTAAAGACTGGTTCTACGATCACTGAAATGGCTGAAGAGGGATCGACCTCGATGAAAACTGGGTGACCATTTAACCAGACGTTCATTTTGATGGGTTCGGACTTGGATGTTGCTAAGCAATTTAACCGTCCCAAACCAAATGTTGGCAGACTTTCCAGGATGTGCACTCTCCTGGATAATGGCCTATGAGTCCTCTTATTCAATTTAGGCCTAGTAGGACTCTTTTGTTGTCTTGAGTTTTCTTGAATGGCTTGCCGGCCCAGATCCTGAAGAAAATTTGAACCATTTGGCTGTCGTTTGGCTTTGTTTTGTTGTTTTGCCTGTGGGCTAACCTAGAGTCCTTCAGCTCAGAATATGTCCTGAGTGAGGCTATGCAATTGTCTGCACTCAAGTGATGTTCCCCAAGCTCAGTCAGAATACCTGCAAGTCATATGCTCCACTTGCTGCATTTTCCAATGATAAAGCCAGTTGTAGTGCCTGTTTGAAGTCCAGTTCAACTTCAGCTAGTAAGCGTATTTGCATGGTTACATTATTAATCCCACATACCAAACGGTCTCTCAGCATCTCATTAATGGTTAAACCAAAGTCAAATGCCTCTGCCAGTCATCTTAAACTTGTCAAAAATCTCAATTTGGATTTCCCTGGTTCTTGAATTGAAAATGATAACATCTCAGAATTAGAGAAGACTTGGGGTCATAATATTCCTCAATTGTCGACTCTTGAAAAGTTTTAGTATCTGGTGCCTCAGGGCAAGTTAGGCTCCTAATAACCAAAAAAGCTACGGGTCCACAAGCTGTCAGGAGAATTACTCATTGCTTTTCCTATGCCCCAATGTCACTTACCTGGAAAAAATAACACATTCTTTCCACATGCTGGGCCCAGTCCTTGACAGCAGAATCAAACAAGTCAAGCTACCCAAATAACAGCAGAATGCAAGCATTGCTTATCCCAACTCAAGGACAAGTGTTGCGAATGAGTTTCTTTAGGACATGCTTTACACCGAGCACCACTGAAGTAACTCCACAGAAACTGGTTTCTCATCACGAAGTCACCCTTTATTTACAGGTGAAAATTCCTGGACACAGTTCAAACTCCCTCAGAACCAGCTCTCAGAATGCACTGATGCTCCTGTTTATATCTGTCAGCATGGGCTCCCTGATTGGACCAGGTTAACAGCCCCAATCAGGGAACTCATATCCTATGAGGTCCACCCAGAATCATAGAATCCCTACAGTGTGGAAACAGGCCATTCAGCCTACCAAGTCCATATCGCCCTTCCCAAGAACATCCCACCCAGTCCCACCCCCTACTGTATCCCTGTAATCCTGCATTTCCCGTGGCTAAACCACCTAACCTCCACCTGGCTGACTTTATTACAGTCACTACACATACATTCCCCTTTTCCCTTGAGTAGCAAATAAAATCTTGTTCATTTGCCTCAACATAGTAGTGTCCAAATTTCCAGTTTCCAATTACTATTTCCAATAAACATATATGCAGTCCTTATACTGACCTTTAGTCCTGTCTTTCATTTCAGGGTTTAAAACACAGAGATGCTTTTGCCACCAAGAAGAGGATGTCAATCTTCTTGAAGATGATTCATCACTTGATCTTACATCGACAAGCAGGAGAGTAGACACACAATGCAGCATCTTTCACTTGAAGATAATAAGACATCCCAAATCACTTGAGAAATGCACTATAATTCCAAACTTGACACGGCCTTACAAGCAGACATTAAAATACATGACCTGAACACGGAGCTTTTAAAGGTTGATTGAGGTGGAAAGATTTATAGAGAAAATTCTAGAACTTGGGGCCTAGGCAACTGAAGGTACTGCCAACAATGTTGGAGCACTAAGAATTGGGGGTTCACGAGATTTGGAGTAGCATCGAGTTTAGTAATGAGGCTAGAGAAAACATCTTCACATGGTGAATCACTGAGTAGAGATATTCAGGAAAATTGAGTTTCTATTCAATCTCCTTCTTTCACAGCAACATGCTTCAAGTAAACATGACACACTTTATGATCGAGTACTCTATATGGAATAGATTTAAGTAGCATCTGGTTTGACTGATGAAATTCCAGCGCTATATTGTGAGCCCTCTTAAGAACTGGTAAAAACACCGCTCTATTATACACTTTACATCAAAAGTTTAAATAAAAAAGTCACTACTTATATATTCCAAAATCCTCTGAAGGCATTTTGTTCGTGTAAGCGGCTGTAGTTACTTCACTGAAAGATACTTCCCTCAAATAAGTCTTTCTGATCTAACTCTTAACCTGGCCTTTGCCTTTTTGAAGAAGAGGTTTATTAACCACCTTCTTTCTATGGTTTGTTAATGGATCTCTCTATCTATTTTTATGACCCGATCCCTAAAGATAGACCTTAATCACTCATGGCGGACTTCATTACTGTTGCTTACTCCCTTGCTCAAGCATTTCCCGTATATAATATTGGACTATAAAAGCGTAAGACAAGCCAAGTTTTCCTCTCATAATACTTCAAAGGCATCCTGTTTATATTGGAAAGCTCGTTGTTCTAAAATATAAAGAAATTCGATTATTAACCCCTTTCTCCCCAAGGTGGTCAATATATAACTCTATAGAATACCTGGCAATGTTTTCTGTTAAAAATCCGGGCTCTTTCCGTAGTCTGAGTCATTACAAAAGAATCTTTTAAAAAGCATTAAGATTCATCTATCAGCACATAAACTTCACCATGCTATGAGGAAACTGCATTTTTAAAAATCTTATATTTTGCTAACTTCTTGATTTGGACATTTCAACTGAAAGAGAAAAAATGCTGGATGAAAATGAGTTGATATTTACGCCTAGCGTTGTGCTGTTCTTAGCTGATTTTGGCATTGAGCACAATTTCTCAAGAATCGCTGGTGCTGTTAAGTCAGCTACACTGACGAATTCTTGCTTTTCAGCTTCAAGCTATTTCTCCACAAAGTGATCAGAATTTGTGGAAAAATCTGGAGAATGACTTTCAGAAGCGAGCTGATAAAATTCATCCTGAGCTTTTTAAATTGGAGATTGCATGAGTGCATGTTTGTGAGAGAGAAAATGACATTTTTATTGCACTCTGTTCATTTGTGTGTTACAAACATCAAAAGTAAAACCAAGACATACCCTGCGGTCAGAGAGAAGATATGCATGCAAAGTTTTGTATCTTTTTTTTCAAAAGCATTTGAATTTGAATTCAATACCCGACTTATGGTTTGTTGTGAATCTGATATAGTCATTGCTAATGGTTTAGCACCTATTGGCTGTTAGTAAGAGATTAAACTTATAAAGATAAAGGAAGAAAGTCATGTGACAATTTTCCTCATTTTAATCTGTTTTCCTTTTTCAAAAAGTTGCGCTCTGAAAGCAAATAAAAGCTTGATGAGTAAATGTTGAGGTTGAATGGGGAGGAACAGGAATTAGGAGAATGTTCCACAAGGTCTCTCACCACCTTCCTTGGGAGGAGAGAGATAAGGTAGGAGTGGGGGCAAAAGACGGAACAGTAAATGGAAGTAAAATAACACACAATGAGAATGGTATAAAGGGGTTGAGCAGGTAATTCTAAATAGATCAGTTTGTGATAATGTTGGGAATAAAATTTCTACAGGAAAAGCAATGTCTAGTCATAAGGCAAAGGGAGGAGGGTCGTTATTGGGACATAGGATAGTAGAGGAACAGCTGAAGATCAAATTTTCTCCGAGCCCCTCGTCAAAAATACAACATCCAGTTGCTGGTTGTTCCCTTTCCTATCATGCTACAATGAAATGCATCAGCTCTCAGTCAAAAGGAAAGGAGGATGATAATGACAGAGTGATGTAAAAGTGAGAAGAGCAAGGAGGAGATCATTTTAGAGAAAAAGTGAGGTTTTAACACAAATGCAGAATATATAGCAAAATTGTAATGCAGCGCACATAAAAAATCAAGCACTCCAACTCATTTTGTTCAGTGCTGTGGTATATAAATCACGGTATTAAATAGATATAAATACTGTAGATGCTAGTTCCAGCTGAATTGTTGAAGTTCAGGTATGTCCTTTTTCTGCGTAACTTAAACAAATTTATTGTAGAAAACTGGGAAATGATGGGTGCAAAATTATTTTCTCCAATTCAATTTGCATGATTGAAGAGTGATCAGTTTCCAGATCGAGATAATTGTTGGACCGTGAATTTAGAACACATGTAGAGATCAACAAAGTAACTGTTATGAAGAAATTGAGAGAAATAAAAAAAAAAAATTTTGGACTAGTAGAGTAATATCACTTTGGCAGGGAACAGGTTGTAGGATTAAGGGAGTGAAAAGAGCAATGAAAGACCGTGATTTAAACTAAAGAGCTTCTGACTCTGGATTACATCTAGTTGATTCAGTGTTGACCCATTTAATGGCACACTATTGGCATGCACTATTTTGTGTAAGGTAACGGTTCTGGAAGATTTAGTGTTGAAGTTACATTAACTCCAACCAAGCTAATGGTAACACACACAGTTTTTGGGCATGGACAATTAGTTCTACACCAATGGGGAGCAGATGTCTTCTGTACTGCTCCCACCAGTTATCAAACCTCCATATCATTACACTGTAGTTTGAAATGTTGGTCTTGTAAACTCTGTTTTACCTGTTTCAGTTGGCTGGACAGCTGGTTTGCAATGTAAAGCGATACCAAAAGCACAGGTTCAATTCCTGCACCAGCTGAAGTTACCATGAAGGATTCTACATATTAATATTTCCCCTGGCCTGAGGCTTGGTGACCCTCAGGTCAAACCAGCACCAGTCATTTCTCTCTTTCTCTCTCTCTCTTTCTCTCTAATGAGAGAGCAGCCCTATGGTCCTGTGAGACTACGTCAGCTTTACTCACTTAAAAATTATTAAATTTACAACAGGTGCCTATGTACAACAATGTATATCTGTTTGGGATGAATTTTTATCTTTGAGAAAAGGGAGATGTTGTGTTAAATCTCATGATCAATATATCATTATGCCATTGAGAGACATACTGAAACTATCATGACTGTATCGAGTATAAGTCCTGAGGGTATAAAGGTCTCATACCCACATTGCCTTGAATCACTTGAAACGTAAGACTTTACTGGAAACATGTTTCTATGTCATGATATAATATTAGCCCATGTGCCTGATGAATGTAATTTTTGTGATAATGGTCAGTTGAATAAATGCCTGTTAGATTCTAGGAGACCTTTATATCCATGACCAGTTTTTATGTCACAAGAGATAATATAAGCCTTGCCCTGTCAGGCAATCTATCCTGTTAGAGGCAAACTCACACCTATAGCTGAACACCTGATTAGTAATGTAATCTTTTTCATTTTGCTATTATGCAATAAACCATTTTGTAAACAAAGACAAATGCCTAGTCTGTAAAGATTTTACAGTGGTCTATCTGCTACCACTGTTAACTGGGTAGGCCCTAAAAACAGTACAGACAAAGGAGGATTGGTGACTATGAACTATCCTAATTAGCCTAGCCCAACAACACACTGGAAGTAATAACAAATACTCTGTACAGTATCATGTAAAAATACAATTAAGAACAATAATTTCATAATTCAATACAGCAACAAATGCTGTACAGATATTTACTGTTGATTTACTATTAACTAAATATGTTGAAATTTGCCTATAATTATTTTCATAAAGGTGCAGTAGGTAAAAAAATTGCTGCTATTGCTCAATCAACTGCAGCCCTGAAAGGGTTACTCCCTCAGCAGCATTTGTAATCCCTAAGACACGTGTGCATCAGCTTTCTGGCCATATTTATCCAATCTAGCCTGGTGTGGAGCTTATGCTGTAATTTGTACACAGCTGTATCCTAGCCTTAAACTTGCAGAAGCTCATATTTGCTGGGATCGCAAAATGGGAGCTCAATGATTTGTAACATCTTCAATTATAAGCTGAGGAAGTAGTGTATCAGCTAAGTGTGAACATAAGATGATGGGAAAACCTTGAGTTGCTGCTTCTGACACCTAAACAATCAGTAAATGTAATTTCTGCATGAAAGGATAGATATTGAAGAACATTTCAATCTGCCACATCTCAATACACTTCCCCCAATCTTGTGTTTTAATCTTGCACAATAATCTCTCATGCAGGGCTTTGTCAAACACTTTCTGAAAGTTCAAATATACCACATCAACTGGCTCCTCCTCGTCAAGTCTACTAGTTACATCTTCATAGAATTCAGCAGACTGGTCAAGCATGATTTCCCCTTCATAAATCCATGCTGACTCTGTCTGATCCTGCCACTGCTTTCTAAATGACCTGCTATAAAGTCCTTGATAATGGATTCGAGAATATTCCCCACTACTAGTGTTAGGCTTACTGGTCTATAATTCCCTGTTTTCTCCCTACCGTTAGTAGTCTAGGATTTTACGTTCAGTGCCCTATAGGAATATTATTGAACATTTACTAGGCGGTAAGACGAGTGGTGAACCTCTAAAAGGCAAGTGGATGATAGCGAGACAAAATACAACGGCAATTGAGAATATGAAACAAAAAGAAATTGCTGGAGAAACTGCAGGTGTGACAGCATCAGTGGGGAGAAAACAGTTTAAGTTTCGAATCCAGTGATCCTTCTTCAAAACTCTGAAGAACTTCACCGCTTGTGATATGGTGTTAGATGTGGGGATTTTCCAGAACTTAAATCAAAAAGCACAGTTGCAGTGACTGCACCTTTTCCCCTACCAGCTCCTGTTCAAACTACTGGGGATATGCTTCAGAACTTGGAATTCTTCCCTAAACAATGGCAAAACTATACAATAGTTTTGTGTTAAAAAAAACAATCGCTACACATCTTTTGAGCAAACCAGAACATTTACAAGTGGATACACTTTTATCACTGCTGGGAAGAGACAGTTTTAAAGTATATTCCATTTTAAATCAATGTTAAATCTATCTGAGGAGCAGGAAAAACGCAATAAAAGATTTAAAAGCTTTGAAGGTACATTTTAAGCCCTATGTAAATGTTATGTATGAATGATACACATTCAATACTAGGGAATGAAGTCATAAAGAGTCCATTGATTAATTTGTAACATCAAGAACTCAGCTGGCAGAAAACCATGAATTTGTGCAATTAAA
Source organism: Rhincodon typus (assembly GCF_021869965.1). Lineage (NCBI taxonomy): Eukaryota > Metazoa > Chordata > Chondrichthyes > Orectolobiformes > Rhincodontidae > Rhincodon > Rhincodon typus. The sequence goes on along the minus strand of NC_063332.1, from coordinate 163,206,542 downwards.
GTATTAGCTAATTAGAGACCTATCCACCACCACTCTCCTCCACTTGGCTGAACTTGTTCTCTCACTGTAAAATTTCTCCTTTAATTCATCTCACTTCTGCCGAGTCAAAAGAGTGGCTATGGGCACCTGCATGGGTCCCAGTTATGCCTGTCTCTTTATGGGGTACGTGGAACAATCCTTGTTCCAGTCCTACACTGGGCCCCTCCCACAACTCCTTTTGTTGGCACATCAATGACTGCTTTGTTGCTGTTTCATGCTCCTGCCTGGACCTTGAAAAATTTGTTCATTTTCCCTCCAATTTCCACCCCTCTATAACTTTCATATCGTCCATTTCCCAACACTTCCCTACCTCTCCTTAACCTCGCCATCTTCACAAGTGTATGGGCCAAAAGGAAGTATACCAAAGAGGTACAAATGGCCACTGGAGAGATAACAGCTGAAGATTCTGACAAATTGCTGTACACCAGACAACACATTGGTTCAGTCAAGTCAATATGCATGGTTTGTGAGTACTGGAAAGAGGTCTGCAGAAGGACACCATCAGCTGAACAGAAAATATCAATAGGCACTGGGCGTCATGCAACATTATGAACATCTCAGGGTGTGAAAAATGGCACAACATCGTGACACAAAAATGAAACCTGCAGAAGTTAAGACCAACGATGGCACCATAGTAATGCCAAGAGAACAGGTTACTCTGTGAGCCCATTGCAGTAGCATGAATGGAGTTCTGGTGTTCCAAGTCACAGACAACAAGCAAATGCCACTCATCTCAGCTGCAGCAAGTATAATGATTACTACGCATGAAATAATCTTCACATGCCAAAGGAGATTTATGATGAATCGCAGTATTTGAAACCAGTGGCCACAGCGCACATCTTAGATGAATACTTGGATGTGTTCAAACAAAATCAAAAACATTCTGCGAATGCTGGAAATCTGAACCAAACACAGAGAATATTGGAGAAAAACAGCAGGTACGCAGCATCTGTGGAGAGAGAAACAGAGTTAATGTTTTACGAGTCTGGATTACTCAGATGTGTTCACAGGGTTTTCCAGGAGAATATTGTCTCAAAGTAAATTAGAGTGTAAGACCAATCCAGCTTTGGCCAAGCAAAGTTTAAGCTGCTCTCAAGGCCAGTCTGACAAACGAGGCAGAAGGGTTGGAATTGGAGGGAGAAATCGAAGAAGTGACTACTCCTAAAGAATAGATAAGCAGCATGGCAGCAAGGAAACAACTTGGAAAGAGGAGAGTATGCATTTTCCCAAAGAATCTTTTAAAAAAAAGGAAGAGGTCAATGCCAACCATTGAAAGAATTTTCCAGTACTTGCAAAGGCGAAACTTTTCACCCTAGATGTGAAGGGTGATTACTGGCAAGTAAAGCTAGATGTAAACAGCAGCTTCATAACTCATAGAAGGATTGTAGAATCTCTACATTGTGGAAGCTGTTTGGCCTATCAAGTTCACACTGACCTTCCAAAGCATATTCCACTCAGATCCATCCCAACCCCATAACCTTGCATTTCCCATGGCTAATTCATCTAGCCTGTACATTACTAGAAAGCCTTCAGGAGATGCAGATGGTTTCACCTGCTTTTTGGGATTTCCACTGTCGAGGATTGTCAACGCAGACAATAACAGATAGTTCATGATCTTCCTGGAGTGGAAACAACTGTGAATACCTACCAATTTATTGATACAGAGACGCAATGGAAAGAAGCCTTAGATTACCATGATCAAAATTTAGTGAGACCACTCAAAAGAGCTCACCAGGTGAACCCAAAGTTGAACAAGAAAAGAATTACAATTAAAGAAGCCTGCAATCCATTACTTAATACTTTACATCCTGACAGAAAGATGCCTTTGCCTGGATGTGAAATGGTGAGACCTGTAGCAGCAATGATGCCTCTAGCAGCTGTGAAAGCAGCACAATGAGTTTTTGGATTCATCAACTATTTGGCAAAATTCTTGCTCGGTATGTTGTCAGAGTGTGAACCATAATGGTCATTGATGTTCAGTGACAACTGGGGCACAGAACATGAAGCAGCATTCACTAAAATCAAGCAAATAGTAACGGCAACACCAATGCAGAAATACAACAAGATAAATGATGAAGACAACCTGTAATATGATGCCAGCACAATCGGACTTGGCACAACACGAATGCAGCAAGGTCAACTGGTTGCATTTGCACTAATACAAACAGAAATAAAGTAGGTCCAAATTGAGGAAGAGTACTTAGCCATTGTCTTTGCTTGTGAACATTTCTTGAAAGAGATAAAATGCCAAGTGAGTCAAACTACAAGCCACTTAAAAGCATTTTCCTCAAGTTGGTACTTTCTGTTCCAAAGCATCTGCAAAGGACGTTACTGTGGTTACAGACTTAACATCTCGATGTGAAATACAGGCTACAGAAGCAGATGCATATTGCAGTTGTGCTGTCAAGAGCAGGCCACCTGATGAAGAAAATGAAGAGTGTGACAATAGAATGGAAAATCTTCAAGGGCCAACAAGCAGCAGCTTGTCATGCTCCAGATATCACCAAACCAGCAAAGATATCAAATATAACGGCGGGTGGATAAATCAAGGAAACTGGACAATAAGAATGCAAATTTCCACCTGTCTCAAGAAGTAGTGAGCAGAGAGGATCGAGAATCCACCTGCTGCAATGAAGTATATTGGACCTATAGAGATGAACTTCCAACGATCATTGGCATATTCTACAAAGGAAATACAGCAATTATTCCAATAGCATCGAGTGTAGTAGTGCTAAAAAGAATGTAGAACATAGAACATAGAACAGTACAGCACAGTACAGGCCCTTCGGCCCACGATGTTGTGCCAATGTATTATCTTCCTAAGATCAATCTACCCTGCATACCCTACATTTTACTATCCTCCATGTGCCTATCCAAGAGTCGTTTAAAAGTCTCTAAAGTATCTGACTCCATTACCACTGCCGGCAGCGCATTCCACACGCCCACCACTCTCTGTGTAAAGAACCTACCACTGACATCTTCCCTATACCTTCCACCAATCACCTTAAAATTATGCCCCCTCATAATAGTCATTTCCGCCCTGGGAAAAAGTCTCTGACTATCCACTCTATCTATGCCTCTCATCATTTTGTAAACCTCTATCAAGTCGCCTCTCATTCTTCTTCGCTCCAATGAGAAAAGCCCTAGCTCCCTCAAACTTTCCTCATAAGACCTGCCCTCCAGTCCAGGCAGCATCCTGATAAATCTCCTCTGCACCCTCTCTAAAGCTTCTTTCCTGTAATGAGGTGACCAGAACTGAACACAATATTCCAAGTATTTAAAGTGCATCCATGCAAGCCAACCAAGAATGGAATCAAGTGTGAGGAAAACAAGAAATGTGTTATACTGGGCTGACATGAGGAACAAAATCAAAGACCACAACGGTCATCGTATTGCTTGCAATGAATATTAATCTAAGGAAGCATAATAGCTGCTGGTGGCACATGACAGCCCAGACAGGACAGAGATGAAACAGGGAGCAGTTGCCTTCACACTAACAACAACTGATTGTCTTGATTCAGTAGACTATTATTCTTATGACTGGGAGGTGGGCCGGTTGACTTCAATGATTACCACTGAGAATGTTGAAAGCCTAAAAGCACACTTCAGCCATTATGACATTCTGAACATCGTCATGAACAACACTGCAGTTCAGTTCATGAGTGATGAATTCAGTCACTGCATGAAAGATTGGGAAATTCAACACCACACATCATCTCCACACTATTCACAACCGAAAAGAAAGGCTGAGGCAGCACTGAAAATCGCCAAATGAATCATGAATAAATTGAGCAAATCTAACACAGATGTATGCAAAGCTATCCTTGCATGGAGAAACACACTTCCTGAAGCAGGGAAACTAATGTCAGAAACTTATCTTTCAATTGCAAAAAAAAAGCTACTGAGGTAATGGGTGTGAGTGAAGAAATCAAGGCAAAACTGCTAAAAGCCAAATTTTATTTCGACAAGAATGCCAAATCATTGCCAGAGTTGACTCTTGGAGAGTCAGGCAGTGTATAACCAATCAATGATTGCAACAAAAGCCAGTCCAAGTGGGCAATTTGGGACCTGCATGGAGCAGCTGTCTCCTTGGCCAAATGCAGTGGACATGAATGACAAGATGTAGCATAACAACTTCTGACACATACTCCCAACTGGAAATGTTGTTCTTCCTCTGCATGTGTCTGATCAGGAAGAAGCGAACTGTACACTCCCTGCGCACATCGTATATCAGCCATCAAATCCAGACATCCGCAGAAACAGAAATTAAACAGCAGCGGTCACCACAGCAACAAGAGATGACACAGGGATGACACTTTAACACCGTCCAGATCAACAGCCAATGGCAACGAAACATATGCAATTAAGAGACGAGCGTGATTTGAGGATTATATGTGAAATGCATATGCAGAGACTGTTGGATCTAACAAGTGGCCGAGGCATGACCACAGTAGTGTCTATAGTTGGTAACTTGGGTATCTAAAAATATGCATGATAATGCATGCCTTTTTCTTTACTTTGTGTGAAAAGGGGATGTCCTGATTGAAAGGCCAACATTTACAAATGTCCCAGTCTGACATAGACACTTAACCTCCACCATAATCGTACAAACTATCGGCAAATATCTTAAGGATCACTTCACTAAAGACCTTGCGTTGAATAGACTGTTGTGTGGTACACTTAAACACCAGGCAGGGATTCAACTTACCCCACAGCAACTAATCAAATTTAAATTCAATTAATAAATGTGGAATACCTAATCTAATCTCAATAGCAGTGGCCATGACAACTGTAATCGATTGGTTTTTAAACCTATTTGGTTCATTAATGACCTTTAGGGAAGGAAATTGTTTGGGCTATATGTGACTGTTGATTCACAGCTACCCTCTGAAATAGCAAAGCAAGCCCGTCAGCTGAGGGGCAATTAGGGACACACAACAACTTTTGGCCTTGCCAGAGGCACCACGTTGCATGAAAGGTCCCAAATCTCAACGATACTAGAGCACAAAAAAATTCTGCAGGATTTTCCTTGAAAATATTTACACCAGATCTGACCCCTACTGGAACCCAGCATTAATCACCTCAGGCCAGGGTGATAGAAGTCAGTTCTGTGAAAGGTGTGTAAGCCCAGAACCTGCAGAATTGGTCCCTGGCAGTTAGGAAAGTGGTGAGGAGTGAGGCGGTTGATACTTGGCATTGTGACAGTGGAGAAAGCTTTAGGTTTCCTTGTGCAATGAGAAGATTGGTCCCTGGGCCTCACTTTGAGCTCAAATATGCTTACGTCACAAGCAAGGCCATTCATTCCTTCATTACAGTGATGGCTCCTTAAAAGAGTTATCAAATTCATGCAATTTCCCCACCCCTCAACCCTGAACACTTAAAAATCCTTTCCAAATATTCATCAGTTTTCCTTTTAAAAACTGTGATTATAGATTCAATTTCTATCTCTTTCTAAATGTTTGTTTCAAGTAAAAAGGCACACTTTGAACCAAAACCTCCCACTCAAACCGAGCCTTATTTATGACTGAATACCTTGCACTCAAACCAAGCTTTATTTATCAGTTTAGATCCAATACAATATGGGCAAGAAGCGGCTGACCACTGTATCTTTTCCTCTACAAAATAAGCACTCACTGCTCAATTTTACACTCCTTCTTACATCCTCTGCAGTTTTCATTTAACTATTGATATTCTGTTCGGTTTTTCAAGTACGGCTGCAAAGAATTTAATTTTGTATTCTGGATTAAATCCTGAAGTCTTAGCGAAGAGCTTCACTTGATGACAAAGCCACGGTCTGTTTCCATGCTGTATCACTCTATGACTCTATCCAATTATAATTCACCCGTAGGGATTTTTGTAACGAAACTACAGCTGCTCACATTTTCCAGTTATTAATCTGATTGAGCGAAACGTTGGAGGAGACAAGAATGAGATTTGGTGATCTCCATGTCCAATTGTCTGACCTGATCTCCTGTTTAGCAAGGTTTTGTAATGTGAGTATGAGGTCATATATTATGGTCATTGATAAATTGCTGTTTTCTTCAATGGAATAATTGCAGATTGCCTTATGAAGAAAATCAAGAGTGGCTAGGCCTGTATCCTCTGGAGTTTAGAAGAGTCACAGATGACTTAATTGAAACATGTGAGATCACAAGTGGACTTGACTGCGTGGATATTGAATAGATCATAGAATCCCTACAGTGTTGAAACTGGCCTTTCGACCCAACAAGTCCACATTGACCCTTAGAGCATCCCACCCAGACCCATCCCCTTATATCTACACATCCCTGAACACTATGGGCAATTTAGCATGGCCTATCCATCTAGCCTGCACACCTTTGGACTGTGGGAGGAAACCCACGCAGACACAGGGAGAATATGTAAACTCCACACAGACAGTCGCCCGAGGGTGGAATCAAACCTGGGTCCCTGGCGCTCTGAGGCAGCAGTGCTAACCACTGAGCCACTGTGCCGCCCGTGTTTCCTCTTGTGAGAGAATCTAGAACTAGGGATCATAGGTTAAAAATAAGGGAGTGCCCAATTAGAACAGAGTTGAGGAAACATTATTTTCTCTCAGAGAGTGGTGAGTCTAGGAATTTGCTTCCTCAAAAGGATGCTGAATCTTTAAATATTTTTAGGGCAGAGGTAGATATAGATTCTTTATTACCAAGGGATGAATGAATGTTGGATGTAAGCAGGAATGTGGAGTTGAGATTAAAATCAGATTGGACATGATTTTACCAAATGGTGGAGCAGGTTCAAAGGGCCGAATGTCCTACTCTTGTATCTTGTTCATATGTTTATATTTTCAAAAATTGACAGCAAGAAGGTGGAGTTTGCATGACTGAAAGGGACTTTCATCTCCTGATGGTGCATGTCCAGAAACTAAGGACAATATTCTGCAATTTTCCAATATTTTTGGGTAAGAACTGAGGCTCTACAACTTGGATAGTTGGTATAAAAATTTCACTCTAATCTTAAGGGGGACACAAATTAAAATTCAGGAGGAACATGAGAGGAGATCATTGTCAACTTAAAAATTGGTGGAATTATTTAATAAACACTCTATATTAGATTAACTGAAGAGGACAGCAATTAAAAGTTTGGAACAGGAATCGGTGAGGAGCAAAAAGTTGTCTCCATTAATGACGAATAAATCTGTTGTGACTGTGAACCAAGAAACTGATGAAATCTTACGAGCATAGCATAGATGTTCTTTGTTTGTGTTGTGTTTGGTGACTCTAGCACATCTCGCAAACCATCATTGTTGATCCCTGGCCAATAGACAGTAGCCCGTGTGTTACAATGGTGGAAAATATGGACAATGGAACTTCAAATTCCATCATCTGATAGTTATACCTGAGATCTTTCATGACTAAATGTTTGTGAATAAGGAGGAACCTTGGCCTAAAATGGCTACAGTGGTACCTAACCACAGAATAAGGCATTTTTGTGAGACCCATGGTATGAACTAATCAGCCTGCACTACCATTTTTATTTAAACATATAAAAGATCGGCGGCTTAGTAAAGGTCTTATAATTTATATCTTCCGTTTAATTCATATGTATACAATCATTTCACATGTTGGGAGATGAATGGCTTGCCTCGCAGTTAGCCAATCTCAAAGACAATGGAGCCAGACTCTGGGAAATGTATTGAACTGTAATTCAACAGCTGTTTTCTCAGCAGCAGAGCAGAATGAAGGAAAATCAAATCTGGAATAACAAGAGCTAGAACTTTCTCTCCCTGCCTGGTTTTCTCATCATCTCGGAAAACAATAGCTAGTACAAAAGCAGCTTGGGAAAACAAACGTTCACCAAGAGCTTAAGATATCTACAGATTTTGTTACTGTTGTAAATCTGATTTAACAATTAATCAATAATGTTTAAACTATAATATCACAAAGATTGTAAAGATTCTTAAACAGAACAGTCTTATTTCTCCCTGTCCACACCACTCTCATTTTAAACTTATTACCTGTGTTTGTGTATGTTTGTTTGACGATATATTTTTATTACTTTTCTTCTTAGTGTTAGTGGATAGTAAAATTATTCCGACCACAAGTCAAGAAATTCTTGGTAATTGGCTCCTTCATTTTCGAGTCACCTATATTTCAATTGAAATATGTTAGCGACATGCCAGAAAAGAAATAAAAACTAATTGCTGCAACTGACCAAGAGGGGCTTAAAACAGAAAAAAGACAATGTCCTTTCCTTACCTGGTCATAACATATGCCTGGTGTCTTGTTTGCTCCATACCCTTATGTCTACTATAATAAGTCATAGGAATAGCTTTGAGAGCATTCATTTGTTTCTCTTTAAGTATTACACCTCTTGACATACCTATATGAACAAAAACATCTGAGAGTGTATTGCACATCTTGCATTGCGTCAAGATATCCTGTCGTAGTCGCTTTGCATAGGACCTTCAGTCATGAATCATAGCTTTCACTTCCTGAATTCAGTTGCATTTATGTTGACTGGAATTTTTCAGATCAACCTTCACTATCCATACTATCCATTTGTAATTCCAACAAAATATCTACACTGTCTGTTTGAAACTCTCGAGGAATTTCTACACATAGATGAGAGCTCGTGCTGTGAAAAAGTTTGAACCATATGGTCGGTATTGGTGAAAATGGGTAAGTAAAATTGATTTCCAAACAGGACAACTAGAAGAATTTAATTCCCCTTGGCATGTACATGAAGAAGGGGCAGGGTGTTTGATTGAATGGCAAGATGTTAGAGTCGCACCACTTTCCAGACTACTACCAGTGAAGTCAAGGGCATGGAAGGAGGTCAAACTTCCCACCTTTAGGCCAGATGCCCTCTAATGGCCAATTAATTGCCATATAAAAACCTCACCTTGTCTCTCTGGTGGTGGTGGAACGGGTGGACATGTCAGTTCACCACACGACGTGTCCTGGCAGCAAATGTGCAGGTTTTGAAGGGCGGAGACACCCCCTTGATTGGGCACCCTGTACCTCAATGAGGGCCATGTTAGCTGCAAGGACTGCCCTTGCTTAAAGTACCCTCTGCACCGGACATCCTTCCCCTGTCTCTGCTGGGGCCTGTATGACTGGCGTTGACGAATCTGCCCCACAAATTTTCTCTGGGCCAGCAGTCCCAGCAAAGGTCACTGGTCCAAATGACTAGGATCCCCAGGAGAAGGCAGGTACGTACATGACTGAGATTTAATCTTATCATGTGGGGCTCCTGTTTATAACTGGACCAAAGTTGTCATCGGCTCTCCAGCCAGTAGATGGGACCAGTGCCATTAAATTCACTTCAAAAATATGTTAGGACCACTAGGTTTCCCTCTCAAAAATGCCTGCTTTTTTACACACCTCCCAAGTGTTCTGTAAAACATAAGGTCCTTGTGACTATGTTCTTTGTTCCCAACATTGTTCTTTGTTGCGGTTTGATCCCAGGAGCAAGCTACAAAGGTCTTCAGTTTAAGAACAGACAATCTGTCGCTTCAGCTACCACAAACTAAGTTGTCATTTTGCATCTTTAATGTGTCACTCAAAATGTGTATTGTCAGTACCCTGAACAAAGGTTTCACTCAAACGTATCACAACATAAATGAATTGAAATGAAAGCTACTAATCAGTGAAGAATGAACTTTGTATGAAAATGAATCAACTTCTGTTGTAAAATAGAATGGAATATGTCACATTGAACAAGGTGCCTATTATGGTAAGATTTGAGAGACTTTCAATCTGCAGCAGAGCTCATTTTACAGTAAATTATACTGTCAAGGCATAGCTAATATCAAACTAAACTGAGTTGTCATTACATCAGCATCATTATAAAGAAAGTCAATACTTAATTAATCAAATTATTGTATTGAAAATGTAAGGGAGATGGAAAGATAAATTGCTGTGTCCATTCCCAACTTTATTTCAAACTGTACTGACAATTTAGAAGCCGATAAAGAATTTAAACTGTAAAATAAAGTAGGGGTGACTTTTATAAATTTATAAATTCTTGTGGCCAGACGTATGTATTGTATGTGTACCTTGCCTTTATGCACACCTTTAAGAAATCCATGTGCTGTGTACAATGGTGTGATTCTGACTGTCACTTTGTCTTCAATGGATTTGCAAGCTGCACGCACAGAAAATGTTGTTTTGCTGTAATGTCTGCATCATAACTTATAAAGTGCTCGACTGTCTTAAATAAACTAATTTGAATGAGGGATCGATTATCATCATTAACTTGACATGATGAACAGCAGTGGAAAACAATGTGTTCCTGAGGCTGATTGCATTTGAACAGTGAGAAAGCATGAAAAATCTAGATGTAAAACCCATAGTTGATAGTCTTAAAACATGCTAAATTGTAGAGGACAACTTTTGATGTCTTTGTTTGTAACAGTGTCAAAGAGTGTTGAAAACACAGCTTACTGGTAAGCAGACAAATTTGTTTTTGTGACCTCAATTCAAATCACTTGAGAAAGGCAAGTGATCAGGTTGTGCAAAATCAAGAGTAGGCCAAAGACATATCGTTGGAGTGTCCACAAAATTCCCTAGTTTAAACTGGGCCACAGCAGTCTCCCAAAAGAATTTAAAATATTTAAACAGCATCCTGGCTATGGATTCTAGATTTGGGTGTGTCCAATGCAGAAAAACTAGCCGTGAAGATTGGCTTGGTAATTGGGAACAAAGGTCTGCAGAGACTTAACATAACAGGATTAGCCAAAGAGCTAAAAGATATGTATCACACTTGGAAAGCAATTCAAGTCAGATCAAACTTCTATATTTATCAACTTGAATTCATGTTGGTTTAGAGAGAAGGCATGGACCATTTCATGAACAATGATGAAGAAAATAACGCATTCTCTGATTTTTCAGAAGGGGGGCTAACAAGTGGAATTATTGAGTTGGTAATCTCACCCACCCCCATAGAAAGGATTTACTCAACAAACTGAAGACAGAATTTCAAAGAGTGAGTGAAGAATGAATGTAAGTACAAAGCCAATCCTTGCAGGTTGATAAAGATTACAGCTTGGAAATCCTAATTCGACAATAGACACAATCACTATAACACCCAAACACAATAGATGTGTGGAAGGTGCAGGGCTGGATGAACACAGCAGGCCAAGCAGCATCATAGGAGCAGAAAGGCTGACGTTTTGG
>NC_063332.1:163173424-163194962 GCF_021869965.1 Rhincodon typus | reverse complement strand
TTTCTGATGAAGGGTCTAGGCCCGAAACGTCAGCCTTTCTGCTCCTATGATGCTGCTTGGCCTGCTGTGTTCATCCAGCCCTGCACCTTGTTGTCTCGGATTCTCCAGCATCTGCAGTTCCTACTATCTCAGATGTGTGGAAGGTGCGGCCTTATGCACGTAGCAAGGAATTGCCCAGTTTCCAATCAATTTTCAAGGCACGTGGCAGAAGAGACCATTGTGAGAGACAGCGCACTAGAGCAAAGGCTGATCCAGCTACAAAGAACTGTGCACCTAGCCAAACAGGCCAAACATATGGAGTTGGTAAATGCAAATACTGTGGGTGCTGGAAATCTGAAACAAACACAGAGGATGCTGGAGAAATTCAACAGATCTGACCACATGTGTGGAAAGGGAAAAGGAGATAATGTTTCGAATCTGGTATTACTCTTCTTCCCTTTCAGTTCTTGGAGAAGAGTCATGCTGGAATTGACACGTTGCCAGCTGAGACCCTGATTGTCTCTGCATGATTCTGCCACGTGAACCTGCATTCTTTCGTACATTCTTTCATTTTGTCAAGTGGTTGCTGCACTTATTTATGAGAAACACCTGTCCTCTAGATTAACTACCATACCTTTCTTTAAGGCTAGGATCTTGACACATGAGGAAGTGAGCTATCTGCATTTATGCTTGATATATATCAGTTATGGCTCCTGCATATGACAATATGGCAAAACAAAAGGTAGATCTATGCAAGCTCATCCATTGTGTCCACTGGCTGACAGCTGGGAGCTCTGCAAAGAATAATATCATTGTTCAGGCTCACTATCATGCGAGCTGTCCTGTCATCGGTGGAATTTGTTTTGTAAAAGAACTTCTGACAGACCTTTGCACAAAGCAGAAATGCTGAAAGATAGCGTGTAAAGCTGAGAAACTGAAGTGAACTCAGCGATCATGAAAAGCATCTAAAGGTGAAGGAGGCAGTGTTTATATCATTTTCCACCACATAGTTTTGTGACCTTCGCAATTCTTGTGAATCATTATGTGAATAAAAGGATTAATGGAGCTCGGAGCCCACATGCTGAGTGACGAGATTTCAGGAATAGGGTAAAGTGAGATTCAGTCATTTCAGCGATTACTTATTTTGTCTTTAAAGTTATTTAAGTTCTTTTTTAAGCAGGCAAGTGCACTCATCATTAAGATCTACACAAATAAATTATTTTGGAAAGGATAAAATTGGAAGAGTAAGTGATCCAGAGGATTAATTGCTGTTTTTTATTTAAAATAGAAGCACAATTCGAACGGATTCTTGTTTGCACAAAGATGATGGATACAAAACAAATGTGCACTATTTCTTATCAAAAGCTACTTTCAATGACAGGAAATGTCTGTTCAGACAATGTTGAATAAGTATTCTATTCAGAATCCAAAGGATGAGATTCCATTGATGTGCTGTCACTGATACTGAGGCAGATAGCATTCCCTTTAATCAGTTTTGTGCCTCTGTTAATGTGCAAGCTGCATCACAAATAGTGAAGTGCTACACTCGTTAGTCCACCCGATGTCTGTCTACAATAGCTACAATACATTTAATCAAATTAAAAACTGAAATATATTGAATCTCTACAGTATGGAAGCAGGCCATTCAGCCTGTGAAGTTTACACCAACCCCTCTGAACAGCATCCCACCCAGACCCACCCCTATAACCCTATAACATTTCCCATGGCTACTCCACCCTGCCTACACCTCCCTGGACACTATGGGTAATTTAGCATGGCCAATCCTCCTGACCTGCACATCTTTGGACTATGGAAGGAAACCCACGCAGACACAGGGGAGAACGTGCAAACTCCACACAGACAGTCACCCGAGAGTGGAATTAAACCCGGGTTCCTGGCGCTGTGAGGCAGTAGCTGCATTCACTGAGCCACCATGCCACCCAATGCTCCTACACTCTTAATAAATGATGAGCTTTCAACTTTCATAATTGGTCAGTGTTTTGCTATAATAAAACCCATTTCACAATTTCATAACCACTTCACAGCCACTGCAGCTTTTCAGTTCATGAATTAATTAAACTGAAGTCATTTTTTTTTGTATTGGGATTTGAATTCACATTCATCCTGACTTCAGAATTACTCGCCAAGTCCTCCAAACACTAGTCCACAGATTACCATTCTCCAGTTATAATTCAAAATGCTGCCCCATTATTTACAAATACAGACCACTAGCAAGTGCGAAGAGTAGGATCCTGATTTTCAAAATGATGAAGGTCAGCTCCATTGCAGAGAGAATGCGTTAAGAAGTCAGGAGTCTCTTTTCTCACCCTAAACCTGACATTTCCCATTTTCATGGGGGAGATGGGAATGGAGGTAGTTTGTGGTTTATGCATGAATGGTTTCTGGAGCCATCTAGCCATATAATGACTGGCTGTCTTCCACAGGAATCAGATTGTGGAGTTCTTCGTGTTTGGAACCTAAAATATGGAGATTAGACAAGGTCAGTGAATGTTTGTTCCTAGGGCATTTCTTTTGGTTAGCCCACGTATAGGATGGGAAAATAGGCTGGGAAACTTAATGATGATATTCAACAGCTGCACGACCTTGAACAAATCCTGTGAACAGTCATTTATGGGCCGAAGACAGCAGCTTGTTTTTCTGTAGATGTTTTCTGCACTGGCAAGCAGTTTTGTCTTCTGTATCTGCTTTCTCTGTGCTGGCTGTTTGTTACACTGTAGAAGAGAGAGAGTTTCGTTCCGAGAAACAGACTTCACCTCAGACTGAGATTGTAAACGGTGCCAGGAGTGAACCTCTGCTTCCAGACTAGCCTTCGATTGAGGGGTCCCTGATGGGCGGAAGGGCATGAGACTTATTGTTTTTTCCTTTCTTTTCCATTTTTCAATTCTTATTATTATCATTATTATTACTTAATAAACACCCACATTTAAGCAAATTGCTGTTATCACGTCTTCTCTTTTCATTCTATTTAACCAAATCCAAAAGAACCATTTGGATACACCCTGTGATCCAAGACACCCTCTGAGTATGTCAAGGTGAAGTCCAAAGCGAATGAAAGAAGGGGCAAATAAGGATGATTTAAGGTATCAGCAATTTAGTTTATGAGGAATGGTTCAGAAAATTGAGTTTTTTTTAGGAAAAGTTGATGTATCGTCATGCCATTTTGAAAAAAACATTTGAGTATAATGTTCACTTGCAGCTGCCATACAGAACGACACCAGCTGATAGAGCTATTAGAAGATACAGCACAATGCACAGGACTACTTGTGTTAATAAAAGTAGTCATTATTCTATGCTGTTTTGTCTTTGGCTGTTTCTAAGTCCCAAGAACCTCCCGCTCAGCTAAAAACCTCACAGTGGGAAGTTCTTGAAGAAATGAAGGACTTTGTGCCCACGGTAGAGTTGATTACATAGTCGGTGGAAGAAATGGGTTTCATGCATCAAATGGGCTGTGTCCTGGTCTATATTTAATCCTCCGGCAAAATCACTAGAATCAGATTATCTAGTCATTAGTCCATTTCTGTTCATGGCTGCCCTTTCCCTTGTTAAAATAGCGAAGACACTTCAAAAATATTTCATTGACTCCATTTTGGGACATCCAGAAGGCTCTAGTAGCTCTTTCTTTAATGTTTAGCCTATTGTGTAAGTTTGTGAAAAAGTCCTGGGAAGAGAAAGGATAGGGATGATTATTGTGTAATTTTCACAATGACGCATGTATAATGATGCGTTTCATACCTCATGGATCAGTTAGAGTTTGTTCTGAATACATCGGAAAATGAATTAAAATAGGTTTGGCATACATTCTTAAATGTGCTTTTAACAGTAATAGCTATTCTTCTGGAGTTGATTTAATATAAAACACATCACAAATAGCAATAGCCAAGTTTTAAGAAAAACCTGGAATGAGAAAAGGACATTTAACGCACTAAAGCTAACACTGTGGGCCTGCGTTCTATTACAATCAAACAAACCAATAAACTGTGGTGTAGCTGTATGTGTTGTCAAGGTTACAGCATAAAATAATAACAAAACCTAAGCCCGTATTGGCCCATTAAACAAAGCAATGTTATTTAGGCTCCACGTTCCTTTAGATTGAAAGAAATATGAGAATATTCAGTGTTTTGCACCAAATTGTGCTTAGTTAAGTGCATCTGATTTTCACAAGTACAATGATTGAATACAGATGCTGTCGTTGTAGAGGAAAGCTAATTAAAACTAATCACGTACAGTGAGTCTGTGTGAAACAAAGTTCCATGATACTGTACCTCTTTATCAAGCAGATTCAGTCTCTCATCAGGTATTAATCAGTGTTCGTCAGAGCGCAGAATTGCTACTTAATTGCACCTATTAAGATTAGCATGGGCCATGTCCAATGAGCAGGATCAAATGATCATAAAAATAATTAATTGCAGAACATTATGTCTCACCTTTTCCTGAAGTGAGCACATCGGAAACATGGTGGGAATTTTACTGGGTCCTTGGGGTTCGTGAGGAGAGGCATGGGTGAGGAAAATGAGAAAATTGGGCAGGAACGGATGCTTTTTGCGTGCTGTTGGCATTCTGCCTGGTGACAGTAGGAAACCAAACGAGGTTGCTAATGAAGCAATTAGCAGACATTTTCCAATCATTAATGGAATTTTACTGGTGGTACACAGACCCCCACAGTGTCTGCTGCTCATCAGCTCTCAGCAGCGGTGTTCAGCCAATGGCCAGAGGGCCAAGAAAATAATATATCATCTGCACATTGTATCGGCAAAGTTTACACGGTCCCCTGGCAGAAGTTTACAATTCAATGATCCTCACCTGGAGGCTCATGTTACAGTGATTGTATCTTTTGGTTCCCATAATGATCAAACTTCAGACTGAAAATGCTAGAGTTCTATCAAGTGTATTTCTCGTTGCTGTCCATGTGATTGATGTACAGGCTGATACATCATTGACGTGATGACAATGATAGTGAATGTGGCACCCCATAATATACATTCAAATAATAATTAGGTCATAGCTCTTTATCCACGCTAGAAATACTGGAACACTGTGAAGAGTTTTAGGCCCCTTACCTAAGGAAAGATACACTAGCTTTGGAAGCAGTCCAGAGAAGGTTCACTCAGCTCTGGTTACGGAGGGACTTCTTATGAGGCGAGGTTGAGTAGGTTGATCCTCTACTTACTGGAAAATAAAAGAACGAGAGGCGACCTTATTGAAACAAACAAGTTTCTTAGAGGACTTGACAGGGTAAATGTGGAAAGGTTGTTTCCATTTGTGGGAGAGTCTAGGACCTGAAGGCATAACACAGAATAATGAGTTGCAGATTTAAGATAAAGATGAGAAGGAATTTCTTCTCTCAGAGGGTTGCGAATCTGTGGAATTCTTAATCACACAAGGCTGTTGAGGTTGGGTCATTAAGCTTATTCAAGGCTGAGATAGACAGATTTTTAATCAGTAATCAATAAGGGTTAAAGGGAAAAGGCTGGAAAGTAGATTTGAGGATTATCATAGGCAACCTTGATCTCATTGAATGGCAGAGCAGATTTGATGGACTGAATGACCATAGGACTCTGCTCCTATGTCTCTTGGTATTACTACAATCTTACAGTAATATAATATTCCTCTTTCTTTAAAACAATTGCACCTCTATATCCATGTAAATGTTTTAATTATTTTTTTCAATAAATGATGATTATCAATCAATATTTATGAATGTACTGAATCCCTAGGAAGCTTTAACAGCTTGTTTTCTTTTCTCAGAACGTTATTCATGTTGTCATTCAGGTGGCAGGATGATGTGACCTTGTAGATTTTGCACTTGTTGCTGTTAGTAGGGAATTGGCACACAGCCAATGTTGTGCTCGCTGCTTGTGTAAATTTATAGGAATTGTACTTGAAGCTGCCTGCGTTGCGGCACTTGCTGGTGACACTTCTGCTATTGAACGTTTTGGCGAATTTTGTTGATGGTTTCTTGCCGCTTAGTAATGTTGCTGAAGTTATCGGCGATCGCTTCTGCTTTACCAGCTCAGATATTGGCTTAAAATGGGATCTGTGACTGAAACTTGTATGCAAATGAAAATGAACATGGAGGCATGATTTTGGCTTCACAAACAACCTTTGCTGACTTTCATAATTTGATCCTTTACATGTAGTTTGTTCTTTCAACAACTCCATCAGGGACTTGCCATGCTTCTTAAAGTGTTGGCTGCTTTCTGCCTGTGCGTCAGTGAGTTGCTGTCTGACCTCCTCCTAGTCTCTTGGAGGAAGAATCCTGCTTGGCAGATTTGTCTTATACATTGTTTCACAACTCTGCAGCTGATTTTATCAGAGTGAGAACAAGGCATGGTTTAGAACTTCCTTTGCCTCTAGGTTCCCTAGTCCATCTGAACATGCCTTTCTAATAATCTATGTCCCCTTTGATAATGTGGTGATGAGGTGATTACAATATTGAACCCATACTCTTCAGTGAATCTTAAATTCTCTGAAGGTGGATTGTGTTCCATTTTCAGATATTAATTTTTCAGCAATGTCTTGATTTGAGCCTGGATAATTGTTGTCTGTTTCAAACCTATCACTTTTCAAATAAAAGGGAACTTTGAGTTACGCACCACACCTATGAATACCATTCTTGATTGTAACTAAGATTCTAACTTGAGACTAACTTGGCTTCCACGGTGCACCATTGTCTGTATACTTCAGTGGCTACCACTTCCTCTTTCTGCTGTGTGTTTCTGTATTTCTGATATACATTGTACATAGGCACCTTTCTCTTAATATCTTTGTGGATGCATAGTCAGTACAGAACTGATCTGGCTCTGAACTTGCAAGTCGCCAATCTCATGTGACCCTCATATCTTCTGGAGAAGTTATTTCTGTGTTATTTTGATCTGATTATTCTTTAGCAACAACTATCCTTGAGTAAGATGCAATCTCTGATAGGCCAGTATTGTTGTATTGCTGGCTATGCTTGCTGCAACTTAATCAGCTATTCCTCAATCACTTGCTAAGGGGGAATCTGTGAATCTTTGCTAGTCCTGTCTCTGGTTTGACTCAGTTTTGTTGGTTTAGCCTCCACAAATTGGTGGGTCTTTATACCAAGATCTTTTCTTTCATGCTTCTCCTGAGACACCAACAATGATAGGGCATATGTCAGCACCATTTCTCTTTCTGGCTTGTATTTCAATGTGAAATTATCATTCTGAAAACTCAAGAGTAATCTTAGGAATTTTGTTGGTGCATTACACAGATTTTTCATGCAGATCTGCTCCAATGAATGATAATCATTCTTTGTTATGAACTTTCTATGATCGAAATACCTTTATGTATGACATTTCTCAGATCCAAAAGCAACTGCCAAATGTTGTCTTTCTATAAAGGTATATCCAGTCTGAGTGAATCTTATTATCTTCTTTTTCTTGTCATAGGACTGCTTCCAGTCCTTTGCAGAATTATCTACATGCAAAGTGATACATTTCTTTCTGCAAGAGTATGATAGACTTTTCTCCTTGCATACTATCTCTGTTACGGATAGAGATGAGAGACAGCTGGAAGAATTATCCCTTTCATTTACTATCTGTAATCAGTGTGATGTTGAAAAGGAAGATGTGTGTGCTTCTTAAGCCCCAATTGTATAGTCAATTTGAATAATCAGTAATGTTCTTTTGAGATTTTAAATAGAGGGAACTATTTATTCAAATATTCATCACTCAGCCCCCATTCATTAATATTCAGTGGAAAAAAAATCAAAGAGGATTGTGTGCTTTGATTAGTTAAAAGTATAGGGAAAGACTGTCAATCCTGCAGTTGGCTCATCTAGGTGCAGGCTTGATGAAGAAAAATTTCTTTCCCATTCTTGAAGCATGGCTTGGAGAATTCAATAACCAGTCTATTATCAAAGGCACTGTACCTTCCCTCAAAAACGTTTTTTTCTACGAGGCTACAAAGTTAGTTACTTGTTCTAGCAGTTATTGGAAGATAAGTTTTCTTCTTGTAGAGGTGGACTTAGAAAGGACCAGGCTTGAAGAGACAATGATGTTGGAATCTTGAGCTTTAAGACAGAGATTTTGTTGCCCTTGCTGATGCTGTTCTTTCTTGCTGTGTTGTTTGGAAACTGACCAGTTTCTCCCAAGTACTTTTGAGTAAGGATTGGTTATCTGAAGACGGTTTCGATCAGGTGACCATATGATGACTGTTTCAGTTGTCACCCAAAAACTATTTTGAAGTTCAAAGCATTTATTACACAATGGGGGAATGGAGGTGAGCATTCACACCTAGCTAATGACTTAGAGGTGACAAGGTGCAAGGCTAGATGAACACAGCAGGCCAAGCAGCATCATAGGAGCAGAGAGGCTGACATTTCGGGCCTAGACCCTTCATCAGAAAAGGGGGAGGGGAAGGGGGTTTTGAAATAAATAGGCAGAGAGTGGGAGGCGGATAGAAGAGGGATAGAGGAGAGGATAGGTGGAGAGGAAACAAACAGGTCGAAGAGGCGGGGATGGAGCCAGTAAAGGTGAGTGTAGGTAGGGAGTTAGGAAGGGGATAGGTCAGTCCAGGGAGGACGGACAGGTCAAGGGGGCGGGATGAGGTTGGTCGGTAGGAGATGGAGGTGCAGCTTGAGGTGGGAGGAGGGGATAGGTGGGAGGAAGAACAGGTTAGGGAGGCAGGGATGAGCTGGACTGGTTTTGGGATGCGGTAGGGGGAGGGGAGATTTTGAAACTTGTGAAATCCACATTGATACCATTGGGCTGCAGGGTTCCCAAGCGGAATATGAGTTGCTGTTCCTGCAACCTTCGGGTGGCATCGTTGTGGCACTGCAGGAGGTCCAGGATGGACATGCCGTCTGAGGAATGGGAGGGGGAGTTGAAATGGTTCGCGACTGGGAGGTGCAGTTGTTTATTGTGAACCGAGCGTAGGTGTTCTGCAAAGCGGTCCCCGAGTCTCCGCTTGGTTTCCCCGATGTAGAGGAAGCCACACCGGGTACAGCGGATGCAGTATACCACATTGGCAGATGTGCAGGTGAACATCTGCTTGATGTGGAAAGTCTTCTTGGGGCCTGGGATGGGGGTGAGGGAGGAGGTATGGGGGCAGGTGTAGCACTTCCTGCGGTTGCAGGGAAAAGTGCCGGGTCTAGCTAATGACTTAACTGGTTTCTCTACAGCTGTTTTTGTTAAGTTTCAAGCCCAGAGACAGTAAGTCAAGGAGTATTTACATCTTGAGCTTTGGCAAGTCCACAAGCAATAGGGCATATAAATTCCATAAATGGTCTTGTCTTGGTATGCCTATTCAAGGGAGGTACTCTACCTATAGCTATGGAATAAATAAAAAATATTAAACCAAAAAATTAAAAACTTGTGGAAACTTGAGATACTTCCGAATCTATGCATGAATTGCAAAAACCACCTGACCCTTTGCCTTCATATTAAAAAACTTTTACTGTCCATTCTTAGAAAGAAAAGGCAGTTCCAGAAATGTCTCTTTTTAAAACAGTCCATGTTTAAAGTTATGGGTTTGACATGGTTTTTTTGAGTTTGTTGAGATTCCACTCTTGTGATGCCGACAATTAGTACTCGTTGAAGTAACTCCACAGATGCTGGCATCCCGTTACCAAGTCACCCTTTATTTACACATGGAAAGCCCTTGACACTAATCCAGTTCCCTCAGAGCCAGGTCTCAGAGTGAGCAGAACCTCTGACACTCCTGTTTTAATCTGTCAGCCAGGGCTCCCTGACTGGGGCTGTTATTCAGGTTTTATCGGGGAACTCATATTCTCTGAAGTCTACCTGGCTGACCTCATTACAATCACTGCACTCACCTTCACTTGTTACAACTTCTGTGTTTTCTCTATGTTCTGACTTTGTGAACTACGAAAAGACTCATGCACTGGACCAAGTGTCTCAACACTGTTTTGTCTTTTATAGGTTCTACCTCAGAGATAGTTGTGACTTGTCCAGATCCTGCCTTGACTCTGACCTCATGTACACCATTCCAAAGAACCGGCATTCTCTCATCTTCACAATGCAATTGTCTTCATTGAGCTTGTTCCCAACATTCCTAGTTCTCTCCAGGGCTTTGTGTGGATGGTGGTCATGAGCTCTTTTCATCTACATCATGGATCTGGATGTCATCCGCCATACTGACTGCTCCTTTACAACCTCAGTATGTTTCTTCTTTCTGCTGGGACATATCCTGGCTTACTTTAAGGTCAAATGATAGATGCAGGAATTAGTACTGACCAAAGGTTGTGTTGAATGTTGTCAACAGCAAAGATTCTTCATCAAGCTTCATGTTCCAGTACCCATTATTGGCATCGAGTTTGCTGGAAAATATTGCCCCTGCCAGTGCTGGAGTGATCTCTTCCAGTTTCGGAATAGAGTAGTGATTTCTCTTCATTATTTGAATAAAGGAGCAAATTTGAAATCAATTTTGAAATTGGGGCATTTTTTTTTACACAGAGAGTGGTTCATGTGTGGAATGAACTTCCAGGGGAACTGGTGGATGTGGGTACAGTTACAACATATGAAAGACATTTGGATAAGTACATGAATAAGAAATGTTTGGAGGGATATGGGCCAAGTGCAGGCAGGTGGGATTAGTTTAGTTTGGGATTATGATTGGCCAGCACTGGTTGGACTGAAGGGTCTGTTTCCATGCTGTAAGACTCTATGAGTCTATAAGATCTTTGGCACCCAGTTAATTTCCTAGCAATCGAGCTTCTCTCTCACCACAATGAAATTTACCCAAATCTCTGTGAGCCTGGCAATCACTTTCTTCCATCTCTTTAAGCACTCTTTCAAGGTTTCATTTTTGTCCTATTGATATTTTACATGAAGGGGATGGAGGGGATGGGGTGCTTTGTAGTGAATCATTAGTTTCAGCAGTGGATCAATTGCAACATGTTATTCAAGAACTTCAGAGCATTCATTGTCTCATGAAAACACTACATTGGGGGAAGTGATGGCCTAGTGGTATTATTGCTAAACGGTTAATTCAAAGACCCAGAGAATGTTCTAGGGAGTGGGGTTCAAATCCCACCATGGCAGATGGTGGAATATGAATTCAATAAAAGCTATCTGGAATTAAGAGGCTAATGATGATCATGCTTCAATTGTCAGAAAAGCGCATCTGGTTCACTAATGTCCTTTAAGGAGGGAAGCTACCACCCTTACCTGGTCTGGCCTACATGTGACTCCAGACCCACAATAATGTGGTTCACTCTTAACTACTCTCTGGGCAATTAGGGATGGGCAATAAAAATGCTGGCCTAGTCAACAAGGCCCTCATCCTGTGAATGAATAAAACAAAAAGATTGGGTACACTTGTACTAGATCTTTCTTTCTTCTGATTGGAGGGTGAACCAACTTTCACTCTCTGGATCACCTTTTTCATCTTAATGCTCTCTGAGCTAAGCTGCAGCTCTTCTCAAGTGCTCAATGCCCAGGAGAACAGGACCATCTCTTTCAGTGATATATAGAGTTACCAGCTTTTCCGTCATTTATCCTTGTAATTAGGGTCGTTTCTAGCTGTAGCATCTCAGTGCAACCTCCCCCTACCTCCCTAACTGCAGTATGCCACTAACATGTTCTCTTTCAGATTATCTGGGCAATCATTTCGGGAATGGCCTGTGGCTATAGCCTGAATAGGATGGATATCATTCTGAGCCTTATATCATGATTTAGCTCCAGGTTTGTGATTGTAGGCTTACCGTATATACTCAAGTAAAAGTCGATCTCATGTAAAAGTTGACTCTTTTTTGACCAAAAGATCTGGAATTTTCCATATATCTTGTGTAAAAGTTGACCCTAGTTCTTCACAGATAACACATCAACATTTGTGAGTCAAGGTATTTTCCTGTTCATAAAGGTTACGATGAGGAAATGAATTCTTTTTTGTGCTATTATGTGTTTTTATGTACAATTCATACCAATTTGGCGTGAAAGTTTAAGACACATAAATCAGAGTCAGGTGACAATCTCCCTTTGTGTGCAGCACAGCTGAGCTCAGTTGCCCTGTAGCACTCGTGGAATACAGACATATACCTAGCTGAGGTTTTGAAATTTCTTCATCATTTTGTGTAAAAGTGCCCTCCAAAAAAAAACAAAAAATGTACAGCAGCATTTAAACTGAAAGTCATTGATGTTGCAGAGAAGACAAATAACTGTGTAGCAGTAGGAGAATTTTGAGTTTTTATGTTTTTTTTAAGAGATCAATTGGACTTCTGTTAAGATACAGTATTTTGGACTGTAACATGAATTTCACCCCCTCAAATGTGGTATCCATATAATAGTTGGTCCCATAAATTTAAACTTTAAAAAACAGTCTGAAAAATTTGACTTTTACATGAGTATATACGGTATTTTTCAGCCTTTTTCCTGATCTGAATGGTGTTATGCATCAGAGAGGAAGTGGGGTGAGTGATTATTATTAAAGTAAGGTAGATAGATTCTTGTTATGCAGGGGATCATGGCTATCAGTAATCGATGAGAACTTGGAATTCAGAAGACAAACACATCAGTGATGTTCTTATTGAATAGTGCAGTAGGCTTGGAGGGTCAAATGGTTTACTTTTGCTTCTAATTTATAAGCAGATATGTGAATTTCCTTTCTCTGGGGGCTTTCACATCCAGACGCTTCATGCAGTTCTTGTTCCTTTGCCTATTGTGTCCTCAAACCCACCAGCTTCATCCACGATAAGGACACATCACCCAGGATATGGGTGATTTGGTTCTTTTGACTTTTCATTTACCTTGTTACTCTGTTTCTGAATTAATCCATTTGCCAACTTCTTTCTTTATTTTGCACATTCTTTTCCAGCGACTGGCATTTCTGCAAACTCTGTAGTTTGATCTAAATGCAGGGCTTTGCGTCTATCTGTGAACTCAAATGGTCATCCACAGCTCTTGTGAAACCTTCTTTCTGAATGTTCTGCATTCCTTTATTACTGTTCCACTGCAACAACCCTGTTGTCTTTCTCTTGACTTAACTGAGAGCTAAATGCTTGGGTTAGTCAGCATCTTCATCTTTCTACTTGTGACTTCATTTGCTCTGGCTGTTCCTACAGAGCGTATCCTTTTCCGTAAAT
Organism: Rhincodon typus; assembly: GCF_021869965.1. Taxonomy (NCBI): domain Eukaryota; kingdom Metazoa; phylum Chordata; class Chondrichthyes; order Orectolobiformes; family Rhincodontidae; genus Rhincodon; species Rhincodon typus. The sequence continues at coordinate 163,181,899 of NC_063332.1, read as the reverse complement.
TTTTTTTGTATTTCGGATAGTACTGATTGAGCAGCTTTTCATCTGTGCCCTTACATTTACATTTTCCGGCTGCAATTTTCGATCTTATAGTGAAATTGTCAATAGGCTCACCTCATTCCTGCTGAAGTTTTTTACATCCACATTAGTAGATCCAATGATATTGACTTTATCAGGAGATATGTGCTGAATTAATCAAAATGCTCTCTGATTTTCTGTTATTATAGAGTCATAGAGATATACAGAAACAGACCCTTCAGTCCATCTCATCCATGCCGACAGATATCCTAGATAAATCTAGTCCCATTTGCCAGCATGTAGCCCACATCCCACTAAATCCTTCCTGTTCATATACCCGTCCAGATGCCTTTTAAATGTTGTAATTATACCAGCCTCCATCACTTCCTCTGGCAGCTTGTCCTGTACATGCATCACCCTCTGCATGGAAAAGTTGTCCCTTAGGTCTCTTTTAAAATCTTTCCCCAATCACCTTAAACCTAGCCTGTAGTTTTCGACTCCCCTAAACTGGGGAAAAGACTTTAACTATTCACCCTATCCATGCCCCTCATGATTTTATAGACCTCTATAAGGTCACTCCTCAGCCTCCGACACTCCAGGGAAAATAACCCCAGCCTATTCAGCCCTCTTCCTTTAGCTCAAACCCTCCAACCCAGACAATATCCTTGTAAAACTTTTCTGAACCCTTCCTATAGAAAGTTTTAGCTCAGCCAGTAATCTCAGCCCTTTCTGTCCTGCCCATAAAATATTGTAGCTGACCATTTCTACTCCACAATGGACTTTGAAAAAGCTCCTAATTCTCAGTCTGCACTTTTGTTCAAACTTTTCAAATGCCTCCCTCCCAATCCATCGTGGGCAGGAGCCTTGTGGTTATTGTTGTGGCAGTCATTTCATTCTCCTGTGAATGTTTCGCCTTTACTCTTGCCCTAATTCAGGTTGGTTTTGAAATTTAATCCAGAATTAAGTTTGTTTAAACTGCTTGAGTTTTTATTCATAGATATCCACTGGTGCCATGTGATATCTTCTGGTTCCCATACTTAGAACTCAACTCAACTCAACTCAACTCTCCTTATGGCTGGTACACCTATAAATACAGAAATACTCAGGGTATGTGTAGCGGCTAATGTGACATCCCAAGAAATATATAGCAATTAGTTACTAGCTGATGTGATGAAGATTCATGATATGATTTTGTGTTTGGAAACTTGGGTTCTAAAATGGACAGAACCATATATAACTTTATATTGTATTTCTATACTGTATTTCTATACTGTAGGGGTTACAAGAGCAGAAGAAACAGAAAAAATTTGGGCTGTTACCTAGCAACTAGTTGCCCAAAGGTGCAGGAAGGCAGGAACAGTTTTCCTTTAGAGAGAAAAGAAAGCCATCCAGAAATTTAGTGAGGGTGAATGTTTCTTTCAGAAAGGCTTTATGTAGGGTTTTCAGAAAGTAAAGAAGTGTAATTCAAGGGGCTCCAGAACAGACACTGTAGGACAAAGAAATCATGAGAAAAAGAACCAGAATGATATGGAAAAGTTTAAGAAACTCATATGAGAAATAGCGTTGAATGAATGCAAGTTTGCTTGAAAGAAATCAATCGCACTGTGGCAACTGAAGAAGAAACTTGTAAGTGGAAGCAGGATGCTTTTTGAGGTTTGGGTATCTGTAAGGTTGCAGTTGAGGCTAAATGGATTAAATATTCATTTTTGATATTAGCACTGAGACCATTCAGTTGGTTCCTGTATACTTTAATAGTTTGTGTTTTGTTTTCCTTTTTGTGTGTAGTAGACTGATTTTTTTTTGCTAGAAGTGCACAGACAGCCTCCTGTGAAATGGAGACAAAAAAACTGCAGTTGCTGGAATCCAAGGGAGGCTGGAAGAACACAGCAGGCCAGGCAGCATCGGGAGGGAAGGAGCAGTCAGCGTTTTGAGTATTATCCTTTCTAGTCCTGAAGAAGGGTAATACCCGAAATGTTGACTGCTCCTTTCCTCTTGTGAATATGGAATCTGACCTGTCCACTATTACAATCAGCTTCGATTATAACATTCTTTCTGACTAATATACCAAATTATTGGCGGTGAAGAAATGGTTGCCATTCCCTCCAGCCATTTCATGCCTCTGTTTTGTCCCACTCTCTGTCATTCCATATGCCTCAGGGGCTTTCTTGTTTTTTAATGTAGAATTCCTGCATGGGGAAAGGGGCCTTTTAGCCTACTGAGTCTGCACTGACCCTCCAAACAGCATCCCACCCAGACCCAGCCCCTCACCCTGTTCCTGTAACCCTGCATTTACCATAGCTAATCCACCTAGCCCGTACATTCCTAGATGTAGACACTATGGAAAATTTAGTGTGGCCATTCCACGTAACCTGCACATCATTGGACCGTGGGAGGAAACCCGAGCACCCGATGGAAATCCACGCAGACATGGGGAGAACACACGCAACTCCACACAGACAGTCACCCGAGGCTGGAATTGAACCTGGGTCCCTGACATTGTGAGGCAGCAGTGCTAACCACTGAGCACCGTACTGCCAGCACTGCACACACAGCGAGACTACCTTTGCAGTCGCATGTGCTGAATCACCTTCTTCAACTTGCCTGCTGCCCCGAATTAAATGGTGATGCTAGAGGCACCTTCTAAACTGAATACCTCTGGGGAGACTTCACTGTCAGTCCTGGTGCTGCAGTAAACACGTATGTGACATGAAAACGGTCCTGTCATAAAGATTTTAAAAGTTTCACATTCAGCTGCTCATCAAAAATGTGGACTGAGAGCTGGAGAAGACGAGAACGGGGTTCTTTTAGATGCCTGTTTCACTTCCTGATGCCAGGCACTTCAAATGTGCACAAAATACCTGTATACAAGGACCTAACCCCTTTCCTCCCTCATGCCCACCAGTAAAGCCGCCATGATTTGCTGATTGACCATTGGGAGTCACGGGAGGCTTGTGGAGTCCCACTTAATCCCCAAATTCTGGTGGGCTCAGAGATAATTGGTATCAAGTGGCTCACTGATTAGACTAATCAGCATTCTATCTCCAGCTGGCAGGACACTGGCATCGGACCCTTTGTTTTTTTAAATTCATTCGCAGGATGTGGGCATCTTTGGCTGGCCAGCATTTATTGCCTGTCCCTAGCTGCCCTTGAACTTCTCAGCCTTTTCAGAGGTCAGTTAAGAATCAATCACATTAATGTCGGTCAGGAGTTACAGGTAGGCCAGACCAGGTGACGGTGGCAGTTTCCTTCCTTGAAGGGCTTTCATGATCCAGATGGTTTCTTTTCCCCAAAAATGGGCAATGGCTTCACAGTCATCAGTAGATTCTTACTTCCAGATTGTACTTTTTTAATGAATTCAAATTCCACCATCTGCCATGGTGGGATTCAAATCCAGGTCCCCGGAACATTAGCTGAGTTTCTGGATTAATTGTCTAGCAATAATACCACTAGGCCAGTGCCTCCCTGCCCACAACTTAATTGTTTTCCATTCACCAGAAATCAGACATGGGTACACCCCATTGGATTCCCCTCCAATATTCCCTACCACTTCCAAAGCCATTGTGCTCCCTCCAGTGGTTTCAATCAAATTTTAGCTGTTAACATTCTTTCTCCGCACATACTTTTGGATCTGCTGAGCATTTCCTTCATTATCTGTTTTAATTTTAAGTTTCTAGCGTCTGCCTCACTTCGCTTTAGTGTCAACCATTTTGGGCATTTTAGGATGTATATGGTCCACTCATGTGACTCATTTGAATGGAGCGGTTCTGAAGAGGCAAGATTGGGTCTTCATTCAGCCTGCATTTCTAAGAAAAGAGCACCACATTAAAGAGCAGTGGATGCATGTTTTCTTTCAATCCTCTAGATCCCGGAATTGTCCCAGCATGTTGGAGGTTAGCAAATGCAACACAGTTTTTCAAGAAAGGACAGTGAGGGAAACAGTGAACTATCGGCCTGTTAGTCTGACACAGTGTGATGATACTATGGCTTTAAGAGGTGTATTTTATCCTGGGTGGTTTTTTTTTTATGAAGAGAGATTGAGACGGAGGTGCTGAGTGGTCTACTTCAAGCCAATAAAGTAAACAGCTTGTAATACCTTCATTCTTTTTTAAATTAGAACAGCAGAGGCAGCCTGAATGGGTGGGGTCAAGCTCCCACAGAAACGGGATTTTTAGTTGTAGCTTTCAGTAGTAGTTGCTGGGGTCTTGAAACTGGATGTAGAAGCTTTTACTCCTCTCTCTGTTACACCTAAAAGCTGGGGTTCCCTTCCTGCTGCTAGAATTGCATGTGAGACAATCTACCTTTGCCAAGGGTGTGTTTATGGATTGTTACTACATTGGAATACTGAATGAGTAGTTTATTATTTTAAGTATTTCAATAGAGTTACAGTTAAGCTAATTTTTAAACTTTTATTTTGTCTGTATTTTAACTATACTGTATGAATAATGCATGTTTTGCTTCAAGCCTGATAATTTGACCAATCAAACTGCATCTGGAATGCAATGCCTGGCACTTACAGAGTCATAAAGTCGTAGAATCATATAGCATGGAATTTATCATGGCCAGCAATTTACCATGGCCAGTCCACCTAACCTGCATGTATGGTCATAGAGTTATACAGAATGGAAACAGACCCTTCGGTCCAACCAATCCAAGCCCAACATAATCCCAAACTAAACGAGTCCCACTTGCTTGCACCTGGCCCATATCCCTCCAAACCTTTCCTATTCATATATCCATCCAAATGTCTTTTAAACATTGTAATTGTACCCTCATCGACCACTTCCTCAGGAAGTTCATTCCACACGCGAACCACCCTCTGTGTAAAAAAATTGCCTCTTACGTCTTTTTTTAAATCTCTCTCTTCCAATCTTAAAAATGTGCCCTCTAATCTTGAAATTCCCCATCTTAGGGAAAAGACAACTACATCTCTATCTATACCTCTCATTGTTTTATAAAGTTCTATCAGTTCACCTCTCAACCTCCTATGCTCCAGTGAAAAAAAGTCCCAGCCTATCCAGCCTTTCCTTATAACTCAAACCTTCCATACCCAGCAACATCCTGGTAAATCTCTTCTGAACGCTCTCCAGTTTAATAACATCCTTCCTATAACTGGCCTTTAAAATAAGAAAGAGTTAGGGCCTAGGTTATCTCCTTGACATGTTTTGAAGGGGTTTGGTCTGGTCCATAGGATAGTGCCTGAACCTACTATTAAGAAGATCTTAAAGCTCTTAGACAAATTCAAAGTCAACATGGTTTTGCAAAAGGGAAATTGTGTTTGGAAAATTTGCGAGGGTCTTTATGTAACTGGTAAGGTAGTGAAAGAGCAGCTATCTGAATTGTAATGATATTTTGCATGTGGTATTCAACTCTTGTTTGTCTCCAGAGCCCCACTCTGGCCTGGCAGTCTCGGCCATACTTGTCACAGAAATGGACAACGGGGCTGAGAAGGTGCAGGATTCATTGGACTCTGTTCTCTCTGGAACCTCTTCTCAGCCAGCTCAGCCTTTCATTTGTCTTTGGTTTTTCCAGTGCCCCTTGAAATTGTCACCCTCCAGAGGTCACAGCTGTTGGTATCGCCCTCTTGCCAGCGCCAATGTCTGCCATCTTCAATTGTTCCTTGCAGGGTATCCTTGTGGCAGAGGTATAGGTAGCCAGGAGGTCATGACTCAGTGGTCAGTCCACCATGCACAAAGTCTTCGGGTATATAGCTGCCACCCAGCCAATGAAAATGGCTGAGCTGGCATTTTTCGTTTAGTGTGCCGATAGAATTAACATGCGCCAGGACCACTCAGTTGATGACCTGCAAAGAGGTACCAAGGATATGTCTGAGACTCTGAATGTTTACTCTTTTCCCTGGCCTAGTATAAGCCATCTGGATTTCACCACTGTGAATTGAGAATGCAGGATTGATAGACTCAGAGTTTAGTGCTCTCAGTCATGTTGTTGCTGCTGTTCCACCCTCTCTTACTCAACCTGGATGTAACAACTGCAGCCCTTGCAGTGCATTGATATCTGCATCATGACAGATTGCTGTTAGTGTGGAGCCTAGATATGTGAAGCGATCAATAACTTCCAGTGTCATATTGTCAATGCTACTGGATCGGAATATGGCAAAACCTGGATCATGATATTTGTCTTCCTGATGGTGATGTTCTAACCAAACTCTACAGTTGTGAGAGAGCCTCTCCATTTGCTATTCCTCAATATGGTGTATTCGTGTGGCATTGTCAGCATAGAGAAACTCATTGATGAGGACTTTGTGCATCTTTGAATTGGATCTTGAGTGAGCAATCCTGAACAGCTTTTGTCAGTTCTGGTATGTAAGTTGATACTGTCTGTTGGTGACCTGAAGGCATATGACAGCAGCAAGGAGAGGAATATGCCAATTGCTTATTGCCAAACCCTGTAAGATCCCATTGTGGAACCCCCAGATGGTTCTGATGTTGCGCCATCATAGCTGACTTTGCCCATCATGTTGAAAGATAATATCACACTGAGCAGCTTCTGTGGACATTCCATTTTCTCCAGCTGCTTAAGAAGGCCACCTCTGCTTGTATGCCTTGGGGATACTGATGAAGGCTGTTTGCTGTATAGTCCCCACATTTGTCCGTGGTATCTCTCTTGGGACTGCCAAATTGGGAAGATCATGTTAAATGTAGGACTGCCAGTTCTGATAACACACTATGCCTCAAATGCCCAGGCAGCAAAATCTGGAGTTAAATTGCAGTTACATGTCAATGTCGCCAGACATTTTGGTGCATACCCGTACTAAAATTACCTGGAAAGGTTGAAATTCTGATGGGTTGATTTCCACAGCTCTGGACTCTGTGAATGTCTCCAGTATTGAGCTCAGTGACCTAGAATTGTGTCAGATCTGTGGGTCTTTGCTGTAGAAATATCCTGGAAAAGTTAATACATCATTTAACTCAGTGAGCAATCAGCGTTACCGAACTGAGTGACTCAACTGAATCCCCAAATCTCGTTCCTCTACACCTGACCTGAACTGACCACCTCCTAAACCTGATTATCCCTGACACAACAACGCACCGACCCACCAATAACGCACACAACCTGACTACCAGCCCAACCGGACCCAACCCAACTAATTCCCAACCCAACTATCACCCTGACCCGACTAAACCTGACTACTCCCTGGCCCAACTACATTGTCTAACCTGACGAGTGAACTAAAAAGCATTTGTAACCACTGGAAAATTTTATAAAACTAAATGGAACAGGTTAATCATAAATAATTCTCACTAAACCTATATTTTGTAACTAGCTGTCAAAACAAAAACTAGTTAAGGAGAACATTTTGAGGACATTGAGTAGAAAAAATTAGAAAGCGTGCAGTTGGCAAATTGTAGATTTAAAAGCTGTTCATCAAGCTTCTTAAGAAAAGTAGCAATTCCACAAAGCAGCATATTGAAAGAATCTAGACATAAATCCGTTCAATTATTTGCATGAGACAACCATATTGATGTTTTGTGCCTAAATAGGTTACAGCTGTTAAAGTCCTGTCAGGTAAACATTTCCTCTGAGGTATTCAAAGTTAAGTGCATCCATACCTAAATACATTCGCAGTTTCACTCTGTGACACTTCTAAGTGATGCTATAACAGGACTTGCTATACCTTCCATGACACATCCCTACCTCTAAATAACTGTGTCTCCAAGCTCTTCCCCCACTAAAACTGAATCAGAGATAGTAGGAACTGCAGATGCTGGAGAATCCGAGACAACAAGGTGCAGGGCTGGATGAACACAGCAGGCCAAGCAGCATCATAGGAGCAGAGAGGCTGACGTTTCGGGCCTAGACCCTTCATCAGAAAAAGGAGTCGCAGGGAGAAACGCTTCTGTAGGATCTCAATGCCATGAGTGTAGATATTGTCACGGTTGGGGCCAAATTGGGAAGGCTTGAATGTGGATTGTAGTCCATTGGGGATGATCTGGTTCCGTATGCAGGTGCTAAGAAAGGTGATGTGGCTGTAGTACCTGGTTTGCTTCAGGACATGGTCGAGCAGTTTCAGAGCCAAAGAGATTACGAGAGAGTTGCAGTGGGAGAGAGATTCCCTGAGGTTTGTCCGGAGGGAGGAGGGTAACTTCTTCAGGCTAGGCATCCTTAGAAGAGGCTTCGCAGTGGGGTTAAAATTGAATCAGAGATAGTAGGAACTGCAGATGCTGGAGAATCCGAGACAACAAGGTGTAGGGCTGGATGAACACAGCAGGCCAAGCAGCATCATAGGAGCAGAGAGGCTGATGTTTCGGGCCTAGACCCTTCATCAGAAAAAGGGACTGCACCTTGTTGTCCCCCACTAAAACATTTGGTCTGAATCTGTATGTAGTTGCTGGCCCTGGCCACCAGAGGTCACTGTGGAGCAGGTATGCCATTCTCCATGTTAATATCAATTCTGTATCAGAGATGGTAGGAACTGCAGATGCTGGAGAATCTGAGATAACA
>NC_063332.1:163131162-163173024 GCF_021869965.1 Rhincodon typus | reverse complement strand
ACCAGATTGAAGTCTTCCCTTCCACAAAGGTATATTGTAAGCTGCCTTACACTTTGTTATCTCTTAATATTAATTCTGTTAATTTGTCCATTGAATTGAATGGGGCTCTCATGGTGCAGGGGTAGTGCACCTACCTCTAGTGCTGAAGGTTCATAATCAAATCTCACATGCCATGCGTGTGCATCACAACACATCTGAATAAATTGTTTAAAAATAATTTCTTGGTTCTTGCAACATTGTGGTAATGTACGTACCTCCGGGCCAGAAGATCCAGATTGAAGTCTTCCCTTCCACAAAGGTATATTGTAACCTGCCTGAACAGGTTGACTGAAAATCTGTTGAACTGGAGGCTCTTGTGCCACAAATGGTAGACTGTCTACCTTGGGTTTAAGTTCTACTTGTCCCAGAATTGTGTCATTAATATTGTGATTAAAAGTTATGTTTATCTTATCCATTGGATTGTCTTTTGATTCTTTTTAATGCCCGCACTAGACTTGTTACATGTAGGCCTCAGCCTCTCCCAAGAGCCTGCGCCTAGATTTAAAGGCTGAGACAATTGATGGCGCCTCCCTACTAGGTATTACACTTGTGGCTTGTGGCTCACTCTGAATCTCTGCTGCTGATCATCTGTCTAGTGGCAGGCACCTCTACAGGACCCTCCTGGTGAAGATGCTGTAATTACAGCAGCCGATGGTCAGACCTCTCCCCTTCTGCCTCTCCAGCAGTACTACCTGGCTGTCTTCATGTCCCCTTCACAAAACATAATGCTTTGAAACATAAATAAAGGACAGATCTCTTCTGACCTTTGGGGTTCAAGGGGGGAGATAGACCTCCAACCCTAACTCTTCCTATGATCCTCTGGCAGGGCTCAACAATTGCTGGTTTCGATGACGCCACAAAGGGAGTCCGAGAAGACCTGATCTACCCCTCATTGGCGGCTGTATCTATCGGACAATGAATGCCACCTATCTCCTCCTAACCATAGAGTCAGTCGGAACCCTGCCCACTGAAAATCCAGCTTCCCCACAGCCATTTGACATTTGGAGGATTTTCAGTTATCTAACGGTGAAGTTTCCGTCCCCATTGGGGTAAGAAATCGTTGTCAAAACGTTACTGAAGATTAACATGTAGGTGCAGCAAGCCGTTAGGAAGGCTAATGGAATGTCAATCTTTATTGCCAAAGTACAGGAGTAGTGAAGTCATTTTACAATTATATAGGAGCTTGGTAGACCTCTATCTGGGGTACTGGGTGCAGTTTTTTGATCTCCTTATTTTATGGAAGATACTATTGTCATAGAAGGAGTGCAATAAAGAGTTCAGTGGACTTGTTCCTGGGTTGGCAGGCCTGTCCTATGAAGAGAGATTGGACAAATTGGGCCTGTATTCCCTGGAGTTTCGAAAAATGAGGTGATCTCATTGAAACCTACAAAATCCTTATAGGGATTGACAGTGTAAATGCAGGTGAGAAGTTTCCCTGGTTAGGGAATCTAGAGCCAGGAGATACAATTACAAAAGAAGGGAGATGCCATTTAGAGCTGAGATGAGAAGAAATGTTTTTACTCAGAGGGTGGTGAATCTTTCGAATTCTCTGAAGAATTATTATTCCCCAAAGAATAGGGATGTGGAAGCTCAGTCTTTGAATATATTGAGGGATTGATAATTTTTTGATTATCAATAGCGCAAAGGGTTATGGGACCAGTATGGGTAAAAGGCATTGAAGAATTTGATTAGTCATCATCGTATTAAATGGTAGGGCAGGCTTGATGGCCTACTTCTGTTCCTATATTCCTACAGCCTACCTTGGTGAACTATCAGCTGTGTGTGAAAGGGTCAAGGGCAGGTAAAAAGCCAGTGGGAAGGTCGCATTCTGCCCCGTGAAGTGCGTTAGCGATGAGCTGTCGAATCAACGCCTAGAATTTGGCTGAGGGCTGAGGCGTGGGAACAGCAGAGCTAGAGAGTCACTGCCCTCAGCCCTGTCCAATCTTACCTCGACGGATAAACACAAGAAACCCTGACCTTAAGGGTTGGTAGCCAGTCTATCTGGATATGTTTTCCAGTGTCCTTGTGGGATCCAAGTTGGGGGAATATCACCAGAATAGTTGAGCAATTTTTAGGCTGATATTTTCCCCCTGCATTTTATTCTAAATTCAGATAGCACCATTTGAGCAGGTACCATGTGCTTAATTTCCCATAATACGTCAGAAGATGCAGGTGGGCACAGTGGTGGGAGGCTATAAATGTCCAGGGCAGAGTTGCCCCATCAAGGCCTGCACCTTGTTGAAAAAATTCCAGCCATTGTGTGTCATTAAGCAAAGGCCATGGCACAAGTCCAGTAAATTTAGACATACTTAATCTATGAACAGGCATGTTTATGCCGGGCCTGACTTATATTGAGAATGAAAGTGTGAAAATTGTCATGAGTGTTAATGTTTTCTCTGTAGCAGATGTATGATCTGCTCCGACCAGAGCCCTTATCACAGCTCCCGAGATTGTTCCATTTCTAAACTTACCGCCAGTAACTGCATTTCTGTCACAATCCACCAAACACAAATTCATTTCAAGTTAAATAGGACTTATATTGCCGCATTCTTCTCTCCTTCTGTCTCTCGAGGCAACACATTTTTTCCACTGCTTTTACCTCTAGTGGATTGTGCTTTGAGTTCTTTTCTTTTTATTTGGATAGGCTGACACACAATTTTCTAGCAGGAGGACTGACTGGGTGATATGGGAGTTGACATTCCACTCCTGCTGGACATAGGTACCCTGCTGGATGTTAAGATAGTACTTGGAGAGTGGAAACACTGGCCAATGTGTGCCAGGACTGTCTGAATGATCAAAGGAAGGGACAAAACCTCTGAGCCAAAGCTCACTAACCATGTAGCCAGTCAATGTGCTATAATATGAGGCAGACAGCGCTCAGCAACTGGGGAATGGGCTCACTGTATGTACATCATTTCAGGTCCAAATGCCAACTGCACCAAATCAGTAAGTTTTCAAATAATAACCGAAAGAACTGCAGGTGCTGGAAATCAGATACAGAAATAGAAATTGCTGGAAAATCTCCGCAGGTCTCACAGCATCTGTGGAGAGAAATCAGGGTTAAAGTTTCAGGTCTAGTGCTGAGGAAGGATCTCTGGATCCAAAACATTAACTCTGATTTCTCTCCACAGATGTTGGCAGACGTGCTGAGCTTTTCCAGCAACTTCTGGTTTTGTTAGTGAGTTTTCAAGAATCGTCTTCTTTTTGCAAATTGTAATTTATTGAGTTTTTTGACGCGTTATGTTTGTTTCCTGCATTGTAACATTTTGTTATTCACAACCACATAAAATCTGTGACAATCAGTAAAGTTGCACGTGTTGTTTGATTATTGAAGTACCGGGATCCAGTCGAGAAGAATATCCAGCTGTGTCTTGATGAGATTGAGGGAAACAGTAAGTGGCCCGAGTGAAATGAGAGAAACTGAGAGAAAAAAATAACCACGTCCACTAATATTTGGACAAGAAAACCTGAAGCATGCAATAAAATCTTGCTGGGTAACATAAAGGGCAAGCATTCCTCTCTATAAGATTACTGCCTGGGTGGTGAAGCCTATAATCATCCCTTATGTGAGAGCAATTTCTCCAGAAACCTTGAATGCTCTAGATTCCTTTGAGATTAAGTGGTCAAGTTTGAGTTTAGTCCGTTTTCAGTGTAAGGCTACCTACTAAAGTCATAGAGATATTACAGCATTGAAACAGGCCCAATCAGCCCATCTTCTCCATCAAACATTCATCTATTCTACTCCTGTTTTTCAGCAGTTTGCCTGTAGCTTTGTATGTTAAGGCATTTCAAGTGTTCATCTCTGTAGTTCTTAAATGATTAGAGGGCTCCCATCACTACCACCCTTTTAAGCACAGAGCTCCCAACACCCGCAACCCTCTGGGTGAAAAATTGTTTTCCTCAAATTCCCTCTAAATTTCCTGATCGTTACTTTAAAACTGTGCTCCCTAGTTAATGACCCATTTGCTAAAGGAAAAAGTTTCTCCCTACTTCCCTACCTGTTTATACCCCTCAGAATTCCATACAGCTCAATCTGATTCCCCTTCAGCCTTCCCTGCTCTAAGGAAAACATATTGGTGAAGGAGCTGAAGCACACACTATGAACAGTGCCCAGAGGTTTGTTAAGGGTCGTACAGACAATTAAAATGTCTTCTAGTACTAGAATTTTGGTAGTTACTGTCTCAATAAACAATCTCTGCTAACAGTTGACCAGAGGTCAAATCCTTCTGTGAGGACTTTGAGCTCCACATAAAGTCATATCCAGTTTCCACCATGCGTTAGAAGTCTGTAGAGGCTGTTTAAGATGTATCTTGTTTAAGAAATACTTTGTCAATGTCTTACCTAGAAATTCTGTGACTCTTCAACTAAATAGAGGGAATATTGTACTACTGTATTTTACCAGAAAATGTATGAGAATTGTGAGAAAGGATTGTTATAATTGCTATAATGTAGATTAACATACTATTGCATAAGTAAATAGTTCAGTACACATCATCCCAGGAAGTGTTGCAAGCTGAATTGTGTTACAATATTTGGAGTGATGTTAGCTAGCAACGTGGTGCATATAAATGTGAATAAAAACACTTAATTTATCAATTATTATTACAGTACTTGATACTAAACACAACAGGGATCTTGTGAGGGGACTCTTTGGTCTTGAGGAGGATTGGCAGGAGGAGATGTCGTCCATGACGGCAGAGCAATGCCATTGAGGAGTGAGGATCAATGGGAAAGTTGGATTTCCTGCCTTCCCTTTAGGGGCACAGATCATTCCCATCCCCTCCTCTGGACATTGTCCACCTCGAGCGTAGTGACTAAGATGTTTTATAAGACACCCCCACCAGTGCCTGAGTCAATCTGCAACCTCCTGTTGTGTCTTAGTCCACATACTCTCCACACCTTCTATGCATGCAGCGACATTTATCACTCCAGGAAAATCATTTCTAATCAACGGTTTAGTACCAAATGAGTAAGCGTCCACTTTAGTGTCCCCAGGCACTTCTTAATCACAAGAAATCAGCAATTAGCTTCAAACTTTTCAGGCTAAATTGGGATTTTTATGCTTTATTACCTTAGCACCTGCATTTTCTCTGGCCTGATTTTAACCCATTCAATTAAAACCAAATTAATTAAATTAAAACCAATTAAAACCATTCAACTAAAACCAAAATTAAACACCCAAGATCCCTCTCTCTCCCTGTCTTCTGTACTTATCATAGATTCATAGATTCATACAGTGCAGAAAAGGGCCTTCAGCCCATCGAGTCTGCACCAATGTAACTACCACTAAAAATGTGTTAATCTCAATTTCCTGCACTTATACTATATCCGATTTATCTCCTCCATGTTAGACCTGGTTTTAGCTTGTTGAGTGGGCCGGATTCTGTCCAGGGGTTGAAAATCTCATTCCTGGGTTTAATCTGCACCAGATCAATCTGTCAGTCTCCCATCAAAATGGATGGAAAGCAATAGATGGAAATGGAGAAAGCTTCAAAGGAAGAATCCTTAAAATGCTGGAAAGGGGTCCTAGGAGTGGTCACAACTGGGGAGGCCCTGGGGAATGCCTTAAATTTTCTTTTGAACTTTTGAGGAGTATTTTGGCTGCTTTGGCCCTCAGACGGAAGGTCAAAAGACTTCGCCTTTTACAGGCCTTTTTATGGCCATGACTTCTCTTTGTGGAAAGGCTCCAACAGTTTCACAGCCTAGGCATCTGGTTAAAAAAGCAGCCACATCCTGAAGATGGTAGGAACTGCCGATGCTGGAGTCTGAGATAACAAGGTGTGGAACTGGATGAACACATCAGGCCAGGCAGCATCAGAGGAGCAGGAAAGCTGATGTTTCAGGTCTGGACCCTTCTTCAGAAATGGGGGAGGGGAAGGGGGCTCTGAAATAAATAGAGAGAAGGGGAGGCGATGATAGAATGTGGATAGAGGAGCAGATAGGTGGAGAGAGGACGGACAGGTCAAGGAGGTGGGGATGCAGCCAATAAAGGTGAGTGTAGGTAAGGAGTTGGGATGGGGGTTGGTCAGTGAGGTGGGAAGAGCAGATAGATGGGAGAAAAGATGGACAGGTCAAGGAGGCGGGGCCAAGATGGGCTGGTCTTGGGATGAAGTTGGGGGTGGGGAGATTTTGAAGCTTGTAAAGTCCAGATTGAGACCATTGGGCTGCAGGGTTCCCAAGCGGAATATGAGGTGCTGTTCCTCCAGCCTTCAGGTGGCATCGTTGTGGCACTGGAGGAAGCCCAGGATGAACATGTCATCCAGGGAGTGGGAGGGGGAGTTGAAGTGGTTCGCGACTGGGAGATGTTGTCGTTTGTCACGAATCGAGGGTAGGTGTTCCACAAAGCGGTCTCCAAGCCTCCGCTTGTTTTCCCCGATGTAGTGGAGGCCACATCGGGAAAAGTGGATACAGTACACCACATTAGCGGATGTGGAACGTTTTCTTCGGGCCTGGGATGAACCGGTGTTCATCCAGCTCCACATCCTGTTATCACATCCTGAAGATGCCATCCGAGGCCTATCTGTATATTTGTGAAAGATCTTGAGGTGGTAATCTCTGTCACCTGTTCCGGTTACAGTGTGGAATTAAATGTGGGTCATATCAGGTGGGATCCACAAGGCGATGTTAA
The DNA here is from genome assembly GCF_021869965.1 of Rhincodon typus. Lineage (NCBI taxonomy): Eukaryota > Metazoa > Chordata > Chondrichthyes > Orectolobiformes > Rhincodontidae > Rhincodon > Rhincodon typus. Next base: position 163,166,357 of record NC_063332.1, on the reverse strand, counting down.
TTGTCTACACCCTGGCTTTACATGAAATGGGATGTGATTAAAATCACCTTTTTTAGAAAGTTTAGACTCCTGCCGGGGCTCACATGCTGACCACTGCAGAACTTTGGAATTCTGTTGGACTGTCACAATTACACTGCAGATGATAGCCTTCCATGCTCATCTTGAAGCCAGTTGGCCGGAGACGCAATCCTCAGATATGTGATCCAACAGGCGCTTTGTACAGCCAGAAACTCATCCTGGCAGGCTTCCATCAGACTGATTTCACACTGACAAACCAGACTGAGCTCTCAAACCACTGGGCTGAAGCTGAATGGCAAAGACACACGGGAAGCTCGGGAAACCAGCTGCCATTTTATCACTGTCCCGTTTTGCAATTGTGGGTGTGACAATCAGCCTTTCTCAATCTCTCAAGGAAGAAACATTTTTTAATTTTCTTTATTCTTTCTGGAGGGTGAACCAGCAACAATTACAGCATCAAAGAATCCTTCGGCTTTTGTGCGTTCAGCCAAGCTTGTGGCTTGTGCTTTATAGTTAGAAGAATTTTATTTTAACCACAGACATTTGCTATAAAATCTTGAGCTGCTGTTTGTGTTAAGCTGTTAAACTGGGTTATAGCTGGTCCTTATTCTCTAGTTTAGTTTTCATTAACAAGTATTTACAAGCATCTTGCACTTAACTCCTTCACTAATGAAATTACGATCTTCCTCCCTTTGGTACTACACAGCTTCTCAGTATCTCAGTATCTGGCATCATACTGTTCTGAGGCATCTATTGAGTGTGCCAGTCAGCATGTACACTTCTCCAACGAAGTATCAAATACGATCTTTTTCTCCATTCAACCTCAAAATTCATAAATCCCAAAAGATATCTTGGCTGAGGTGAAGTTTCAGAATGTTGTTTGAACTTTAAAACTAAGTTTAGATGCCACGGATATGAATCATAGAATGTGAATGCACTGTAAATGAAGGGTTAAAATGTTGATGACAGAAAACTGATATTGATTTTAATGAACAGGTCTGGTTGTACTGCACATGCAGATAATCTTCTCATCTCCTACAGTGAATACTGTAATGAAACAACAAACACTTTCCACCACTGTTACAGCAGGACATCAAAGGAATTCTAGTTGTAAATGTTTGTTCACCAACATCACTAATAGGAAATTGTAGTTTTATATCTGTTTTCAGTAGTGTACTTCAACAAGTACATTGCAAAATCTTTATCTAACCTCTTGCACATAGAGATTCTGCATGGGTCCTGCAGTTTCCCATTTTAACTTTGGAAGAGACTGTGTAAATGCTTTGGGGAAATGGTGCGAGGTTAGCTTGGGAGATTAGAACCTAGGACATAAGAGCAGATAATTCATTTTGTCCTTCAATCCTGCTCCATCATTCAATAAGACCATGGCTTTTTGGAAGATTGGAAGAACTCTCAGAATTTCTGGGCATTACACAATCCTCTTATTCTGACTATATGTTCCAGCATTAACATTGGTTGGTACATTGGTAACAATTGGCACAGATTCTGGATTATCACTTAAGCAATTGAAAAGTAGAATTTTTTTTTCACATATACAGGCAAAAAAAGGAATATTAATGGGATAAGAATAAAATGCGCTCATTAAAGATTTAGTGCTAGCAAAGGGAGGAATAGTGCACGTAATCTTCATTATGGTTCATTAAGTCGACCCTCTTAAGTGCACTGTCTAGGCATTGACATTGTAAGTTAATTCCATTCAATGTTTAATACGCTCACTATCCAAGTAGTCTCCCAATAGCTAAATGCTCACTATGTTGTTTGGGAAACCTTTGTGTTCTTGTTTTTGTTCACCCCCTGTTTCTCTATTTAGGCCTTGATAGTTTTTCCATTGTACTTCTAAAATTCCAGCAAAATCCCAGTTTGGCAGCACAACTTGAGGTGTAATTGTTCAAAAGTTTTGACGCTTGTGTCTTTGTATTATCTCATGGGATCTGCCTTCATTTACAAATGAATGTAGTGTGCTGTTTGGATTATAGAAAAATATAGCAACCATACAGTTTCAAAAGCATATTGTGCCAAAATACTGTAGTAGATAATTTTAATTACTTCAGCAAAATTTTGTCCAATTTCAAATAATGTGATCAGGATGCATGGAAATAAGCACTAATGTGAATTCATAAAATCTACTCAGATTTTCCCCTATAGCTCTCTCAGTAACACCAATAAAATGTTTACACCATTTTCTCTCACTCATCAACGTCTGAATTTTACACTTGCTGAAATTTAGTTCTGTGGGTTTTAGATATGATTGCTTACCTTCCACTATTGGTTAAATGTGACCTTAGATTCCAGTAGGGCTGGATTTTGTTCCGTGCAAGATGTTGTCAAACTCACATGTGCCCAGGGACTTTCTCTGGGGTTTCGCATGGTACATTACTGTCAGACAAACATTCAAACAGTGTAATGCCCTCTCCAGGTTTATAGGATCTGTGTGAATAGGACAAGCAACATTGCATCCCGTTCACAATCATATAGAAGTAATATCCGTGAACTCACTACAGCCTGACCCAAGAGTTGTCAGTTCGAATGCCAACACAGGTACAGAAATCAAAATAAATAAACAGAAAGAAGGATTAGTTGAAGTAAAGAAATAAAATTGAGGTAAAGAAAACATCAAATAGAATATGTCTTATTGAAAAGTCTTTGAATCTCTACCAATTATTGAAATTTGAAGGAAAGAGATGACCCTAGAGAGGTTTATAAAGTCATGAGGGGCATGGATAGGGTGAATAATCAAGGTCTTTTCCCCAGGGGTGGGGAGTCCAAAACTAGAGGGCATTAGTTTAAGGTGAGAAGGGAAAGATTTAAAAGGGATCTAAAGGGCAACTTTTTTACACAGAGGGTGGTGCATACATGGACTGAACTCTGAGAGGAAGTGGTGGAGGCTGGTACAATAACAACATTTAAAAAGCATCTGGATGGGTACATGAATAGGAAGGGTTTAGAGGGATATGGGCCAAATTTTGGCAAATGGGACTAGATTTATTTAGGATATCTGGTCAGCATGGACGAGTTGGACCGAAAGGTCTGTTTCTGTGCTGTACATCTCTATGACTCTATGGTGGAATGAATGAACCTCCATACTTGTAAAGTTAATTTTCAGTGCTAGAGAGTTTGTTTGGCAGTAGAAAAGCATGTAAACTGAAAACGACAAGCTCTAAGTCTTTTGTTTGGCAATTTTAGCTTGTCCCTGGTACCAGCAGTTCACATTGTTCTGTTCATTAAAAACAATGAGTCAAACAATGCAATGTCATTTTTGAGAAGGTTACACAGGAAAGGAACATTTTAAACAGTAACATCTGTATTTCAGTATTTGACTGTACACATGTAGTTATGGGAGGTTTCTGTCTGGTTTGCACTTAAATACCAGTCAGCATTCTTACAATCACCAAAATTGGTCCAAATGCGATGAAGTTGATCAATGATTGATTGAGGTTTCATACTTCCTAGACAGTGGGACAAATGCTCCCAGATGTGAGAAATGTTGGGCTATACAAAAAGAAAGAGGTGTTACATTTGAACCCAATTTTGCTGTCAGCTAGAAGCCATGATCTTCTGCTTTGTTCCAAACTAAGGGCCAATGGGAACAATTGTAAGGATTCAACAAATTCAGTACCCTTCTGGTCCGAGTGGCTCAGATTTACTGAAAGCTAAACAAGAACTAAATCTAAAATTAGTATGTGAGTACAAAATTATGGACAAAAATAAAATGTATTTTAACCCAACCATAAACACCACCCTGTTATCATTTTGTTTTTCTTTATTGCTTGTGTACCACATCTCTAATTTTATCAACTATTGAAGGCTTCAGAACAATTCATAGACTACACTTGCCTATTCGAATCCTAAAGAACAATCACACAGTGTAAGCAAATAAAAAAAAAGTTGCTGTTCAGTTTTTGGTCAGGTACTGTCAGACTACATTATTTGCATCAGACAAATAACATGCAAAATCCCAATAACCATCCACTACTTTTTTTCATTTGGTCATTTATCCACTGGAACTCTGGTGTAACCTGTCAATGACAATGATTTAATTCTTTAGACAGAGTGGAGGAAAGAACATTCCTCTAGACAGTGAACAAAGTTTGCAAAAGCATTGGCATCTGTTTAATACTACATCAATTTGCAATCCAGAGGGGAGTAACCATGGTGGAGGAAGACCTGGAGAGGAACCTTCAACTTTTGAGAGAGAAGGTGGCAGAGGGAGAAATGTTCTGAGAAAATGTGGTCAGGAGGACTTGTGCCAATCAGTAGATAACAGAACTTCCACTAAGTCTATAAATGAGGTCCTGCATGAACAGTCCTCAACACAATACAGTGGTCTTTTGAATACCACGTCCTTCATTGTAAGCTTCTCCTTATTAACATGCTTAATGATTCAATGAGCTAATCACTTTGGCTTGAACTGCAAGAACAGAAGTTGATGCTGTTGTTCTAATGTCATGAAAATATCTGCTGACTCCAACCAATGATAAATTCCAACTGAGCACGCTCACCTCCAATGTGCAATGTAAAGGTGATTGTTAATTTAAATATTACAGAATTTTTTAATAAGTTTTTTTCTCTTCACCTATATAATTTTATGTTTTATTTTCATTTTTAAGAACTTGTTAGGTGTTTAGTCATTCTTTATTTCAGAAGATCGGCTGGTACTCATTGGCAGTAAACACAGCCTCATTTATATCCTGTTCACTGTTTGATATTTACACAAGTGATGGTATATGATGTTACACTCATTACGATGGCTGGACTTCTATAATTAAGCATGAATGGCAGAGTATGAGTTCATTTTCCTTGGCACAGTGTCTACATCTATTAAGGTGAAAGTGAATGGATAGCAGATTACTCCAATACCGATTTATTGCTCATCACAATTTCTCATTCTTCCCTTCTTGAATAGCGTGACACACATAGAAATCTAGGACAACATTAAACCATTCAGCCTCTTAATTCTGTTCTGCCATTTAATTAGATCACGGTAGTTCTGGACCTCAACCTCATTCAGTCACCATTATTCCATGTCCATCAAATGTTCTTATCCAATGAAGACTACTAATCTCGATCTTGAAGCTTTCAGTTGAGCCAATATCCACACCTTTCTGTGGAGAATATATGAATTTTCCACAACTGCTTATGTGAATAATGTCTCCTAATCTCATTTTCAAATGGACCTACTCTCATTTTAAGATTACACTCTTTTATCCTGGATTACGTCATGAGGAGAAAAGGCCACCCTGTAGGCACTCTATCAAATCCTTTTAAAAACCTTCATTAGATCACCTCTCAATCTACTGAGTTCAATCCAAGTTCACGCAACCAGCTGTCACAACTCAGCCCATTTAAACTCTGGTGTAATTTCGTCTGAATCTGTAACATACCCCTTGAGCTCAATTTATGTATTTCTGAAAGCGTGGAGTTAACTGGAGTTAACAATGTGGCTTGACCAAGACTCTGCCCAATCGAACAAATATTCACCCACTTTTTGTTCCAGTTCATCAATGCATTAGTCTCCATTGATTGCTTTCTGTAGCTGGTGACTAGAAGGGGATTCGCTATTATAATGGTCATGTCTCTGAGCCAACTGGTCCAAAGGTTCAGGACCTGGATTCAAATCCCACAAGGGCAGCTGATGGAATATGAATGAACGAATTTAGAATACAAAAACAGACTCTGTAATGTGAGTGTGACAAGTATAATTGATGGTTATGCATCTAGTTTACTAACCCCTCTTTAGGGAAGGAACTCTGCCATTCCTACTTGACCCAGCCTGTCTGTGACCTCACACCAATGTTGTTAACAGCTCTCAGACATGAATTAGCTAACCGCTTATTGCAAGAGCAATTAGGAGTGAGAAGGAAACACTGACGTGGCCAGTGCTGCTGACACACCAAGGAGGAAACAGAGATGAATCGAGTGGTAATAGACGGTTTTGTAGCTCATGATGAGTTTGACAGACAATGATGGGAGTACTCCTCCTAAGGCTATCAGCCAAGAAGGTGGCTAATCCACTCTAACGGGAGGGTTTTTACAAGTTACTCTCATCTTCATAGTGACAATGGGAAACAACCTACACCCATCAGATGCAGCTAATGGCTGGATGTCAGCCTAGAGTTCAGAGCTATGATCTCCGCATGGCTGGGACTGTCTGGAATGACTTCAAACCCAACATTCTTTGACTCAGAGGCTGGAATGCTGTCACTAAGCCTAAGGCACTCTCCTCCTCCAATAGTATTTTTGGGGAATACAATACATCACATTCTATGTGATTTTATAAGGTCTCATGTTTCAGTGGAGAGGATCTGACTTAATTTTACATTCAGTCGCTGAATTTTGTAACACTAGATTCTCTTGAAAAATCCAATGCACCCTTTCAACAGGTTATGTAGCAAGAAAACTGCAGAAGGAAACACAGGAGGTACATCAAAACAATTTCTTTATTATTTTACTATCGGTATTGAGAACATCACAAGTTTGGGATGTGGCATTCTTGCTTAAAGGATGTAAATTACTGATCAGCAACTATGCTTGCAATAGAGATAATTTCATTTTGAATAAATGGGATTAGTTTTATCAGACTATTTGGTTGTAGAAAACCGAGTTATGCCATTATAGAGGAGTGAGCAGAGAATGGTACTAAGGAGAGACAGGCACTATTTAAGGAGGATACCATCCACTCAGTTTTACACTTCCATTTGTAATATAAAGGCATCATGACCTGAAAATTTAGTCCAACCTGGCAAGAGGTCATAAACAAAGGGAAATTAAGATTAAGAGATATTGCAAAGAGAGGGAATAGTGGAGGCTCAGAGAATTTGGTGAGAGAGATTATGGAGGCTGGATGACCAGTGAGGAAGGCAGCTCAGTCTGAACTTACTACTAAGTGAATACAGAGATGGTAGAGAGAGAGAATGAGCGAGAGAAAAGACAAAAGAAGTAATCTGCACTGATGCATAAAATTAGGGAGATTCTGTGGAGGAAGGAGATGTGTAGGAAAGAATCACATCCTGAATGGACTAGGGCCAATAATTTTCTAATGTACTGCCCAAACTATCTGGCCTTCAATTCCATTTAATTACTGGTGCAGTCATCTATAAAGGAGGTCAGGTTTAGAACTGTCAATCAGCTGTCTAACAACAAATAAATGTAAATAAAATCACATCATTAACTAAAGAGTGATTTGGGTTATAGAAAATATTTTAGCATTAAATCATTGAATTTAAGGGCAACTTTAACAGGATTTATTCTCTATATTCATTCTAATATACTGAGAGCTTACTCCTGGTTTAAATTTTACAAAGTATAAAAGACTATGCAAAATTTAATTGTTCTTTCCTCCTTCATATAATCATGTAGTTCATCATTTAAGAACAGCTGTGCACTATAGAGAATTCAGCTAGTGCTGAAATGAAGGAGGATTATTGGATTTCCAGTGTTTGAAGATGGATATTTGGCTTGAATTAATAGAAAAAAGGACAATTCTTGGGACAATTTCCAGAGAGGTCAAATCTCCCAATAAATTGAGTTCAGGGATTTGTGGCAACAGTTAACCAGCATCTAGTTGCACTAGAAAATGTGATTTACAGAGTTAGGTTTCATTATTGATGTGTCCCTACCCCACATACATAGTATTTACTGCCGCAGTACACAGCTCCACCGCTATTACTATCATGCTGATGTCGTGTCATGTTTCTGCCTTTCTCTGTTAATGACTAAAGAGAGGGAGACAGGTAACTCCCTGCAATCTGCAATGTAATACAAAACACTTCCATCTGCCACGTGGACATTGGCTGATCTCGCACAGTTTGTGCACTATTTGTGTTTGACAATCTGCAAAACTCCTCATTTGATTTCATTTTGTGAATTTTTGTGCTCATTAAGGTGAATGTTGTGACTGACCATTAGAAGTGGGGTACGTTCCTTCTCCTGCACCCACTGGCAGCCTCAAGCCAACTACAAAATTGGACTCCTTCTATCCTGTGCCAGTAATGTATCCTGATCAATATCTGGTTAAAAATGATCAATTTTCAAAATAAAGCAGGTGAGACTTGTACTTTTCCATTACAACATTTTTAGTTTATTGCTTCAGTCTAAGTGTGAGATTTTACATGCAGTACTGCTGGGTCTTGGTTGAGCAACAGCTTTTTGGAAAATCCTCAGTGTACTGCCTGTGATTTTCTGCCTATAGATTGAATAATAGGGAGAAGTAAATAGCATCTTGCAACATCTGCACATGATGTAGCCAAAGGCTAAGTTTGCATTCTTTCTTACTGTATCTAAGAAAAGAATTTACATTAATCCTCAGAGCATTCACTTTGAGATAAATAGATTACTTTTGGAATGCACTCCTGTTGTTATGGAGTGGTCACCAATGTGTGTACAGCAAGATCCCACAAGACCAAATGAATAAAAGGGCCAAATAAGCAATTTTGTTTTTTCATTTTTGAAGTGGTTTCTTGAAGGATGAAGGACATCTAGAACATTTCCTGCGCTTCTTTGAATGTTAGCTTTGGCATTTTACTTTCAACTGAGCCAACGGGTCTCCATTTGACATTTTGGGGTGAAGATTCCCTCTGACAGGTTTCCAGGCCTGCAATGGGAAATGTGCACTGAGCATGGTGCCCAGACGACAGGCCTGGGGACTCCTGAAATTGGGCCCGAGCCTTATTAAGATTTCCTCAGCAAGCTGCTGGTGTCCACACAAATGTTTTGTCCATTATTTAAAGACTAATGCAAGACAGTAAGTGCCACGCTGACAATAATCCAAACACAATTCCTGCAATGTGTGGGTAGGAGATCTGTACGTCCAAACCTCAGCTGACAGGGACTATTAGGAGCCAGGAGAATTCCTCAACAAACAGACTTAAACAAAATAACCTTTCTGGTGGCAACCACTTGTTAAACTGCATCCATCCTTGGAGCAGATCGTGCTGTTGAAAAATGTTCTCTCTCAAAAACAGGTCCCTACGGTGTGGCACTTTGGCCCTTGAAGTTAGTTCTCTTTGCTCTCGCAATGACCCCTTCAACGTCAACACCACTGACAATCTAACAGTACCTCAGCAGTAAAGGGTTACTGCAAATCAGTCAGCCACTGGACGCTCAGAAAGAAGCCAACTCTCCGCATTAGACTATAGTAATGTAAATTGTATAAATAGAGTTGGAATCATTTCAATATGTTTATGCTCAGATTACTAGCAGAGGAGGGCAGATAAGAGTTACTAACCGAATCAACACCAAGGGACGCGAGATATTCAGAATGACAGAATTATTACGGCGCTGAGCAGAGACCATTCGGCTCATTGTGACTGCACCAGCTCTATTGTCTACTCTGGCTTTAATATCATGAGCCAATCTCCTGCCTTTTCCCCTTATCCCAGCACACTATTACGATTTGAAAATAAAACATCCAGTGCCCTCTTGGATAACTCAATTAAACCTGTCTCAATGCCGAGAAAAAGGGCAGAACGGGCAATGGTATAGAGCTCCAGCCAAGGCCATTCCCCATCCCCCCTATTTCAATTCAAGGAAGAACTGAAAATGGCCTAGGGTCCAATACTCCTATGGAGTAGTTGTTGGAAATCAAGGGCAGAGAAGTCCGATTAAGTCCAGCCAGTGGAAATATCACCGAGAGGGAAAGGTTCCCTTTATGTAAAGATTTCCACTGAGTTTCTCAAGTCCTTCCCAGGCTATTTTAGGCCTGTTTGTGAGGATACTGTGCATGCTGTAGTTTCCAGAATGACAGAGACCTGTGCAATATGACCTGTGCAGAATTATGTGACTTCTACAAAACCTAAGACAATTCTTTTCAAATCCAGAGTTTTCCGCGATGTCCATCAACCATTAAAGATAAGGTAGGATTGCTTTGGTTGCCTACACAGCTAATATATACAATTCTGAAAATATGAATAAAGTTTATTTTCAGTCAGTGCTGATAACAAAGTGTTTGAGCACATCCCAAAGGCAGACATGGGCATTTATTGTCTCCGAATGGTGAAATTCAAAAGCACAACAATCATAATGTGGGAGCTTGAATGAAAAAGAGAATCTTTGTCGGAATACATTTCAGGTCCGTTAAAAAAAGGAAAATGTTTGATCCCGGCTTCCCTTGGAAAGACAAAAGACATGAACCTTAATTATGAAATGGCTACAGCACTGAATGAGGCCATTCAGCCTATCCATGCTGTAATAGCATTTTATTGGTACCATGACAGGCCACATGGGTAGACTCCCAGAAGGTTCCTTGGGGACTGGGGGGACTTTCCTGTATGACTAATCCAGGGCCCATTGAGGGTCCCTCATCGCAGGCCCTTAGTTGCACCAGCAACCCTGGAGGATTCAACCCTCTTATCTGCCTGGACTTGGCACATTGAATAAAATAGTCTTTGAGGGCACTTTGATGTGGAGGAACTCATTCTACTAAATCCAATGGTGACACTGTTGAAGCTGATAGGTTTCCCACCATCTGATTGGGCCAACAACTCCAAGGGGTCAGCCGCTATCTTCAATAGGAGTACCAGGCTAACCAAGGACCTCTTAATCAGCTGTTGCCAGTAATTTCCCATCAGAGTTCTTGCCTTCTGTCTACACAGGCTCAGGATGTTTTTAGTTTCCAACAGTAGGACAACTTGGGGTTTGGAAAAATTCAGCCAGACTCCATTGGACCATTAAATGCATAAATTCACACTTACCCACACTGTATTCCATCTACCACTTCTTGCTCACTCTCCTAGCCTGTCCAAAATAGGGCTGAGTCAATAGGCAGTTTCCCTGCCTCCTTAACACTACTCGTCCCTCCAAATGCCTTCATGTCATCTGAAAAGATAGCAACAATACCCTGAGTTCCTTTGTCCAGATCATTAATATATAACGTGATTGGTTGTGATCCTAACACTGACCCTGTAGAACTCCACTAGCCACTGGCTGCCATCCCTTTATTTTCACTCTCTGCCTTCTGCCAGTCAGCTCCCAATCCTCTATCTATGTCAGTACCTTGCCCCAAACACCAGGGGCTCTTATCTTATTTAGCAGCCTCCTGTGTAGTACCTTGTCAAAGGTCTTCTGTAAATCCAAGTAGATCACATCTGCAGGCTCTCCTTGGTCTACCTTACTCACTACCACCTCAAAGAATTCGAACTGTTTTGTCAGGCATGAGCTCCCCTTGAAGAAGCCTTGATGACTCAGTCCTATTTTATCATGCGCTTCCAAGTACTCCAAACTCTCATCCTTAATAATGGCCTCTAAAATCTTATGAATGACCAAGGTCAGGCTAACCAACTTATAATTTGTGTCCTCTGCCTCTTAAACAGGGGAAGTACGTTAACCATTTTCTAGTATTCTGGGATCCTCACTCCACTGATTCCTGTAGGAGCACCACTAATGCCTCCACATTCTCGTCAGCTATCTCCTTCAGAACTCTGGGGGGTAGCCCATCTGGTCCAAGTGATTTATCCACCTTCAGACCTTTCAGCTTCCCTTCTCCTTAGTGATGGCTACTACACTCACCTCTGTCCCCTGACTCCTTTAAGTTCTGCTACTTGTGTCTTCCACCATGAAGACTGATGCATTGTTAAAATTCCTGATGGCATCTCTTATAAAGTCCATAATCTGTTCTCAACTTTCTCAACATCCCTTGCCACCTTCAGAAATTTGTTCACATGTACCCCCAGGTCTATCTGTTTTTGCACCCCTTTTAGAATTCTATCCTCTATTTCGTTTTTCACACCAACCTCATTTGGAAAAATGAATCACTTCATATTTCCCTGCATTAAATTTAATCTGCTAACTGTCCATTCTACCAACCTTAACTGTTGAAATCTTTCGCGAACCTCCTCACAATTCACAATACTTGCAAGAATTTGAACATCTGCAATTTTCAGAAATGTGCCCTGTGTGTTCAATGTGAAGCTATTTACATCTATGTACTGACCCCCTTGGGAACTATATTGCATATCTTCCTCCAGCTTCAAAAAAAACATTTACCTCTAGTCTGTTTCCTGTCATTCAGCCAAAGCTATATCCAGGCCTCCACTGTCATACTTATTCCAGGATACTAAACTTTGTTGTCACAATTTATTCTTAACAAATCTGTGCTCAGTTTCCTTAATTAATCTAATCTTTATTCATTAATCTCATGGGGCAGTGTATTCACACACAACCTAAGTGGTGTATGTTTCAGCGATTGGCAGTCAGGTGGGAAGGGGGGAATTTATCAGTTTTCTGTCCAGATGAGCAGGAACAAAAGCATTCTCTGCTCTGGCCTGGGTAGTTCCACATTCTGCCCTCGCCATAGAAGACACATAACTTCGGGAGGGGTAGGACTAGCTCTCCTTGAATTTCTAAAATTGCGTCCTCCCACATACAGAATGAACCAGAGGCTGAAAACAAATAATGGTTATTACCCAGATGCAAGGTCAAGCAGGTTTTGCTTGGACTAATCATCGATTAGGGCTTTCTACTTTCTTATCTAACTGGCACTATGCCCCTCACTCAGCGATTAAATGATTCAACTCTAAAATTAACCCACTTGATTTGATGCCAATGTAGATATGATCATCCTAACAAAATAAGACTGCATGAAAGATACCAATAAGGCCTCCTTTCTGCTGCCTGTTGCTTTCTTCTGTTCATTGCAATCATACAAGAAGAATTGGTGAAACAATAATGTGTTTTTATTTATTTCAAGATACAATAATTTAACTGGGAGACTATGCAGACTTGGCTAACCTGTGGGACTACTGTTGTAGCAAAGGTGAAGTCATCATAGTCCTACTGCACTACATATGAGATGCTCTCTCATTAGATAGAGAGACACACTGGTGGTGGCTTAACCAGAGGCTCACCATGCCTCAGGCAAGTGGAGAGGTTGAGAAAGGGAGATCTTTATGGTAACATCAGCCAGTGCAGGAAGAGAACCCATACTGTTGGCATTACTCTGCATCACAAACCTCCTGTCTAGCCAAGTATTCTAACTGACACTGCTGCTGTTTCAAGTCTGCAGAGCACTGGGTTTATGGACTACATCTACTTTGTAATGGATAAGTGATTTGAGTAATTAAGTAGTTTAATTAGTTTAAGATATGCTCCCTAAAAGGTACATCTACATCACAACACAGCCTCAACCCGTCACTGCTAACGCGTGGAAGGCCAAGGGCAGCTAGTCTATGAGACTACCATGTAAGCTCTTGCATTGTCTCTGTCCTTTCCTCTGCTGTCATCCCTGCTCCCTTCCAAAATATCTGCTTTCCTCAAATGCTGGCCTCTTGAGCACTTTGTGATTTCCATCCTTCCACTATTAACAGTGCACCTTCATGAGCTGCCACCCTAGGCTCTGTAATTAATTCCAAAAATCTCTTAGCCTCTCTCCTTCCCTTTCCTCCTCTATGAGGCTCTTTAAAACCTCCCGCCTTGATCAGGTTTTCATGCTCTGAGCTGATATTCTGTGCCTTAGCACCAAATTTTGTCAGACGACACTAGAAGTGGGGCAGGTGGAGCGTGCTCAGATGAAGAATGGAGATGTTGAGAGGTGGGGGTGAAGATGCTGAGGATGCCAAGGCTGTGAGGCTCTCAGACCTGCCAGAACTCGATAGCGGCTAGACTTGAGACCCAACGCGATCATTTTCTGGACAATATGAAGCATTAGTCAATTGCGGTGCAGAGGTATTTCTGCCCCCAAAGAAATTCTTGTTTCTTAAATATTAAGCACTAAGATATTTTGATTATAAATTAATTTAATTTGTTCCCTTGGCACCAATAATCTCCTGATCTGCTTCCAGGCCAAGACACCAGTATGGAGTATCACAAATGTCCATGGGGACTGTGCTCGTATGACTCAAACCTTTGTTTGCAAGGGGCATCAATCTACTCCTGAGATGTAGAAGGGCTAAAATATGCTGATTGATTGCTGAAACCCAACTATGTAACTTAACTTCCGGCTTGCCAGATGTTATGTCCCTCCCAAGGGATAACCATGAATAAGAGCTTTAGTGCCCTTCACACTGCTGCAGATGTTGAGCATATGAGGGAATCGGGTAATCATTTCCCCTCAAAGTGGTCAACGAGGAAAACGCAGAACAGCCAGGAGTCTTAACCGACTGGAATATACCGCAGCAATTGGGATTTGTTCAAGTGTGCTGCACAGAAGTTGACATCCATGTGACCAAAGTGACCTCAATGTTTATAATTTTTCTTTTCCTGCTGCTGCATTGTGGTGTCACTTCTGCAGCTTGAGAAAGCCTGCTAACTGCATTGTCCCTGCCTTTGGCAGCCGTCCTCTGGATGTCTGGGCCTAAGAGCTCTAGCCTGCCGGGCGTGGAGGTGGGGGCGGGCGTGGGGGTGGGGTCTGGGGGTTTACCGCTGCAGATGATACCTCCTCGGCCAGACCTGAAGGAAATGTCTGTGTCCCTGACAGAAGGAGGGACGATGCAGTCTGAGATGACAGTCCCTGGGTGTCTATTTGTAATTTCCTGCTCTGTATCCAAGAGCATTTGCATATCCCTTATTGCTAGAGGCGATAGGCCACCCAGAGGAAGGTCAAGGATTTCCCCCGCACCTCCCCTTGCCAAGCCAGTGAATGAAATCATCCATGGCTCCAATGATGGACTGAAGCTCTCTGTGCAGATCCATTAGATACTGATTGTTCCGCTGGTCCTGGCTCCCCAAAATGGCTGCCACCAGCTCCATAGAGGCAGCCCCAGCCTTGCAATCTGAAGCCATACCATAAAATGGAACTTGGGCAGAGTCCCCCAACCTTCACTCCAATCTATGCATGATTTTTGGCATCTCTGCCAGACATCCTCCCTGCTTGCCTCTGTTTGTCCATCAGCTCATTAAATGGTCAGGTCTAGATGCTCATCATCCATATTAGGACCAGTAGGAACCCCATTCCACAGCAGGCCTCCAAGAGTCAGAGACTTGAGTTGTAAGTTCCACCTCTAGCTGCAGGCCTATGTCAGTGCTGTTATAACCAGAATGTGACCTCAAGCCTACTCTAGATATGATACCCACCAACCTTGATGCTGCTTCCTCTGAGGGTCCGACCTATTCCTCCTCAGAGGTATGCTGTTGGAGCTGGGACTTTTCTTGATCTCTTTGTCCTGGTTTGGGAGTGGGAAATGGAGGCTGCATGGAGGAGCATAAGGGTATTTTCACGTCATGTATTGCTACCATTACCCAAGTTTTATTCAGACTTTTGTACTGAATATGCAGCTGGGAGCAGCTACCTGGAGGTTCTCTCACTAGATGGCTATAGACTTCCAACGTCCCCTTCAGCTCAGACACGTTCCCCAGGCTCTTCTATCAGATTAGAGGCTTGTTCCTCACTGGGGAAGGAGGAGCTTTATGTCAGGGCCCCCATTCTCTGTGCACACGTATGTTTATTGTGCAACTTTTTCTCCTGCCGAACAAGAACAGCATTATGAATCGTTAGCCTGGATAATGTGTACTTTGCCTGCATTTCGAGATACAGATAAAGAGATCCCAGTCCAGGTGTGTTGCTTGTAAGCATAATGTGGTGTGTGGCATGTTAAGAGTTAAAGCGTTCTGATTGAAAGATGGTTCAGTGTCACCAAAGAGCTAGAAATGATCGGATCTAATAGATCGTCACCTGATGTGTGTGCCTTATACTCCTGCGACATGCTCATTCTGAAGGCACCTTTTGTGGTGGTGTCCTTGGCTTAATCAAACCATTGCTAAAAAGGTTATCAGATTCTCCTAGTTATGATGAAAGGTCAATGAGTGGGGTTCATGACTTACTGAGTGTTATAGCAGCACCAAGTGTAGATCAACAGCATGACGTACCCCAGTGGAGAACAGCAGATTGTTTATCATCTGGATCTAGTCTCTCCTGAGACGCCCATGGGCACTGCCCTCTGCAGCCACCTCAGGCCAAGCTGTCTTGATCACGCAAGTGGCCTCTTGTGGCCATCCCTCAGAAACATTACATCCCTTCGATCCTGGATGGCTTGCAAGAGAATGTCTAAGGAGGCACAAATAAACCACGGGGCTATCTTTTTGAAGGGGAGTCTCCGACATCTCTTGGGCAGAATGTGTTTAATGACCACAGGTTGAACAATGGTCCTGGGTAACAGAGAGTGAGAGGCTGTTTGGGTTCATTTTAAATATGGTGCCTGAAGGTAGAGTCCAATAACCTCCAGCAAGCTTCAGGAATTCCTGCGTGCCTGGCTGGCCATAAAGCTTAGCATTTTACCTGCGTGGGAAAATGGGCTGAGCTAAGAAGAACGTAACCAAAAGAGTTAGACAGCTCGCTCATCCCTGAGTAGAGATCCCTCCTGTTTTTCCACATGTCTCCACACTCAGTTTAAAAACAAAATTCCACCCAAGGGTTTATCTATCTATGTGGTTATGACGGAGATGTGTACTCCTGGCTGTAAAGTGTCAATAATTGTGATTTATGAAAACAGGGCAGCTAAGAGTGGAAGCTAACAATATAAGAAGATATTTGAAAAATGGTCAAAATTACTGACAGTCAAGCATTTCCTACATTCTTTTATTGAAGTTACAGCATTTTTCTGCCACCTTCCTGTCCCACACTACTTTCAACCTCCCAATTCTCCTTCACTTTCCATCACTCTCTTTCCATCTGTTTTCCTTGGCATCTCTGCCTCTCACCACTCAATCCATTCTTCCTTTCGTTTTTGTCTGCACTCTCGTTCTGCACTTTTGTTTTGCTTTTCTCCCCAGTGAATGGTTTTACACAAAAGACTGCCAGTGTAAACAAGTCAGCTGTTACTCACTCCTGATGCCTGATGTTGAATGTGACATATGGGGATGGAAAGCTGTTTAAACTGATGCAAAGCCAACGACACTTACATTTCTTGCTGTTTCTGTACATGCGATTAAATACGCCTTCAGCCAGGCAGAGGTTTCTTTATTAATTTATTATCAAATTGCACAATCATATTCCATCTTCAATGTGAAGCATTATGGGGCTGTTCTGCATCAGTCTAAAGGTTTTGCTCTGGGGACACTAGCCATGTCTTCTGGTGGTGTCCTTTATCACTCATGAGCTAGCCCTGGAGATGATGTGAAGCGGATCAAACATTTGAGGCAGTCGTGCAGAATGTAAGCATTTTGACTGCTCCTTGGAAAGCAGGTGCATACTCGTGTGAATTGTTGCTGTGCTCATTACCGAGCTGGACGTTGAGAGAGTGAAATCCCTTCCTGTTCAGAAACCTGGCTGGATAATGTCATGGAGCTTTGACCACCATTTGCGTGCAGTCGATGGGGCATTGTACCCAAGGGATACCAGCAATGGCTGCAAATCCATTGGCTTGAGTATCTTGGCTTTCTGCGTCCATGGTGAACGGGGAAAACTATGTTGCTTTCTTGTAAAGGGCATCAGTAAACGCCAGAATGCACTTGTACGTGGCTTATTTGGGAGGTGCCACACATATTACCAGTTGACATTTGAAATGAACCAGTAGCGCAGTTGTACAGTGTCGCTGAAATCTTTAAGAGCGCAGGCATAGTGCTCCCTACCAAGGTGTGTGACTGCAGATTTCTTGCAGCAGGCTGTAGATGTTGATAGTGACTTTTGTAGTTATGTGAAGATGCCTCCGACCCTCTGTCTCACTCACCTGCAGGTAGCTGGAATATTCACCCTTTCTCCGTCACCTGGTCAATATTGCTGAAGTGTCTGGT
The DNA here is from genome assembly GCF_021869965.1 of Rhincodon typus. NCBI lineage: Eukaryota > Metazoa > Chordata > Chondrichthyes > Orectolobiformes > Rhincodontidae > Rhincodon > Rhincodon typus. Next base: position 163,148,660 of record NC_063332.1, on the reverse strand, counting down.
GCCCCTCTTCATGTGCTGTTTGCTCGTCCACAACTACAACCCAATGTCTTTTCTTTCCCTCTTGTCTCTGACTGGCTTTTGTCTCTCTTCTCTTCTCCTTCTCCTTCTTCTCAGTCCTAGGAAAGCTAAGGCAGCTGCTAGGCTAAGAAGGTTAAACATGTGGCATGGGATCATTGAAGGAACATTAGGAATGAGATGTCTGCTTTCCATTTCAAATGTTGACATAGTCAATGTAACATTTAGGGACTTCTCAAGCTGGTCATGTGTTGGCTAAAAGTCTGTGCTACCTCTAAATGTTTGGAGTTCCTGTTGCTTCCACATGCAAGATATGTGTGTGGTTAATTTTCAAACTGATTTGCATGCATGTGGCAATTATTCGAGCATGACTGCTGTTGACCTAAATTATCCCTGCATTGCATCCCTACGTTCTTGGGAAGGACAGTCTGTGTAACAATGTTTTAAGGCCAATGTTCTTCATCTTCACATGCTTGGGTCTATGAATGGTCCAGCATGGTTGAATGTGCAGTAAACCCAGCAGCATTCACCACTGCTGGTGATTGTATGGTGCTGGTGCTTGTAAGTTTAATGGATAACAGGACATGGTTCATCTGCATTCTGCTGTCAATTCTTCCTTTTGATGCATAGACCCTAGCCGAGTGCTTGTTCAACAATATTCTGCAGGTTTTGTTTTGATTTCCGCTGTTTGATGTGTTTGTGTTGTGCAAACAGAGCCGGGGCCCTTTCCATTTACAATGTATGTTGTTGGAGACGCCTCAAGTTGAAGAACAATTCAGAGAAATATTGTGATATTAAACTTTTCCTTCAAGGAGTTCATTCATTATCATCTCCCTCTAGATTATACTTTTACCCCATAATTAAATGGTCTTTTCCTTTTCTCTGGCTTCTCTCTGTCCTGCTTCAGTCTCCCCATGTGACTTGCCCCTTGGATTTTCCTACTCTTCCTCATATCCAGCATTATCTTTACATCCCCATTTATCCAGTTCCACTGCTGTTTCCTTCTCCAAAACACAGCTAATCATCCCATTGTATTCCCCACCTTTAATATCCAGCTCTCACCTTCCCAGTCCCCATTGCCTCTATAACTATCACTCTCTCCTCTGTATTCCACTTTGTTCCCTTAATTACCTTTCAGTGTCCCCCGATGACCACACCCTTTAAGTTCCATTTCCTATCATTCCTTTCCACCTAGCCCTCCTTTCTAACCAACTTGTCTGACAAATCCGCTTTTAAGTTGATCCTCTTTTAGGCTTTTGGCTTTGCCTGCCCTGGTCAAGTTTGTTAGAATGAGCCAGTGTGCACGCCTCATTTGGGCAGGGTAATAACTTGTGACCATGTTGTAAGCCTTTACCTTCAACAGGGCACTTGTATTTGCTAAGGCAATACTTATGCCAGCTCCTGTAACAGAAGAACTAGATGTAGGTAACATCGTACTGAAAGCTTTAACAGATATTTATTACAGCACCACATATATACATATATTACAATCACAGACACCTTGGTGTTTAGGCTATTGCTAACCTATCCTTTTACAAACACCAGCACACTTCTTTTGGCATGTCATGCTTCAAGTGGCCCCTGTTGAAATGGAAACTAAGACTTTTATACCCTTAGATCACACACTATGATAAAACATAACATGATGGAGACATAACATTCCCTTTTTTCCAAAACAAAGAAAGAAATCCCAAACAGATATATATGTTTGTACATAGACATGTGTTGTCAATTTCATAATTACACAACAAGTAAAACTAAAAATAAGAAGATTAATAATTCAAACTATAAAGTAATGCTTTGGAGGTTTGATGATTCTTCCCGATTTGGTGATTGTATATGTTTTCGGATAGAAATGTATTGTCTTGTTTGCTATTGGTCAATTTTTTTTTGTCTTGGTGCTTGCTGCTGTCACTGAATTTCAATACACAATCATCGCTGGTGTTTTCTGTCTTACTATCTTTGTGCATGATTGTCATTGTCATATATTGGTCTGAGTTGGCTTCAGTTCCTCGGCAAAGTAGCACTATGTTCAATAATTATTTTGTATAATCTGGGCTGGTTGCATGCTTTAGTAACTTTTGCTGGTATCCAGCTGTTTGTGCCTGGGTTTCTGACTCATCCTCCCTGCGCAGTGGTGGTAGTTCTCTACCTGCTTGCTGACATTATAACTCTTTCACTCTCCTCTGTCTCTGAAGAAGAATGTCCTGTGTGTTAAAACGGTTGGATAATTGGTTGCTGGCCAAGGTTGAGCACACTTGTCTTCTGAGCATAAATTATGCTGGAGAAGGTAATCCCTTCTACATTGGTGTTACACTGAAAGTCAGCAACGCAATGTCAGAATCTTGCTTTGTTGCTCCACACTCATTGACGATGATGCCTTTGATAGGACCAGAGGTTTTGCTAGATTGTTTGAATATGGATAAGCAGGTGACGATGTGAGATAGGTCTTTCCCCACTTAACAGATAGGTTTTGAAATAGTTTTCAGTGAACTGTGGTCTGCTGTCAGGCACTATCCATTCTTGTACACCAAATAAGCGTAAAGTGGTTCTCATTATTTCGCTTTAGTTGAACGCAATTTTCTTGCTAAGCTGTCAAACAATGGGAAACCTGGAGAAATTATCCATCACAAGGGAAAGTGGGAATTTTGTTTAATTTAGTTTAAGCCCAAGGAGCGAATGAAATATCGTGTCCATGTAGAGGATCCCTCCGCTGCAAGGGTTGATACATTTGTCATGCCTTACATGCATTCACGAATCATTGAATATCCTGTGCTAAGCATCTTGTGTGCCCCTGGTATAATGCGGACATGATACCCTGGCATAATGCTTTCACGATTAGGACCTGTTAGATCTTGAAAATTACTTGCTCTGATACACCAAGTTTGTCTCCCCATGTCCTCAGAAACTTTTTTAATATTAGTCAGCTCACCTTAGACAATGGTAATAATCAACTGTCAATTTTAACAGTGCATTCTGGTTAAAGTGTAACTGATTAATCATAAGAATGTAAAAACTTTCTGGTCAAGAGCATCAGTGGTTAGATCAAGTGGATGACCTAGCTTCTTTTTGTGGGTTTGGTAATCTGCTCAGCGTATCTGCTATAATCAGCCTGGCCCCTGGCTTGTTGATCACGTGTGTTTTGTTCTGGGGTGTGGCTGGTCTTTTGGGACCTGATTTTCTGTACATGCCCAATGTCCTTTGGTGCCACCTACATTGCACATGTGAAGAAAAGCTCGACATCTTTTGGGTAGGTGTGATACATTGCACCTATGATCAATCCTGTTAGCTTGATGCACTTGGCTGACCATAGCAATAGTGTTGGCTGTGCCTGAAGCATGCAATTGATGTTGGCCTGCCACTATAGCTTCATGTTGGCATCCATCTTTAAACAAGGTGTCAATGGTGTGGCCCTTTTCCTTGTCTGTAAGATAATTCCTGAAAGCTTTCATTCATGTCAAGGTGATTACCAATGAACATTTCTGGGAGTTCTTCTCAGGAGAAATCATATTTAGGCCTTATGCAATGGACTCTTGGCTTTCAGTCTTTAACCAATATCTTGGAGTCTGTTAATCCAGAAATTAATTCTCACTTGGAGCTGATCTTTGAGTATGCTCCAGGTCTTTTCTGGACCTTTCTGCTATTTCAGAGAAATTTCATAAAGTCCCTCAGTGCCAATAGCAAATAAGATTTCTCACTTGAACTGCAAAATAAAGCCACATAGGTTGCTTGAAGAGCTGCAATTCAGTAACGCCTTTAAGAAATACAAGCCTGTGGTAGCAGGTTTCAGCCACTAGATGATGTTAATGCCAAATAAGGTATGATGACATCATACATAGGCTTCCCTCTGTTCTGCTACTGAACTGAAGACTCAAAATGACAGAACCAACTGATCTCTGCACACAGGCGAGCTGCCTTAAATTAGAAAATACTTCTTAACGTTTATTGGCTATATTTTATTCAGGTGGGCTTTGTACCAAAACTGGGAGTAACCCTTGACTGCTATTTTTTTAAAAGAAACTTTTAATGCTGTAAGAAGCCTTTGAATTTTAAATATAAAAGCATGCAGTTGCTTTTTATTTTAAAGAAAGAGACACAGCTTCAGACTTGATTGGGTAGATATATGAAGCAGAAAACCTTTTGCCGACTTAATTTTTAGATTTGTATTCAGAGAAATTGGTGCTGGTAGTTTTCTGAAAGCTTTGGAGTCCAGGGTTGTTCAATCTTCACTGAGGATTCCAAGTGTCTATCATCGAGTACTCGGATTCTATAATAAAAAGTCATTTCTGCTCACCAGCATGTTATCATCAAGATCTGCCAATATATTGTGGCCTTTTACCCTCAACTGGTTATTTGTATCCGATGAAGCAATACTTATGATGGCTCCTGTAACATAATAATTAAACATGGGTAACCTTGTACTGTGAGTTCTGCTATAATGTGTATTTCTTCAACATGAATTGGCTTTAATACAGTTGAAGTATATAGACCACCAATTGTAGAATGCAAACTTTCCTTAACTGTATTGGCTATAACGTGATTCCGGCCTCATTAGATTAAATGATGCAGCTATTGTGCGATTTTCTTCTAACGCAAGATCACATAAGAACAGAGCTATCGTGTTATATCAGAACCGACTGTACTGAAGATTAGTGGACATTCATTATACCATTCATTATACATATCCTTGTATATACCGCACACTTTGTTTTAACTGGCACCTTATGAAGCAGTACTCTTGATAAACCAGCGGAAATTATATGCCTCAAATACTGCAAAGTTTACTGTATTATTTTGTCCAGTTATTATAGTTTTTAAATGTACTTACTTCAATGTAAATACATTTGCTGTTTGTTCAATTGAATGGCGACACACAAAATATCAACAGTTGGTTCAATTTTGAGTCAATTTCTACTCAAATACCGTGATGTCAGTGTAGTCAGTTGAGGGTGTGAGTGAGAAGGCTGTCTGCTGGAAAGTTTTTTATTTAAGGCAAAGTTGCATTATTATTTAAGTGATTTAAGTTGTAAATAAAGTATAACAGTGATGTCCAAACCCCTTGCATTACTGAATATGTGTTTTTACATTGATTATGTGGACCTCTTAATTATTTGGAATATTTGATGAGCCAGTACACTCCTGGTCCCATAGATGCTGGCTAATAAAATGATTGCCGCCTACTACGGTTACTTTGTCCCAGTTAAACTGATGGCCTCCGTTGGCCCTTTAACTGGGTCAAAATAACTATAGTAGCCCAAGCCAAACATAGACACACACAGGAATTCCTAGAGGCATGGTTCTCTATCCAATTTTCAATCAACAAACATGTAGAATTGGACCTCATACATAAGCCCATATAGATCAAAAACGGAAATGACAGTGCTCACCATAACGGACCGGACAGTATAAATTCTAAGCTTCATCGGAGGCTCCACTGATTATGTCACCTAGCATAGTGACGAAACATGTGAACAAAAACAAGCCAGCTCGGCGAGCATGTCAACAACCTCACCCACAACCTGAGCTACAGATCTTTGCCAAAACTTTAAACTAATAAGATTGTGTTGGTGAGTGCCATTCCGGTGGCATTCCATTGATAAATATTCACAACATCTTAATGAATGCAGAACAGGTTCTCAATGATGAAGGTTGGAAGGCCAAACCTACCCAAATATTTCTGAGATCTTATTGGCAAAAATTTAACCCTCCATCAGGAACCTAAATTTTTGCCTCCCGCTCAATTATGTTACTGTCCCACCATCTGAGAGCTTGGTGTGGTCCTGAAAAATTACAACCCATAGGGTTTCTTAAGTCCCAGAGATGAAGATCATCTCCAAATGACAAAGATCAGCCCAAAAACCCAGGCATGGATGAGAAATAGAAGAAATAGAAATAGATGACAAATAGATGAAAAATGTCAGCAAAATGAAGGAGCTGGTCATTGACTTCAGGAAGCAGAGTGGAGGACATGCCCCTGTCTGCATCAATGGTGCTGAGGTGGAGATGGTTGAGAGCGTCAAGTTCCTAGGAGTAAGCATCAACAAGAATCTGTCCTTGTTCATCCATGTCAACACTGCAGTCAAGCAAGCACACCAATATCTCTACTTCCTCAGAAGGCTAAGGAAATTTGGTATGTCCACGACTTGCACCAATTTTTATAGATGCACCGTAAGAAGCATCCTATCCAGGTGCATTACAGCTTGGTTTGGCAATTGCTCTGCCCAAGACCACAAGAAATTACAGAGAATTGTGAACGCAGCCCAGCCCATTCATTGAGTGATTCATTGACTGTGTGTACACTTTCCCACTGTCTCAGGAAGGCAGCCTGCATAATCAAATACCTCTCCTACCCTGTTTATACCGTCTTCTACCCTTTTCCATCAGGCAGAAGATACAAAAGTTTGAAAAGATGTGCCAACAGATTCAAGAACAGCTTCTTCCCTGCTGTTATCAGACTTATGAATGGACCTCTCACATTTTAAAGTTGATCTTTCTCTGCACCTTCTGTGTAGCTGTAATACTATATTCTGCATTCTGTTCAATTACCTTGCTATACTTAAGTAAGGAATGATCTGTCTGGATAGCACGTAAAACAATACTTTTCACTGTATCTCGGTACATGTGACAATAATAAATCAAACCAAATCAAAAGGGCAAATATTGTATAAGGTCAATTTCTGCCAGTGAAGCATAATTTGGACTGAACTCTGCTGACTTTCCTCTCTCTTGATAAAAGAGAAATTGTTTTCAGGGAGGCTGTGCCTGCTGTTTTTTCCTGTATGAAACATTGCCCAATCTTTTGCAAGAATATTAAAGGTTTTATTAGGTTTCTCTGGGGATTATCACAGGTTCCTGGGCCTTACATCTGCTGTAATCAGGTATAGATTCCATTCTTAGGCTTAACCTGTAGCTTCAAACTTCAAAACAGCTGAATCCCAGAAGAATCAGAGGGTAATACATCATTCCTTCAAATTTAAATTTTGTATTCTTTGTCTTCAACCCATTCTGGGCTTTCAGATTGCTAACCTGGAAAGAGTGGTTCTCCAAATTGAACAGCACATCAAAGATGAAATGTAACTGTGCCACATTTCTGAAAGAAGCAAAGGGCCCTGATGTAAATATTCTGGGCTTTAAATGTTGCCAATGTATTCTCCCAATGCCAGACCCCTGAGTCAACATAACAATGATCGCACATACCACCCATGGGGCAGCAAGGTGGCTCAGTGGTTAGCACTGCTGCTTCACAGCACCAGGGGCTCAGGTTTGATTCCAGCCTCAGGCAACTGTCTGTGTGAAGTTTGCATATTCTCCCCGTGTCTGTGTGGGTTTCCTCTGGGTGCTCTGGTTTCCTCACACATTCCAAACATGTGCAGGTTAGGTGGATTGGCCATGCTAAATCACCCATAGTGTCCAGATATGTGCAGACTTGGGTGGATTAGCCATGGGAAGTGCAGGGCTACAGGGATTGGGTAGGGGGTTGGGGTCTGTGTTCTATCCTCTTCGGCGGCTCAGTGTGGACACGATGGACCAAATGGCCTGCTTCCATAGTGCATGGATTCTATGATTGTTAGATAATTGTCTGAGCACTGTTGGTTTTCTAGCTAATTCATTGCAATTCTAACCTCTATACTGTTAGCAGAGACAATTTTAAAATAATTTGCAACCATGGTTCCACCTCGAGGAATGTCCTCAAAACAAATACATTTTCCGCATGGTTCCCACTGCTTGTTAACCCTTAGGAATGATGGCTGGCCACAAAGTTGGAAGACAAAGGATCATCGAGTTGTACAGCAAGTCTGAAAAACCCTGCGATGGTTGAATGTCAGCCATACATAAGAAAGGGCACCACTCTTCTGAAGAAGCTCAGCCTCCCAGACTGTCCCTTGAGGATGGAGGATCACTTGCTTCCACTCTAGTTTGATGGGTTTCTCAGAAACCTGGGACGTCCAGTGCGCCATCTGCAATCTCTGCAACGTGATGGTGCATGAGGGATGGGGTTGGTAAATTATTTGGAGCGTTTTGTGCTCTCTCAGATGACTTGATTTTTACCTCAGTGCATTCTGGATGAAATCTCTTGGTGCTTTTGCTACCACCGTGAGTAAACTTTCTTCATTTCGGTCAGTTCAAAGCTGGGGACACTCAAGGCCAGGTACTACCATTTCACCCAATTGACCATTGCAGCCAAGAATTCCACCCCATCCCCCCTCCAACCGTGTCATGGGCCAATGAATTTTCATAAGAGGAGACCCCCCCCCAGTCCCAGCCACCTCACTTCACTGGACCTTGCTGGAAGACTCCCATGTTTCACTAAGTCATCTGCTCACAATGTGTTTGGTCGCTCCCAGCGGCTGGTAAATGTGTGATTGAAGGCGCGAAAACATCTGAATTGGCCACTTAAATGACTCAGAATCATAGAAAATAGGAGCAAAAGTAGGCCATTCAGCCCTTTGAGTCTGCTCTGTCATTCAATGTGATCGTGGCTGAACATCCAACTCAATACCTTCTTTCACCCCATACCCTTAGATCGCTTCAGCTGTAAGAACTATATCCATCTCTTTCTTGGAGGCTTAAATGGATTGTGGGCAAGAGGGTTGTCCCTGAACTTCACTACTGCTGGCAAGGCAAGGTGGCATGAGCAGAGCACTCCAATCCCTGCCTACCTGTACCCCCAAGCTCCCTGCCCTATTTCCCCCACTACCACTGCCGCTACCTTCCCCAAAGGCTGGTAAAATCTAGCCCTGTGTTACTCTCTCCACACATGCCGTCAGTAGGTTTCCAACACTTTCTGCTTTCAATGCATGAGAAAGAACTTCTCAATTTATTTTTCTCTGGCACCCTTCACTATAACCTACATGGCATCACAGCTCAAAAATGGTTTATTGCAGTCAAAACTCCTCCAAATTTCTCACTCCGTGGCAGTTTTAACTGTCAAATTTTCTAACCTTTAAATACCAAATATGGCAGTTACAGAGCGTAGAAGCAGATTTACAGCAGCTGTGATTATATGACACATTGGATTCTGGATTAATGCAAAGCTGTGGGATTTGAATTTGTTCGTGGAATGAAGTTGTGTAAATAGGATGATGGGTGACAAAAAATGGAGCTAAAAGAACTTCCATTTAAAAGGCTGTTAAATTTGGTGCAACTGGCAAATAAATGCAGAAATGATAATGACAAGAGTTTTGAGATTGAGGTTTCACAGAATAAACAAAAAACACCTGTTTAATATTATTTTTGATTTGTGGGAGTTAAACATGGGTTTGACTGAATTCCAGCTGCTTCAGGTTGATCTAGTATTTCTACTTGAAATGTGGGGTCTTGTGGTGGAGTAGTAGTGTCCCTACCTCTGGACCAGGAGACCCAGGTTCACGTCCTGACAGCTCCAGGGGTGCATAATAACATCTCTAAATGAGTTGATTAGGAAAATATCTTTCCTCATGGGGTGGATGCATAAGGCACTACTCTCCTGTTGATAGTGCTATTCTGGATGGCCGCTATCTCTCTAACAGCTCCTACCTGGTAAGATTGGTCAGGGGCTCATTCGTTCTCTAAAATGGGTTCCTGACAGGATCCTTGTCGCCAAAAGAGAGCCAGCCATTGCCTAACTGTGAAAGTACAGATGGTGCTGGTTTAACAAAGGAAAAGTTGGGAAGGGCCTGCGACACATAGGACTTGGCAGAGCCAGAGGTTTGCTCAAGATAAGGTCAGCCAGGGGAGCCAGAATGGAATAAGTGAAGGACGTTTCATGGCCCTAATTTATCACTGGGAATGTAGACTCTTTAATATCACTTCCCAGGTAGTTTAATGGTTATGTTACTGCATTAGGAATCAAGATGCCCTCACTCATGTCCACACTCCATTGAGCTGTTTGAGGGATTGTGTTCACTTTTAAACATCAGGAAGCAAAAAGCTGCTACAAGTGAAAGTGACCATGAAGCAAATATCCATTAAAGAAGGGAACGTTGACTGTAACAGCATTGGTGTGGGGAAATTCAGATAGAAACACATTTGTCTGGCTCCTTGAGATGTTCCCAGCTCTTTTCCCAGGGACAGCATCCCCATGGCAGCAGTGGCGAGCTGTTAATTAAATTGTTTTAACGACCATTTTGTAACCACCTCAATAATTCAATTAAATGTTACAAAAAGTTCAGAAACAGAACATTGGGAGCACAGTGGCTTGTGGTTAGCACTGCTGCCTCACAGCACCAGAGACCTGGGATTGATTCCACTCTCGGGTCACTGTCTGTGTGGAGTTTGCACATTCTCCCCGTGTCTGCTTGGGTTTCCTCCCATCGTCCAAAGATGTGCAGGTCAGGTGGATTAGAGGTAATACGCAGATAGGACAGGTGTTTGGTTCCGGATGGGATGCTCTTTGGAGGGTCGGTGGGGACTCGATGGGTGGAATGGCCTGCTTGTGCACTGTCGGGATTCTATGAGTTCACAGACCTCCTGCTGAGTCAGGAGTCTAGCATTGCTCTGAGAACAGCTTCCTAGCAGGAGGTGAGAACATGATCATATGATTTTGAATATTGATCTCTAAAGGAGCAGTGGTAATGTTACCTGAATACATATCCAGAATCCCAGGCAATGCTTTAGGGGCAAGAGGTAAAACTCCAAGTTCATAGAAACCCAACAGTGTGGGAACAGGCCCTTCGGCCCAACACTGACCTTCAGAACATCCCACTAATCTATACATCCCTGAACACTATGGACAATTTAGCATGGCCAATCCACCTAACTTGTACACCTTCAGACTGTGGGAGGAAACCCATGCAAATACGGGGAGAATGCACAAACACCACACAGGCAGTCACCCAAGGGTGGATTCGAACCTGGGTCCCTGGCACTGTGAGGCAGTAGTGTTAACCACTGAGCCACCATGCTGCACTTTGGTCATTGATGGAATTTAAAACCAATTAATCAAAATCCAATTTGCTGTGCTTTATATCTATTCAAGAACATCTATGAATATTTAAGAAAATTTCAGAATAGCTAAGAATTAAATATCTAACAATAGCCAATCCACCCAACCTACACATTTAGGATATCTGGTTGGCATTGACAAGTTGGACCGAAGGGTCTGTTTCCATGCCGTACACCTCAATGACTCTAAGACCAAGTCCTTACCGAGATGCTAATGACTTTGCAACTGAAGGTTGCAGATCCCTGTTAAACAGAAGCTATGTTTGCCTAGTCAAATGGATGAAAACAACCCTGTGCCACTATTTGAAGAATAAGAACGTTCTCTCAAATTTCTGGCAAGCATTTATCCATTGATCAACAACTCCAAGAACAGATGTACGAGTTATTTATATCATTTCTCTTTACAATGCCTTGCTACATGCAAATTGGTTGCCATGTGTGCTTCCAAACAGACTCCCCTATTATCCTTCAAAAGCACTTAATTAGCTGTGAAGAACTTTGCATAGTCCTTTAGATAGGACTGGTTTTATATAAATCTTTATTCTAATGAAAAATGTGCTGGCAAGAATCTGGAACAAAGCATCTAAAAATAAGCAAAATCTCCCCCACCCTGAACAAAAGCAAATCTTGAAAACATTAGCTCTGATGGACTCAAAGATAAAGCCCACTTTTTGAAACTTGCTAAGTAAAAATATCCAATTTGAAATTCTTCCAACTTTCATTCCTCATTTACATGGGTAAGCACATTCCCAGTGACTAGATCGTGCCTGGACCCATCTTGTCTCATTACTATACCCTAACATATTGACAGATAGCCCTTGAAAATCATATGCGTGAGCACCTCAGATCCACTCTGGGGGCTGAATGGAATGTTACATGTCGGCATCCAAGAAGAGTAATTTTGCTTGATTATCTGGATCCCAAACAGCTCCTGCACTACCAGCCAAGTTGTGACTGAAAGATTTACCCATTTGTACAGATTCCTGAAAAAGAGGAAATCTCATTCAAGTATATGTAGTGTTGGGTCAATATTAGTACCAATTCTGGGTGGATAGTTCTTCAAAACGGGAAGGATGTTGATTTGTGGCAAGACTCAGTGCGAGGAATCTTTTAACATGAGGGAGGTTGTTGCACTGCAGTTACTATATGGCTTTTGGTTGATTCACTCGTTCCTATCCGCCATGGACTGACCAGTAAGATTTGCAGGTTGATAATAAAACAAAAGATCTTAATCAAACTATTATGGCATACCAGTGGAACTTGGAGCCAGGCCTTTTAGCCTAGAGGTAGGGACTCTACTGTTGTGTCACAAGCTCCAGGTGAAAACACATAAGGAGCGCGCTGCTATATCTAGCTCTACCCACCCCTTCCCGTGACCCCTGTCTGCCTCAAGTGTAACAGAGCCTGTGGAAGCTGCATTGGTCTGTACAGCCACCTACAGCTCACCCTGAGTGCGGAAGAGAGTCATCCTTGTCCACGAGAGACCACTGATGACAATAATGATGGTCACAAGAGCCCTCCTCACATTTAATCCAATATATTTTTTGAATCAACCTGTTCAGAAATTATTACACACCTATGGAGCAGGTGGGATTTGGAACAGGTCACCTAGATCGAAGATAGTAACACTACCACCGCACTGCAAGAGCCCCTCAAATTGATTACTAATCCGTGTGCGCTTACAAAACAGAGACTTCCCTATTACCCTTCAAAAGCACTTCATTAGCTGTGAGTCTGATATGATACACTTTCCAAAGCCATCAAGGTCAACTAGCACTTAACTAAACCCAGAGCTCTCTGACTACCATTGCACACAACACCTTAGGGCAGAGCTCTCCAAAGTAAGGGGTTGGGATCTCAAGTAGGAATCTCGAGGTGAAATTTTAGGATCGCGCCCTCTGTGCCAACAATGGCACACCCATCTCCTCATGTCAATCCTTCTTCCCCCACCCACCCCCTACATCCTTCAGTGGTCTTTCCCTCATCCTCCAACACCCAAAACATTCTCACAATGCTGCACTGAGACCATTTTCAAGCCTCAAAATGGGAATCACAGTGACCAAAAAGGCACCGGCTTAGGGGGTCCAAGGAATTTAGGAGTTCCAACCGAAAATGCTGGAAATAATCAACACCTGGAGAAAAACAGAGTTTCATGTCTATAACAACCCTTCATCGAGAATGACGGAATGGACTTCCTCTGACATGGTTCGGAGGTGGATTGGGGGGAGGTGTAGGTTGGATCTGATCTGAAAGCAATAGAAGCTTGCCTGTAGAATGATGTTTGGCTCCTCTATGTGTGTGTGTTAGAACTGACTGGGTTCACGTTAGATCATCCGAAAACAAAGACACGTGCAAGTGTTCAAGGCACGCAGCACTGTATCTGGGGAGGGGTTAGGGTCACTGAGGTACACTTAGGCAGCAGGCCAGGTACAGGAAGTGCACTGCAGCTGATACCATGAATGAGAGTCGCTCGGAATCAAGGAGTGGGTTAGTTTTCCGGCGCAGGTACAGAGCTGCAGACCTCGTGTCTGTGTCTGTGTGAGGGAGACAAGAGTTGTTCCAGCTCTTTCTGGATGTGGGCTTCATGTAGTGTGGGGATTTCCCTGCCTGGAGTTTCTTTGTGGAAACGAACAGATCCACTGGAGGATCCCCTTCTGTCTTCTTTGACCAGTGAAAGGTCGGCTTTGGAGAGTAAATAAACAGCCTTTCGGGAAGCTGCGGGGCGCAGCCAGGACTTCCTTTCCGCTGATTTGGACATGATCAGGTAAACTTACACTTTGGCTTTTCGGGTGCTGAGCAGCTGGATTATTTAAAGGAGGTGGGAGGGGGTGGTGTTGGTAAGTGAACCGAGGAATCAATGCTGTTTCTTCTCGCACAGTTCGGAAAACAAGTTCCTATTTCTGAGTAAGTAGTTTCTCTCCCCTCGCACTGCGCTCCTCATACATCGTAAAGTTAATTTTTGGTGCAGCGTGTGTCACTTGGGGTCTGCCATCTACTGGTTACTGGACGGTGTGTGGAAAGGCACTGAAAGCAGATTGGAATTTTGTAGCTGTCTTTATTCACAGGGGGTGAATGAGTGCGTGAGGTCCAAACCGAATGCAGATTTTTGCAGGGATGAGAAGTGAATGAGGTAATTTCTAAATGGACATGTTCAGCAGATTTGAGCTATTTTTAAAATAGATTCACTGGTTATTTATTACAGTGGTTGGCATGTAGAGATGCCCACGCTTTATTGCATGTTATAATATCAGTGTTTCTCTAAATTACAGTATGAAGCTGAGGACTACATAGCTTTCTGCAGTTTTTCTGACTAAATGACAATTAAACTTTGACTTATGTGCGCGCTTACAGCAATAAGCCTCTGTAAAGTAACAGGTCCCCTGGATTTTTATCGACCACATTTAGCGTAGTCTGTTAATCTGTTTTAGTGCTCCAGTGTTGCAAAACAAAATACACATAATCTGATTTACCAAGAGTGAGAGATCCATTTTTACATAATCATCTGTTTATTATAAACAGTTGAGTTGAGTTTGCAGACAGTGTGTAAATTTGAAAGATCTTGCTTCTTGGAGAGTTCCAAAGCACTTCACAACTAATTAAGCATTTTTGAAGTGTTGTCTCTCTTTCAATGTAAGGAAATTGAAAATGAAGCACATATTTGTGTGGACTTTTTAAGAGCAGCCCATAATTATGAAGGTCTTATGGTGGAGTACTGTGAAGCTTAGCACTTAAAAACAGGCCCCCTTGGAACTGGCATCTTCTAGTGTTACAAATGGTTCTGAGTTTTCATAAATTCAAAGTTCCATTTTGAGTGTCAGTATCCATGCACACATGTGAATACTTGGTGAGTTTTGGGTGTTTATCAAGAATGTTCTTTGAAAATGTTTTCATTAGAGATGTTTATTTGCTCTGGAAAGTTTTACAGAGGGAAAGGAAGAAATATACCCTGAAAAGGGGAGGAAAATATTTGGAATGCTGTTGACTTTTTGTAAGTATCCATCACCTTGCTTTTGGTTAATGGAGCAGATGAGTGCATTGTGAATTTCAGAGCTGGGTAACCTACTGTAAATTACTAGAGGTTTCTTGGAATTGTTGTTTGCTTGAACAATGCACAAAGACAGTATTGTCCAGTTTAAGGGAATAATTCAAATAATAGATTGAGGGACAAGTTACTCATACAGTACATGGAGAACAAAAAATAAGAATAGAATGGGATCAATCTTTTAAACATTAAATGTATCAATATCAAAAACTGGTTTGCATTCTTGATCAACCAGTAGTAAAGCGCACAGGCAGATTTGAAAATAAAGATGATCCTTGCTTCCTGGGTGAACCTAAGTGTGCTGAATTTAGAGATAGTCAGTAATTGTATTCCAAAAGGCTCCTGTGCCTGGCATCAGTGGAATGTAAAATAAAAGCAGAAAATGTTGGAAATACTCTGTGGGTCTGCAGCATTTGTGGAGAGATGTTCCACTGGGCTATGAATCAGTGGAATGCATCTGCTTTTTACTTGGTGACAAGTTGGATAATCAGGGTTTCATCCATTGGCAGGTAAAAGTGTCTTTTTCAGTCACAGTCTGACTACAGATTGAATATAAAAAATGTTTTCGTTACCTTGCAAATCTGATACTATAAACAAATTTTAAACATGTTATGCATTTTATTGCAGTCAATACACATTAAATTATGTTTAAAGGCAACTGATTTACTTGGTCAATTCTAAACAAGTAGTCACTGACTTACTTCAACACTTTCTACGTGCATTCATCGAGAAGCAAATTTAACACAGAACAGTCTATCTTTCGGGTCTGCACTTGTGTAAGGCAAAGTAAGAGGTTAATCAGATCTGCTCAGAATATATGTTCACATGTGCATCAATTTGTTAAGGCAACTACATTAGCTCAAAAGGTGTCATTGAAAATATTAAAATGTGATTGAGATTTTAAAAATTCTCTAATACAATTGTGTTTTGTTCTGGTAAAGGAGGTTATGAGCTTATGTTGCTTTATCAAAAATGTTAACTATTTTAGGAAAAACTATTAAAGCTTGGAAAATTACCAACTGGCACTTTTCACATTCCAGTCAGTCAGAGAAAATTATCGTATGAGTCAGGGATCTATGCATCCATGAAATGCGAGGATGATTGTTGTTTAATTATTTTGTGCAGTATAATTTTAACATCCTCTTGCTGTGTCTTTCTCAAGCAG
This sequence comes from Rhincodon typus, assembly GCF_021869965.1. Lineage (NCBI taxonomy): Eukaryota > Metazoa > Chordata > Chondrichthyes > Orectolobiformes > Rhincodontidae > Rhincodon > Rhincodon typus. The sequence goes on along the minus strand of NC_063332.1, from coordinate 163,132,515 downwards.
CTGTCATCAGTTTTGACCCAAGGGTTCCTTTGTTTAATAGGATCTTGATACCTTAAGCTCAATCTCCCTTGTCCAAGGATCATGGTCCTGTTGAAATGTGTCGATAGTTTTTCATATCTGTCAGGTGCTAAGCCATGTGTTGTGTTTAATGTTTTCCTGCCTAAAGTCAGTTTGTTGATGGTTTGAATCATCAGAGTAGTGTCTGTTCAAAAGAGGATTAATTTTCTTTAAACCTGGAGGTGAGGGTGCTGAAATCATTAGAGTCAGTGGCTGAGGTTCAACCCTCTATACACCATTCTGCGGAACGAGGAGTTCGTGACACAGGATCATCAATTTAAAGTGTCACTGCGAGTGATCAGATAGGTCAAGTGAAAGCTCTGTACAGATAGATTTGTTGGAAGATGGAATGCTGTGCCACAGGGAGTGGTTGAGGCAGAGCACTTTGCATTTTTTAAGAGAAGGTTGGATAAATATATGAAATAGGGGAAGATACAGGACCAGGGGGAGAAAGAACAGTAGGATTAGTTTTGAATTCCTCTGGCAGTGAAATGGCACAAATATCATGGGATGAATGATACTTTCCAATGTTATAAATTGCTATGGGTCTAAGTGTTCTTGATCCATTTATCCAACAGAAAAGCAAGAAGCCAGATAAGGTGGAATTGGTTGGGATAGATAAGGAAATGGATAGTGATAGTAAAATGACGCTGTCTTTCTATCACTTGCAGGCTACTGTTGAAGTCAGATTTATGAATGTCTAAGTGGTAGATCAGTTTTAGAGATATATTGCCTACCTTTTATGTTTTGAAAAAAAACAGGAGATATGTCTGTTTTTATAATTAGTGAATTGTTGGTGACATTGTGAAGCAAATGGTTGTAAAACTTAATCTTTTCTAAGCTTTCCTCATCCTTAATTTGTTTTACACTGGTATTTGGTGGCTCTTTGCGATTATTTTTCAAATATGTATGTGATTAAAGTGTAGAATTTATAACACTTTCTTCATTGCTAAAACAGCAGGGGACTACCCAGAGTTACAGAGGTTATTTCTCAAAGTGAAAGCCATGAACTCAGAGAGGGGATGAAGTAGGCTTCACAAAGATGCATGTTATTTGGAAGGCTGGGATTAGTTTGGGATTGCAGCATTTTTCAGAGTGTAGGAATCGAGTTTCTGTGTCACTACATATGAAGAGGAGCCAGTCAGCCAGACGACTTTTAGACGTGTGTTATAACACCTCTCAACAGGTTGGTTAGAAAATATCTAATCTTGGGGCCTGAGATAGTAGGAACTGCAGATGCTGGAGAATCCGAGACAACAAGGTGCAGGGCTGGATGAACACAGCAGGCCAAGCAGC
>NC_063332.1:163033804-163116162 GCF_021869965.1 Rhincodon typus | reverse complement strand
TGTGAAGTCCACATTGATACCATTGGGCTGCAGGGTTCCCAAGTGGAATATGAGTTGCTGTTCCTGCAACCTTCGGGTGGCATCGTTGTGGCACTGCAGGAGGCCCAGGATGGACATGTCGTCTGAGGAATGGGAGGGGGAGTTGAAATGGTTCGCGACTGGGAGGTGCAGTTGTTTAGTGCGAACCGAGCGTAGGTGTTCTGCAAAACGGTTCCCAAGCCTCTGCTTGGTTTCCCCGATGTAGAGGAAGCCACAACGGGAACAGTGGATGCAGTATACCACATTAGCAGATGTGCAGGTGAACATCTGCTTGATGTGGAAAGTTTTCTTGGGGCCTGGGATGGGGGTGACAGGGGAGGTGTAGGGGCAGGTGTAGCACTTCCTGCGGTTGCAGGGAAAAGTGCCGGGTGTGGTGGGGCTGGAGGGGAGTGTGGAGCGGACAAGGGAGTCACGGAGAGAGTGGTCCCTCCGGAAAGCAGATAAGGGTGGGGAGGGAAAAATGTCTTTGGTGGTGGGGTCGGATTGCAGATGGTGGAAGTGTCGGAGGATGATGCGTTGGATCCAGAGGTTGGTGGGGTGGTACGTGAGGACGAGGGGGATTCTGTTTTGATTGTTATTGCGGGGAGGGGGTGTGAGGGATGAGTTGCGGGAAATGCGGGAGACACGGTCGAGGGCGTTCTCGACCACTGAGGGGGGGAAGTTGCAGTCCTTGAAGAACGAGGACATCTGAGATGTATGGGAGTGGAATGCCTCATCCTGGGAGCAGATGCCACGGAGGCGAAGGAATTGGGAATAGGGGATGGCATTTTTGCAGGAAGGTGGGTGGGAGGAGGTGTATTCTCGGTAGCTGTGGGAGCGGTGGGCTTGAAATGGATATCGGTTTCTAGGTGGTTGCCAGAGATGGAAACAGAGAGGTCCAGGAAGGAGAGAGAGGTATTAGAGATGGTCCAGGTGAACTTAAGGTTGGGGTGGAAGGTGTTGGTGAAGTGGATGAACTGTTCGAGCTCCTCGTGGGAGCACAAGGTGGCACCGATACAGTCATCAATGTAACGGAGGAAGAGGTGGGGTTTAGGGCCAGTGTAGGTACAGAAGAGGGATTGTTCCACATAACCTACAAAGAGGCAGGCATAGCTTGGGCCCATGCGGGTACCCATGGCCACCCCCTTTGTCTGTAGGAAGTGGGAGGAATTGAAAGAGAAGTTGTTGAGGTGAGGACGAGTTCGGCTCAGCGGATGAGGGTGTCAGTGGAGGGCGACTGGTCGGGCGTGCGGGACAGGAAGAAGCGGAGGGCCTTTAGGCCATCTGTATGGGGAATGCAGGTGTATAGGGACTGGACGTCCATGGTAAGGATGAGGTGTTGGGTACCGGGGAATTGGAAATTCTGGAGGAGGTGGAGGGCGTGGGTGGTGTCAAGGACGTAGGTAGGGAGTTCCTGGACCAAGGGGGAGAAAATAGAGTCGGGATAGGTGGAGATAAGTTCGGTGGGGCAGGAGCAGGCGGAGACAATGGGTCGACCAAGGCAGTCAGGTTTGTGGATTTTGGGAAGGAGATAGAAGCGGGCGGTGCAGGATTGTGGAACGATGTCACCTGCACATCTGCCAATGTGGTATACTGCATCCACTGTTCCCGTTGTGGCCTCCTCTACATCGGGGAAACCAAGCGGAGGCTTGGGGACCGCTTTGCAGAACACCTACGCTCGGTTCGCACTAAACAACTGCACCTCCCATTCACAAACCATTTCAACTCCCCCTCCCATTCCTCAGACGACATGTCCTTCCCGGGCCTTCTGCAGTGCCACAACGATGCCACCCGAAGGTTGCAGGAACAGCAACTCATATTCCGCTTAGGAACCCTGCAGCCCAATGGTATCAATGTGGACTTCACAAGCTTCAAAATCTCCCCTCCCTCTACCGCATCCCAAAACCAGCCCAGCTCGTCCCCGCCTCTCTAACCTGTCCTTCCTCCCACCTATCCCCTCCTCCCACCTCAAGCCCCACCCCCATCTCCTACCTACTAGCCTCATCCCGCCCCCTTGACCTGTCCGTCCTCCCTGGACTGACCTATCTCCTCCCTAACTCCCCACCTACACTCACCTTTACTGGCTCTATCACCGCCACTTTGATCTGTCTGTCTCCTCTCCCCCTATCTTCTCCTGTATCCATCTTCTATCCGCCTCCCCCTCTCTCCCTATTTATTTCAGAACCCCCTTCCCCTCCCCCATTTCTGAAGAAGGGTCTAGGCCCGAAACATCAGCCTTCCTGCTCCTCTGATGCTGCTTGGCCTGCTGTGTTCATCCAGCTCTGCACCTTGTTATCTCAGATTCTCCAACATCTGCCATTCCTACTACCTCTGGACAAATCATTTGCTTACTTTTGAACAGCAGGATTACATCCCACAGGACAACAGTGATATCAGAGTGGACTACCAGTCAGTGTAATATTTATTGCTTAGCCCTTTGTTTTACCCTGGGCAGGCAGCATTAAAACAAACCATTTTTTTGCTTTCTTAGGCATTGTTTCACTTTATGGTCTTGTAATTTAAATTGGTTAAACATTATTTAGCTTCACACATTATGGTCTCAGTGAATGTTCTGAGTGTGGATTCAATAATTGAAACACAAGAGTACATTTGGCTAAGGGCCACATCCCAAACGAGACCTTCTTGGTTCAAAACCCAAGATATTATGAGCCTTTGAACATTGAAAATCTATTAATGAGAGTACTGGTTGTACATTTAAATTGCGAAAAATGAGGGAATGATGCATTCAGGAGAGATAAATGGCATCCTTGAACAGCAGAACTAATTATGCAGGTGGTCTAAAGAATAGCAGATGGATTTTAAAGATAGATGATGGTAATGGAAATGGTAAACAGTTGTACCTGATAAAAGGGCCCTGTTCTGAGAGGCCAAGAGGAAAATTATTTCGATGCAATTATTGATCATCACTGGAAGTTACCAGCCAAGGTGAAGCTATCAGAACTAATCAGAGGCTTGAATTCATCTTCAGAGTCTTGCATTTATGCAGGTCATTGGTAAGGCCACAATCAGAATAATTTGGGGACCCTACCTTAAAAATTATATCACTTCAGAGAAGGTCTCCAGAGGAAAATGGCAGAGATGACTCTGGAATCTGATGAAGAGAGACAGGCTGTGCAGAGTCTGATTTCTTTCGAATAAGAGGTTATGAATCAGATCTTCACGTACGGAGAAGTAGTGCTGTTACTATGCAGATGTGAGCTAGCCATCTGTCTTGGACTGTGAGGACAGAATTAGAGGTCCAAGATTTAACTCTTACATGACCATCTTCCCTTCTCATTTATTTTGTTTTCATCTTCTGCTACATGGTCTAAATTATAAACTAATCTTCCAATAGCAAAATCACTCCAATAGCCTGAAGCTTTACAATTGTAATGAAACTGTATTCTCACTTGGTAAAATATATGGACCAAGATTTCTTATATTTATGGCTTGGAATATGTACTTGAAAATGTTGACTGTGTGGATGTGTGAATTTGATGTATTTCACTTGCACTCATGTCAATAACAGCATTACCTCAGAATAAAACAACATTACATCAGAATAAAACAAATAATGTAATTTCTCATTGGAAAAATTGAGCATTTATTTAGTTTGTTTGTGAATTTTTGCTTTACTTTTGGTCCTTTATCCATATTGGCCAAACTGGATTTTGGTAATTTCTCTTAGTTCGATAATGTTAAGTGTTAAGACTGTCTGGTTCCACAACAGACTAGAATGGAAGCTGACTTACTTTTGGAATATTTAAGCAAGGGGAATTGCGAGCAAGGTGCCTACTTGTGATAATGTCTTCTGCTCGAGATGTTAAAGACCACAAAAGCTTGTTTCAGTGATGCAATTCCATATAATGGGAAGGTTGTTCAGTATATTCTGAAGCATTCATACCAAAGAAAGCAGTGGTTGCACAATGTCACCGAGCAACAAGATATTGGTTCATCTCATTCTATAGTCTGACTGATGAAAGTACGTGGACACAATTAGTCTCTCAAATGAGAAAGAAAATGCTACTTCAGGGTGATAATTTAGACAATTTTTTGAGCCAAACACTTGGTCTCATAGTTATAAAGAGGTGGCTCATTCTTTCTCTTGATGAGGGATTAACCCTCCTTCCCATCTCGCTACAAGCGATCTCTATATAACACAACATTGTCGACACTTCAAAAGTACTTCATGGCTGGAAAGAGCTTGGGGAAGTCCAGTGATCATGAAAAGCACCCTATAACTGAGATTCTTCTGTTCCTTTCTGTACAGAATTATCTGTCTTGATGTAAGCTTTTTTCCTTCTCCATCTAATTGTGGGGGATTTTTGTTTTTGATGCAACTTGTCTTCTCTCTCCCAATTATAGGACTCTCTTGCTGTCCCTCTCACTCTCTTTCTTGATATGGGATTCTGTTTCTCTTCCTCTACTTTCTTAATACATACATAATTCGCTCCCGCTGTCTTGTTCTCTGCGTCTTCTCTCTGACTATTTGATATTCCTTCAATCTCTTCCTTGTCCCTTTCTCAATAAAACCACATTCCACAAAAATGCGATCATAGTGGGCACAACCATTCATGGACCCAAACAGTCACACTATGTTGGACAGAGTAGTGTCTGTAGTCTTCATAAAGCATTTCTTGTTGTATTATCATTGGCCTTCCTCAATACTCCTGACTCTCAAAATCAGTATCTGTACCTTCTGCAGAATCCTGTTGAATGGTGAGCTGACAGCAGTGGCATCTTATTCTCTGGCACACTGCCAGCCAGTGGTTCAAAATGTGAAGACCCCATTCACTGGCCTAGCCTCTAGAGTACCACATAGTGCCAATCTCTGCTTGCTGGGGTCAGGTGTAGTGATGTAGCACCTTCAGAAAAAGTAAGTGGGAATATAGATGGTGAAGACGGCATGTATAGTTAGCAGAGGGATATAGTTTAAGCAAGTGGGTAAAAACTTGGCAGATGAAATCTAATGAGGAAAAATGTGAGCTTATGCACTTGGCAGGAAGAATAGAGGAACTGAATATTATTTAAATGTAGAAAGGCTGTAGTAATCTGTAGCACAGAGGGAATTGGGAATTTGTGTGCACAGATCACAAAACACAAGCATACAACTTTAGCAGGTAACAGTCAAGGGAAATGGAATGTTGGCCTTTATTTCAAAGGGAAAGGAGAATAATAGTAGGAAGGTCTTGCTAAAACTATACAAGACATAAGTTAGATCACACCTGGAATACTGTGAACAACATTTGACCCCTATCTAAGGAAAAATATATTGGCATTAGAGAATGTTGAGAGAAGATTCATCAGGTTAATTTCAGTATGAAGGGATTTTCTTATGATGTGAGTTTGAGTGGTTTGGGCCTGTACTCAATGGAGTTTAGAAGAATGAGAGGCAATGTTATTGAAACATGCAAAATCCTTTTCTGAAGAAGGGTCCCGGCCCAAAACGTCAACTTTCCTACTCTTCTGATGCTACCTGGCCTGTTGTGTTCCTCTAGCTGCACACTGTGTTATCTCCAAAATTCTTAGGGGGCTTGACAGGGTCGATGTGGAGAGGTTGTTTCCTCTTGTGGGAGAGCCCAGGACCAGAGAGCATCACCTCAGGATAAGGGGTCACCCTGTAAGCAGATGAGGAGGAAATTCCTCTGTAAGGGTAGTGACACTATGGAATTCTTTACTCCAGAGGGCTGTTATGTATGTTCAAGGCTGAGGTAGATTAATTTTTCATCAGTAAAGGAATCAAGGATAGGCTGGAAAGTAGAGTTGAGCGTTATCAGATCAGCCATGATTTTATTGAATGGTGAAGCAGACTCAGTGGGCTGAATGGCCTACTTCTGCTCTTACATTTTTGGTCTTAAAAGGCTGACATCTTCCTGAAGTGACAGGATGGATCACATTTTCAACTCCTGAAGCAAAAGAGAGGGAAAGTTTGTGAATTTTAACTTTTCAGTGATTAGGAAGAGATGGTGAAAGCACTTTGTTGTGCAGCAGCATGTGTAAAGTGAGATGAAGGGAAGGTGTGATCAGCCTCTTCCACTTCCTACCTCTTGCTTCATGAAATGAGTCGCTTCCTCCTGTGGGAAACAGAGGGGTGTATTAGTGACAATGTGCCCATTAGGAATAGTTTGAGCATGTGTGAGATGTAAGAAGTTTGAAACTGGGAGTTAATATACGGTTAGGACCAGACTTCACAGCATTTGACAATGAGGAGAAAGGGATGAAGTGGTGTGTTGCACTAAATGTAGGACAGAGGAGGCGAATGAGGAAGGGAATTTTAGTCAAGTGATCAGGAAATAATTGAGGTGAGAGTTAAAATTCTTATCTTGACATCTCTGATGAAGTCTTTGAACATTTTTTTCAGCATCAGAGCTAAGTCCCTGAGATTGATCTCCTGCTACCCTATTCCTACTCGGAGATGGGTGTGTTGCTTCTCGGGCACCTTCCCTCCCGAGAGAGAACAGAAACTCCATTTTCTCCCGGCAGCACCTTAGCCCAACCCTCCCCAGAGCCTCTTAAGAGATCCTGGGTGTCTCTTCTCGCTCTTGCAGCCATCTTTAAAATTATCCTTTCATAGGCAATAGGGGTTGTAGCCAAGGTCAGTGTTTGTCACCCATCCCTAATTGCCCCTTGGATGGACTATTTCAAAGGGCAATTAAGAATCAACCACATTGCTGTGTATCTGGAGTCACATCTCGGCCAGACCAGGTAAGGATGGCAGATTTCCTTCCATAAAGAAGATTAGTGGACCAGATTTTTTAAAAATGTCACTTGTTATTATTGTGGTCTTCATTGGACTAGATTTTAGATTATTGAATTCAAATTTGATCTCAGATTATTTTATTGAATTCAGATTTTTCCATCTGTAATGGTGGGATTCGAACCCGTGTCCACAGGCGTTTCGCCTGGGTTACTCGTCTGGTGACATTACTAATCCATTGCCACCACCTGCCTGCAGCCAAAGTGCAACCCCCGTACCACCTCCTGCCTGGTGGGCTTCATTTAAATGGCAACCCTGAAGCATGATGATCCTTCCTCGCATCTCACAAGGAAACCTAGCAGCCCGTTCAGCAACTTAATGGTGAGCCGCCTGCACAAGTTTCATCTTTATCCTCATGCTAACAGACAGGAGACACGAGCATGGTGCACACTTCATGTGCTTGCTTCCAAGCACAATAAAGTTCAAGGCAATGCTTTCCCACCCCATGACACTACAGTGTTCTCATAAACACAGCCATAGAGTCATACAGCGCGGAAACAGACCCTTCGATCCAATTCATCCACACTGACCAGATATCCCAATGTGACCTAGTCCCATTTGCCAGCATTTAGCCCATACCCTGCTAAATCCTTCCTATTTGTGTACCCATCCAGATGCCTTTTAAATGTTGTAATTGTACCAGCCTCCACTACTTCCTCTGGCAGCTCAATCCTCACACATATCACCCTCTGAATGAAAAAGTTACCCCTTAGGTCCTTTTTAAATCTTTCCCCTCTCACCTTGAGCTTGTACTCTCTAATTTTGGACTCCCCCATCCTAGGAAAAAGACCTTGGCTATTTACCTTATCCATGTCTCTCATGATTTTATAAACCTCAATAAGGTCACCTTTCAGCCTCCAGGGAAAATAGCCCCAGCCTATTCAGTCTCTCCCTGTAGCTCAAACCCTCCAATCCTGACAACATCCTTGTTAATCTTTTCTGCACCCTCTCACATTTAACAACATGCTTCCTAAAGAAGTGGTCAGACTTTCTCCTTTTCTAGGCTATGCTTCATCATCTACACTCACTGAAATGATAAAAGAGCCGACATCTTCAAATGATTAATCATCTCCCATCCTTATCACAACCATCTCGATGTTGAATAAAGGAATACATTTATATTTAAGTGACCATTTTCGCGACCACCTCAAAATACTTTGCAACTAATGGAGTACTTTGTGTAGTCAGAGCTGTAACATTGGAAGTGTAGCAGCCAGTTTGCACACAGTCAACTCTCACAATCAGTAATATGATGATGAGCAGAAAACCTGCTTTTGTTTTAGGTTTGTGATGTTAATTGAGGGAAAAGTGTTGGTGGGAACCTTGGGGATAACCCACCTGCTTTTCTCTGAAATAGTGCCTTGTGATTTATTTCACGTTCACTTGAAAGGATAGACAAAGCCTCAGTGTAGTGTTCCAACTGAAAGCTGACACCTTTACCAGTGCAGCACTCCTTCAGTACTCCAGTGGAGTGTGAGCATTGATCTTTGTGCTCAAGGCATGGGGTGGGACTTGAAGTTAGAGTTTTTTTTTGCTCACAAATGTAGTCAAATTTCCATCAGTAAGAGGAGCCGTTGCATCTGTTGTGAAGCCCATTGATGTGACTGCATTATATAAACTTTAGACATTTTTTACCAGGTCAAAAATGTATGTAACATAATCTGTCAGTGCTTTAGTTTGAAGCTATTTTTTTAAACACTGCATCTGTGTATTTTTTTTGTTGTTAATGTAAACAGTAACTGGTGTGTAAAACATTTGCGTGCAATGCAGACAATGAGAAAATCATTAAGGCAATGGAATAGAACGAAATTCCGATAGGAAGGAAGTGTAATAAATCCCAACAGCCAGAGTCGCTGGTGCCCTAATGAGTGGAGTCTCCTACTCTTCATGGGCTTTCTCCTTTTAGCAGCTTAATTACACTGCAGTCTTTGTATGGCTCTGCACTTCTCCATCACTTTAAATGTCCTCCAAAGTGTTCTGTCTTGCCCTGACGTTTGTTGGGTTGCTTGCCAGGAGTTATTTCAGTTGCAGTACACACTGTCTGCTGTGACATTCCTGAAAAATGATTGAGTGTGATACATTCCTGAAAAATGATTGAGTGTGATATCCTCATCAATTCAGCTGCATGTGGTAAGTGGCAATCTAGGTATTTAAACAGTATTTTAGGTGTGTCAGCGATGGTTCATAAATTCTGACGGTTTTATTAAGGTGACAAATCAGCTCTGCTGGTAGACGAAAAATAGCAGTGAAGCCAGTGTTTGATGAGAGTAAGATAAAAAGGAGGGTTTGGATTTTAATGCTGCAAATTTGGACCAAATGTGTGCTGCGCTTGAGCTCAGGGCGTTATGCTACTCGTGTAGTATTTATGCAAAGTGGCTTCGTTTGGCATTCTACATCCCACCGCCAGGGGTAGATAGCTGGTGGGCAAGTCGCAGGGTGGGTGTGTAAAATTGAGTTCTAGGGCAACAGTTGAGTAGCAAATGAGGTACTTCATTGACCAACTAATGGCCAGTCAAGGCCCCTTGCCCTTTCCAGCCATCTGCCATCATCAGAACTGGGATTACTCTGAGAATCAGTGAGGAGCACATCAGATATCCCGTCAACTCTGTAAGTATTGGCCAGCTCGGGTACAGACCTGTGTTTGGGAACTCATGCGTGCATTACAGGCTTTCCCCCGTGTTTTCCCCTTGAGCTCACACTCCTGTCCTTCAGGGTCTGCCAGTATGTTCTCCTCTGAGCCCAAGAACCCGCTTGCTGTAGGCTCCTCTTCCTCAGGGAGACTCACTGCAGTTCCAGCATTGGCCACTGCTCCCCAAGGAGCTGGTGGGGCAAGATAGTTGATGTCCTCTCGATTGGCCGGCAAGACTCGAAGGTGAGGCTTCTTCCCAGATGATATGAGCTGACTAATATGAAGGAGGTGAGGACCCTTTGCCGTGTAAAACTCATCCTATGGAATAAGAATCAGAACTGTCATCAGAACAAAGTGGATTGAGGGCTCCCACCTTCGGTCGCTGTAGCTGCCATCCTTTCCAACACTGGTGCCACTTCACGTGCATTGGTCCAACTGCCGCACATGCTCAGAGACATGGATAGATACCTAACGATAGAAGTCCCCCCCAACAGTTCCCTTCCACCCCTAGCTCAAGGTTGCCAACCATGGCTGGTGGGATATAGCCCAGGAACATTTGTCAATTGACGTCAGTCCAAAGATGTGCAGGTTAGCTGGAGTTGCTAAGTTGCCCCGAAGTGTCCAGGGATGCGCAGGCTGGGTGGATTAGCCATGGGAAATGCGGGGTTATGGGGGATAGGGTGGGGTGGTGTCTGGGTGGGATGCTCTTCGGACAGCTGGTGCAGACTCGATGGGCTGAATGGCCTATTTTGGCAATTAGAAAGATTTTATGATTCTATCGTTCTTTGTAACATCGGTACCGTTTGAGTTATCTTGAAACAAATTTACTGGTGAGCAAAGCAAAAGATCACGGCATATTCTTTGGAATGTGAGAGTTTTCACGAAGCTGCAAAGGGCAAGGTGGCTACTTCCTCGTTCTCTCAGGTCTCTTACAGTGTTGTCCAGGAGATTAATTTCTAATTCCTGGAGTTGCTAGGGCAATCTTGGAGTGTTGACGATCTGACTGCCAGTTCTGTTGCTCCTTGCATTAGCAGGGGGTTAAGGAATTTTTATACCTTTAAACTTGACATTCCATCACTGTCGTTGCAAGAACTAATCTATACAAAAATTCAGGTTTCGGCAGATATCTCTGAAAGGGATATCAGTGCCACGGTCATGAGATTTAATTCATAAAACGTATCAGGTAATGCTCCACCTTCACCCTGTAAATTTTAATTTTCACACTTTATTGCATTTTTAGACATGTTGGAGCCTACCACACATTTCCCCTTCAACCCAGAACTAATTTCTCCTGGAAGAGTTACAGATCTTTCAAAGTAAAAGTAATTGCTGCCACTTCAACTTTGCAGGCTGTAGTTCCTTTCATTGGGAATCAAATCCCAGTCACATCACGTTAATGTGCAAACTGGAACCCTCCCCACCCTTATCTGCTTTCCAGAGGGACCACTCTCTCCATGACTCTCTTGTCCACTCCACACTCCCCTCCAGCCCCACCACACCCGGCACTTTTCCCTTCAACTGCAGGAAGTGCTACACCTGCCCCACACCTCCCCCCTCACTCCCATCCCAGGCCCCAAGAAGATCTTCCACATCAAGCAGATGTTCACCTGCACATCTGCTAATGTGTTATACTGTATCTGCTGTTCCAGATGTGGCCTCCTCTACATCGGGGAAACCAAGCAGAGACTTGGGGACTTCTTTGCGGAACACTTACGTTCGGTTTGCAACAAACAACTGCACCTCCCAGTCGCGAACCATTTCAACTCTCCCTTCCACTCCTGCAGTGCCACAACGATGCCACCCGAAGGTTACAGGAACAGCACCTCATATTTCGCTTGGGAACCCTGCAGCCCAATGGTATCAAAATCTCCCCTCCCCCTACCACATCCCAAAACCAGCCCAGCTCGTCCCCGCCTCCCTAACCTGTCCTTCCTCCCACCTATCCCCTCCTCCCACCTCAAGCCCCACCCCCATCTCCTACCTATTAGCCTCATCCCGTCCCCTTGACCTGTCCGTCCTCCCTGGACTGACCTATCCCCTCCCTAACTCCCCACCTGCACTCACCTTTACTGGCTCCCACCCCCACCTTTTTGACCTGTCTGTCTCCTCTCCACCTATCTTCTCCTTTATCCATCTTCTATCCGCCTCCCCCTCTCTCCCTATTTATTTCAGAACCCCCTTCCCCTCCCCCATTTCTGAAGAAGGGACTCGGCCCAAAACATCAGCTTTCCTGCTCCTCTGATGCTGCTTGGCCTGCTGTGTTCATCCAGCTCTACACCTTGTTATCTCAGATTCTCCAGCACCTGCAGTTCATACTATCTCTGAAACCTTTTAACAACACTTGCCTATAACTATCCTCATGGACAACATATTCAATGTTTACAAGGTGGAATTGGCTCACTGTGACACCCAGCTCAGTCCTAAATCCCCTGGCCACCCAGAAAATATAAATTGTCTGCATTGAAGCCAGTCTTAGTTAACTATCCCTAAATAATTTTTGCTTTAAAGGGAGGGCAAGGATAGGTCAAAACAAAATAATAGGAATAAAGTGCTGGTGAAGAATCACAAGCCAACCACTTACCTGTCATTTCCTAATCAACTTGTAATTTAATTTAAAAGCTGGAAGATTCAGCGAACAAAATACTGTTGATGACAATAGTAGACAGATAGTTCTGCATGAAATTATTTAATGGGAATTTTAACCCATAAATATTAATATTGTGGAATATTTGATTATGTGAAGCACTTGCCCATTGTAATCTCAGGAAATAAATCCAAATTTCGAGACGACCTTTTTGACACCATCTACAGCATATGAAAACCTACGTGAGATTGTTCACGGTTCGCACTTTGATCAGGGATCCTGTGGTCAGTGATCATTTCTTTCATCAGTGATGTAAGGTAACTGAAGCTTGGGCAAGTGTGGAAGGTACAGGATACAATATTATTGCCAATACCCTGTGTCTATGGAGAAGGTGATGCTTGACCTTCTTCAGCCGCTGCATTCCATGTGCCCATAATGTTAGTTTCACAGAATAGAAGAAGGGGAGGATTTGCTATTGGGAAACGCACAGCAAACATCACATCAGAATCTGGCAGTCTCCCAATTTATAATAAACTGAATATCATTGGAGTGTAGACATGGAAAGAAATAGCACCATTCATAGTGGGGACACACCGTACTTGTGTCCTGTGTGTGGATGAGGTTTCAGCCAATCACCTGACCTGTCACAAATGGGAGATATCACGGAAGTGTGAAGAATGTGAGAAGGGATACAGATTCTCATTTGAGTTGGAAACTCATTGACATATTCACACTGGGGAGGGGCTAATCACCTGCTCCGAGTGTGGGAAGGACTTCACTCAGATATCCACCTTGGTGATACATCAGTGAGTTCAAACTGGGGACTGACTGTTCCCCTGCATTGAGTATGGAAAGGGATTCACTTTATCATCTCATCTGCTGAGACACCAGTGGATTCACACTGGGAAGAGGCCTTCTAAATGTCACAACTCTGGGAAGTGCTTTAACAGTTCTAACAAACTGATGTCCCATCAATGTGTTCACACGAACAAGATGCTTTAGATGCTCTCACTGTTGGACTGGGTTCAGGCTTCCAAATCAACTCACTGTTCATCAGCAAGTTCACACCAGGGAGTATCTGTTCACTTGCTCCGTGTGTGGAAATGAATCGCATGCTGTGCAATGCAGTGATCCACGTTGTTTATGATCCTATTCCTAAGTAAATAACCCAAATCTAAACCAAAACAAAATCTACTCAAAGCACCAGTGGTGCTAACATCTTGCGCACAGAGCTAAATGATCACAATGCTCAGCTGATGCTTGGGATTGGATGAGTAGAAACATCTTCCAGTTAAACATTGGGAAGACTGACAATATTGTGTTCGAGTTTCCCTCTGTTCCCTAACAGCTCTCTCTATCCCTGTACTTGGTAGCTGTCTAAGGCTTTGACCCTGAGATTTACATCCAACCACATTTCTGCATTAGTCACTAGAATTGCCTATTTTGACTTCCAAAGCATCACTTGACCTCCAAGGCATCACCTGACTTCCCTCTCCCCAATTCCCCACCCCCCCACCCACCCCCGTCCCCCAGTCTTCATGCACCTATCTCAGCTCATCTGCTGCTGAAGTCCTCATCCTTGCCGTTGTTAAAGCCGGGTATTCCAGCAAACCCCTCACGACTATTCTATTGTATATTCTTAATAAACTAGAGGTCACCCGAAACTCTTCTGCCCGGGTCCTTTACACCAAGTCTGATTTCTTTATGCACTTGTTGAGTAACTTGTCTCGGGATAAGTACTCCTCAATTTTAAAATCCTTGTTTTCCAATCTCTTTTGTTGCTCCCTAACATTGTGACCACCTCCAGCCCTCTCAACTCTCCAAGAGATCTGTGCTCCTACACCTCTGGCTTCTTCAGCATGCCAGTTTTAATTGTTGCACTATCAAGTGGCTGTGGCTGTCCCTTCATCTGCCAAGTTCCTGAGCTCTGGAATTTCTCTACCTTTCCATCTGTCTTTCCTTCTTTAAGAGCTTCATTAAACCTACTCCTAGGGTATCTGCTGAAATATTTTCTTAAATGCCTTGATGTCAAACTTTGCTCTACAAGCCATAAGACACAGGAGCAGGACTAGGCCATTTGGCCCATTGAGTCTGTTATGCTATTCAATTAGATCACAGCAATCCTCAGCGCCTCTTTCTTGTCTTTTCAGAAAAAATAACAGCATGATGCAATCAATGCTGACCCCAACTCAAAGACAACTGCTGTGAGTGAGTTTCTTCGGGACGTGCTTTATTCTCGTCACCACTGAAATAACTCCACAGAGGCTGGTATCCTGTCACCGTGTCACCCTTTATTTACATGTGTAAAGTCCTTGACAGTGATCCAGCTCCCTCAGAGCCAGCTCTCAGAGTGAACAGAACCTCTGACACTCCTGTTTTTATCTGTCAGCCAGGGCACCCTGATTGGAACAGATTAGCAGCCCCAATCAGGGAACTCATATTCTATGAAGTCCATCTGGCTGACCTCATTATAATCCCTTCGGTGGTATTTTGCCTTTATGCAGGTTTTAAGGAGGCAAGAGAGACAGAGATGTTTAAGGGAAGAATTCCAAAGGATGAGCTTAGGCTGTCAAAGGGACAGCCTGGGGATGGTGGGGTGAACGAAATTAGGATACGCAAGAAGCCAGAGTCAAACGAACATGCAATGGGCTTGTAGGTCTGGGGAAGTTCTAGAAATAGGAAGGTACTAGGCCATGAAGCGATTTTAATGCCAGGATGTGAATTTACACTTCTGCAGCAGAGCCAACGTAGGCCTATGAGCAGACGGGTGGATAGAAGGTAATGTGAGTTCAGGAGAAGGGCTGCAGATATTTGAAAGAATTTAAGTTGATGGGAAGGGGTGGTAAAGGCTAACAACACAGTGATTCTGTTTTTCATAGGAGCCTGGTTTCCATATTAAAAGGGCTTTTTTGCCCAAAGTCCTCACCATTGGGTCTAGCATAAGGATACTAAGGAAAGGAGTTAAAATCAACCCAGTAAAATAATATAACACCATCATAGTGGAAATGTGATCATTAGGTTAGGAGCTACATTTTCTGTATTAAAACTGTGTAATTGTAATTAGCCAACCTAACGTTCTGGAACTCCATTTGAAGATTAATGACCAATCACAGTGGCTTTGTTGACTGTTATAAAAATTAAAGCCCATTTATTGATATATGTGACAATTCTTGTCACTCACACCCATTTGACAGAAAGAAAGGTTATGGTAGACAAGGAAGCAGAGAATAAAGTCCATCCTCTTAGAATCCCTACAGTGTTGAAATAGGCTATTTGGCTCAACAAGTCCACACCAACCCTCAAAGCATCCCACCCATAACCCACCTCATCTACACATCCCTGAGCACTATGGGAAATTTAGCATGGCCAATCCACCTAGCCTGCACATCTTTGGACTGTGGGAAGAAATCAGAGCACCCAGAGGAACCCCATGCAGACAATGGGAGAATGTGCAAACTCCACACAGACAGTCACCCGAGGGTGGAATCGAACCCAGGCCCCTGGAGCTGTGAGGCAGCAGTGCTAACCACTCAGCCATCATGCCATCCTCATTCTAGTTTGATTTCCTAATATTTTCCAAAAAAATTGAACTTTGCAAGAAAGTTAATATTCATTGGGGGAGGTACGTGGAAGAGATGAGGGAGATGACGAACAACATATATGTGAGGAGGCTTGTGACCTTCTGGTAGCTGCTGTTGTGGGATTGGCTTAGCAGATGAAGGTTTAAAAGTGAGGTGAATTAACAAGAGATTGAGGGGAAGAAGAGAATCCCGTCGACGAATGGGGTGTTCAAAGTGAAAGTACTAGCAGAAATAGTATGAAAGGAAGGTAAAGGGTTCTGAAAGGGTCCAGTAGTGAGGGATAGGTGAATGCATCAGTGACGTTGAGAAATTATGGCCCCTGGCATCACCAAGAATCACCCCACAACTCCCAACCTGAATGTCGTTTCCACAGTTAGTGGCACTTTACTCCTTTTTCATGTAACTTAATATTTTCCACCCAGATACAAAGAGGAAGATGTAAAGAAAATGAATTGGTGAGATGAAACTGTGGACATGAAGAAAGAGAAAATGCAACTGGTGAGACATTGAGACAAAGACTGAAGGGACAGGCAGAAAACAGCCTATATTCTCTAATTTACTGTATTGTACACCATAGGAGATCGACCAATAATAAGAGAAATAACAAATGTGTATTCATGTGCTTGAGGTATTGCTGTTACCATTTAGAATGTCAGCAGAATCACTGAAGGGAATCTCTAGTTTATAATGGTTCATGAGCTGTTCTTGCCCTTCAAGTACTCTAGCCATAAAGTGGGCTGATAAAGGCATTACGGGGATCTTAACTGAAGTGTTTGAGTGCTGGGAGCACCATGCCCATTGATGCTGTGGTGGAGTGAGGTATGTTGGATTATTGTAAGACTTTACTGTTTCCTGACCCATGCCCTCAGCTTGTTTTTATAATTCAGCAAACACAATATCCTGGTTTTTCAGGTTTGTTATCCACTTGACTGCTATAATGGCATTCCTCAAAGGACAGGATTTCAGCACTTCGTATCTATGTGTCATTTGAGTAATGCCTTGGCAAGCTTACTCTTTCTTTTACAACAATCTGCAGTATTTTTATGGAATACGCTGAACTAAGTTGTAGCAGCAGGGGGTTTCTTAAATAATCTGGTGTGTTCCAGTCTAACCTCATTATAAATATACAAATGTGGATTTGTGACATAAAGCTGTGATGCCTGGAAGTCTGTAGTTCAGGTGATCTGAGTGGAAAATAATTTGATATTGAAGCAGTCTATTTGACCATTTTTATTATATCTGTGCAGAAGGGCCTAAAATCACGCTTCCTTGCAGCATTCAATTTTTTTTAATGATTCCAAAAGTTTTACCTCTACCACTCCATGTGGAATCCATTGCATATCTTGACCACACATGTGTGAAAGTTGTCTTAACAGCAGTCCTAAATCTACCTTTTACTAGCTGTCTCAGCCTTAAACTGCTTTCAATGTCTCAACTGTATAAGATCACTCCTTGGATTCCATCTTTTCAGGATGATAATCTCTCTTACTTCAGTCATTTCTCCTCTCAGCCATGGTTCAATGACAACAATTGTGCTTTGCGTGAATTGTAACATCAAGTTCCTCTCTGGAATTGTGACCACAGAAGCTAGGCTGACTTTAGGGTTATTGGGGTAAAAGTTGAACGATACCTTATGTGGGTGTAATCTCCAGCAGGAGGTTTCACTTGACAACGCTCATATTATCTCTGGTAACATAAGAAACTGGATGTGGATATTGTGGTATTTAAAAATTCAATGGTTATTTAGTGCACTCAGCTATTATGTGCAAACATTGCATTCACATGCATGTCAGCGTCTGGGCTAACATTAAGCTATTAAGTGACACAACACAGCATGCTTCTTGTAATGTGTCATGTTTCAAGTGATCTCTGGGTAAGATAGAGCATGAGATCCTTTTATTCTCAGGACACATGTTATAATATCAAGAGCATGTCTCTTAAAGGTATATCAATATAAAGGCCATGAGTTATGACACAATTCCCTGATTTTCCAAAGATGAAAACTTATCTTAAACAAATATATGTGGTTCCACATAGGCACATGTCAGTCTGATAATTATAGAAACATGTAAAACAGAATTTACAAGACTAACATTTCAAAGTTCAATGCAATGCTTGGAGGGTTGACAGTTTACACTGACCTGGTAATTGTATATCTATCTGAGGATATACATGGTTTCTGCTGCACTTGTTTGAAAACTTGGTTCTCTTGCATCTGGTTGCTGTCACTCAACATCACAGCATAATCACCATTGTCGAGGTCTTCTACTTTATTCTTTTCTCACATGATTGGTGTGATGTACGTTGGTTTGAGCTGGTTCTGTTCCTTCACAATGTAAAACCACAAATAGTAATGATATTATATAATCTAGGCTAGTTGCACATGTTAGAAACTTTTGCTGCTGTCCAAGTGGATTTCTATCTTGCAGTCTCTTCCCAGTGCACATTTCTGGTAACTGCACGCTAGCCATACGTCTCTTTCATTCTCTTTTGTCTTTGAAGAGGAATGTTCTGTGTTTAGGAATGGTTAGAGAGCTAGTTGCTGGGCAAGATCATTTGTGTCAGTGATGGCCATGTTTCCATGTCATTGTACAATGGCAAATTTAGAGAAGTAATCTATCATAGGCACTTAATGTTCCCTGTGCACTGTGAAGATGTTGGTTGCTTCTTTTCCCCAAGCAGAGAGTGGAACATCATGTGGATGTACAGGCTCCCTCTGCTGCTTGTGTTGATATGTTTGGCATGCATCATGTGCAATCATCATTCATCGAATAGTTCAATTCTTCCTTGGCCAATATACTGATTCACCTGGAGTCACAGAGCTGTACAGCATTGAAACAGACCCCTCAGTTCAACTCATCCATGACAACCAGATATCCTAAATAACTCTAGTCCCATTTGCCAGCATTTGGCCTATATCCCTCTAAACCCTTCCTATTCATGTTCCCATCTAGATGCTTTTTAAATATTGTAATTGTATCCGCCTCCTCCTCTTTCTCTGGCAGCTCATTCCATATACACACCACCCTCTGCATGAAAAAGTTTCCCCTTAGATCCCTTTTAAATCTTTCCCCCCTCACCTTAAACCTATGCCCTTTAGTTTTGGACACCCCCACGCCGGGGAAAAGACCATGTCTATTTACCCTATGCATACCCCTCATGATTTTATAAATGTCTATAAGGCCACCCCTGAACCTCTGACACTCCAGGAAATATAGCCCCAGCCTATTCAACCTCTCCCTACAGCTCAAACCCTCCAACTCTGGCAACATCCTTGTAAATCGTTTCTGAACCCTTTCAAGTTTTACAACATCCTTGGTATAACAGGCAGAACTGCACTCGGTATTTCAAAAGTGGCCTAACCAATGTCCTGCACAGCCGCAATATGACCTCCCAACTCCTATACTCAATGCACTGACCAATAAATGCAAGCATACCAAACATCTTCTTCACTATCCTTTCTACCTGGGACTTCACTTTCAAGGATCTATGAACCTGCACTCCATGGTCTCTCTGTTCAGCAACACTCCCCAGGACCTTACCATTAAGTGTATAAATCCTACCTTGATTACCTTTCTAAAATGCAGCACCTTACATTTATCTAAATTAAACTCCATCTACCACTCCTTGGCCCATCTGATCAAGATCTGATTGTACTCTGAGGTAACCTTCTTCGCTGTCCAGTACACCTCCAATCATGGTATCATCTGCAAACTTACTAACCATACCTCCTATGTTCACATCCAAATCATTTATATAAATGATAAAAAGCAGCGGACCCAGCACCGATCCTTGTGGCACACCTCTGGTCACAGGCCTCCAGTCTGAAAAGCAACCCTCCACCACCACCCTCTGTCTTCGACTTTCAAGCCAGTTCTGTATTCAAATGGCAGCCGTCCCTCTGTTCCGTGTGATTATCCTTGCTAACTAGTCTACCATGAGGAACCTTGTCGAACGCCTTCCTGAAGTCCATATAAATCACGTCCACCGCTCTGCCCTCATCAATCCTGTGTTGCTTCTTCAAAAAACTCAGTCAAGTTAGTGAGACATGATTTCCCACGCACAAAGCCATTTTGAATATCCTTAGTCAGTCCAAATACATGTAAATCCTGCCCCTCAGGATTCCCTCCAACATCTTGCCCACTACTGATGTGAGGCTCACTGGTCTATAGTTCCCTGAGGTTTCCTTAGCGCCCAGCAATCACTTCCCTAGCTTCCACAAAGTTCTGGGGTACACCTGATCATGTCCCCGGGATTTATCCACCTTTCTGCGTTTTAAGACGTCCAGTACCTCCTCCTCTGTAATATGGTCATTTTTCAAGCTGTCACTATTTATTTCCCTATGTTCTCTGCCTTCTATATCCTTCTCCACAGTAAACACTGATGCAAAATACTCATTTAGTATCTCCCCCATCTCCTGTGGTTCCACACATAGGCAGCCTTGCTGATCTTTAAAGGACCCTATTCTCTCCCTAGTTACTCTTTTGTCCTTAATGTAATTGTAGAATCCCTTTAGATTCTCCTTAACCCTATTTGCCAAAGTTACCTCATGTCCCTTTCTTGCCCTCCTGATTTCCCTTTTAAACATACTCCTACTACCTTTATACCCTTCTAGGGATTCTCTCGATCTTTGCTGTCTGTGCCTGACATATGCTTCCTCCTTATTCTTGACCAAAACCTCAATTTTTCTAGTCATCCAGCATTCCCTACACCTACCAGCTTTGCCCTTCACCCTAACAGGAACATACTGTTTCTGGACTCTCATCTCATTTTTGAAGGCTTCACATTTCCAGCTGTCCCTTCACCTGCGAACATCCACCTCCCAGTCAACTTTTGAAAGTTCTTGTCTAAGATCATCAGAATTGGCCTTTCTCCCATTTAGAACTTTAACTTCTAGATCCAGTCTATCCTTTTCAATCACTACTTTAAAATTAATAGATTTATGGTCACTGCCCTGAAGTGCACCTTGTCTGACACTTCAGTCACCTGCCCTGCCTTATTTGCCAGGAGTAGGTCATGTTCTGCAACTTCTCTAGTAGGTATTGTAGAGCATCTGTGCTCTGTACGCCACATTCGACAACACTTTCCGGTTGCCAACCATTTTAACTCCCCCTCCCATTCCCTGGGTGACATGTCCATCCTGGGCCTCCTCCAGTGTCACAAATGACACCAATGTAAACTGGAGAAGCAACACCTCATATTCCGCCTCGGGAGCCTACAGCCCGATGGCCTAAACATGGAATTCACACAGTTTTAAAATCTCCCCACCCCCGGCCTCATCCCATGTCCAACCCTCCCTCTCATCCCCTCCTCCTTGACCTGACACAACCTGTCCATCTTCTCTCCCACCTATCTGCCCCACCCATCCCACTGACCAATCCCCACCACTCCCTACCTGCACTCACCTATCACCATCCCACCTACCTTTCCAGCTCCACCCCTCCTCTCTCTATTTATTTCTGAGCTCCCTTCCCCCTCCCCATTTCTGAAGAAAGGTCCCGACCCAAAACGTCAACTTGCTTGCTCCTCTGATGCTGCTTGGCCTACTGTGTTCCTCCAGCTCCACACTGTTGTTTGTGATGACATTGTACCTGTTTTTCAAAAAAAGAATTTGAGCCAGTTTAGGGAAAGAAAATGGCAGAACAGTCAAGGTCTGGACGCAGGTAAGGCTTTTCAATATGCGGGATTAGTTCAACAAATCATAATAGAACAATTGGTGTTAGTGGTATCGGCAAACAGTATTCAGGGGAAACCACACTCCACTGAGAATGTCTTTACTGAACTCTTTTATCCTACTGGATGGTGTTAGATTCAAGTGTATGGCTGTTTTGACTGGAGTTTCTCTCTTCAATGCTTCTATAGAATGAGTGAATCTGTGGAGGCCAAGAACTTTTGCCCATGATTTGCTTGTTTTCAACTGAATGTGAACCTTTTGGGCCTTCCCACCAGAGCTTTTGAATCAGGAGGAGGAGCTGCTGGGAAGGCAGCAGAGACTCGCACAGGTGAAGAAGTTAACAATGCAGGAGTGTGTAGGTATTTGGAGAATGAATACATACTTGTATCTCAAGGAACAACAGTGCATCAAGGCAGTCACATCCAGATTATTGTCTTGTGTGGCCGGTAAATCTTTATACCTCCAACAAAAAAGACAATTTTCATGTATTGATTGGGTCCAGAAAGGATAATATTATCACTGTGGTTCAAGTTTTAGTGTGTTCCATTGCATTGTGATTTGGAGCTCAGTACCAGGCTGTGACAGTAAAGATCACCATGTCTGTCACTTTTTTTATGCCTCTAGCTTCTTCCAAACCGGTTCAGGTGATATAAGCAACATCGGTCACTTTTCTGAGACATAGCTGGTCAAGTGGCAACAGTTCATTACTAACCCCACAGAGGATGCTTGCAAGGGAAGAAGAGCTGGAGACTTCACAATGCTGGCTTTCTGCAACTAGCAGCTAAATTGCAAGCATGGCTCTCTGTCTGGTCTCCCTCGTAATAAGCCTGATTTATTTTTATTATTGACAGCAGGGCCTTCCATTCACTCTGTGTCAACTTGTTTGTGATCAGTATGTCATACAAATCTGTGCCTCATTCTCCTGGCAATACTCATAACTCTTCAGTTTTGTACCTGGTCCTCTATCCCCTCTGCTGCACCCTTTAGGTGGCAAGTTGGATGCTGGGATCAAGGGTTATTCCTTCCCACCAGCTGGCTCCTGAAACCTGTCAGGAACGAGGGCACAGATGCTGGGATAACCAGGATTCCACTTGAACGAACCATTAGTGCCCTGAAACTTTGGTTCCACTCTCAGTATAGCTCATGGTGTTGGAACAGTGTGGAATGGGTATTAAGAAATCTTATTGTTTGCTGCATGATTCTTGCTGTCAAAAGAGAAGTTATTTTAACAGCTGGGTGAAGAAGTGGAGCATACAGCAGCAGAAAAGACCCATGAGGTATTGAGAGGAGATTTTCCCGAACAATCTCTCTCTGCTGCCCAGATTATTCCTTCTTCTGTTTGGTGCATATGGGTACCTCCTATATCCTCACAGTGCAAATCCATGGCTGTTCCTAACTGAGTAACTAAGATTATGAAAACTGATCGCTGTACAAAATTTTCACTGCCAATGTTTTTGATTTTACAAAATGATTGATGGCTTCATATTTACTATTCAATCAAGACTGTCCCATGTGTAGCTTTTACTAGCTCTGGAGTTGTTATTTCTCAATGCCTACAGCTTGAGAGATAGAAGGCTGCACAATCTCCACGAAGCAAACTTGAAATGGCCATGGAGGGTAAGCTCAAGGAGCTCTTGGCTTTTTAACAACGCCCCATCAGTCTCTAACTACAGATGCTTGGCATTTAGCTTTTGCTGGGGCAGTCTTGTTAGTCTGCCTGCCCAAAGGGGCTGTGAACGTCCTGGAGAGGAACAGCAGGATGCCTATCATTCACTGGTAGGGCACTGACCCTCAACAAGCCTTCAACTCCCCCCCACCCCCCAACCCCGGGGTGTGCCTGGACAGAGTGCAGCCGAGATCAGGAGGTTGACGCATTGAGTTGGAAACATGCCTGCGGCTCCAGAATGTACTTATCTTTATTCCCAGCTTTCATTTAAATGTGACAAATGTTTTTGGAAGTCTAAATATACCACATCATAGAGTTTTCCGTAGATCCCTTGGGTTGTCACTTCCTCAAAGAACTGGGGAAGATTTATTTAACTTTGGACTTTTATTCAAAAATTGCAGATATAATTTTATACTGTGGCTGCTCCATGTACACTTGCTGTGAACTTTTAAGTGCGATCCCAGCTGGATTTGAATAAGCAAAGGCCCAGTGCAACACATTTGAACACGCATAATTCAAAATTGAAATATGACAAGCAAAGAAACTGTTTTAACCCAAGGCAGCAGTTTTCAGATGATGCTGCTTCCTGCTGTGCTAGCTAAGAGTGAATAGGGAAAGACATTCCAATGATGCTGGATGTCCCATAGCTGGTTAACCTTCGGTAGGGGGTTAATTGGCTCAGGGCAAGACTTACGCCCTCATTAGGGGAGGAAGCTCTGTCTCAGAGAGTTGTGGGTCAAGCAGATAACAAACAGTCCAGTGGTCCCAGTGATGCCAGTTTTGATTAGTGGTCGCTTCTGGGACTACAGTCAGGCACTGAAGAAAAGGGGTAAATGGATACCAGACAACAGGTACGTTTGGGATATTGGTGGGATCTGGTTGGCACCCCAGCAAGCAGAGTGAGGGGCTCGGGGGCCAGTAAGAAGAGGCCTGTGGGGAAGGTAAAGGGGGATGTATAACCATGTGCAAGTGTCTCCAATGGACCAAGGGCCCCCCCACACACATCAAGGTACTTTGCCTAACAATAACCTGCGAGTGAAGATTCTCAGACTTCCGACTGGGCAAGCAAAATAGCAGGGCTATGATTAAAAACTTCAGCTGGCATTCAGTGATTACTTCAAGGTTCAGTAGACCCAAGGAGACGGTTGCTGCCCGATGCACGTATCGCCCTGCGGAAAATCAGAGAGAAGGTGGGATCGGGCGGAAAGGCCACAGACCTCAGTCCAGACCGCCCTCCTGCCTTGGTGTGGGAACGTAAAATGCAATCCCTCAGATGCGGATTGAAGAGCACGGAACGCTGATAGTTTTGTTGCCCAGCCGGACTTGGCAGAATCTTCAGATTGGCAGGACGGGATCTCACTGTTTGCTCTGGGATCTGTGCCTTGTTTTGGTTTGCATTTTGCGCAGCTGATGAGAGCAGGCACTAGGGGAATGATATCAAAGTCTACCAATTATGACAAACTGAGGAAGATTGAAGGAGAAGAGTTACAGTTTAAAACAATGGGAAGGGAGGTAGCTGACAATGGTCGATGCAAAGACAGGTAGCCATCCTGGTGTAAACTGACAGGATCAAATGTCTAAATTACAACTTGCCTGATTTTGACTCCTGATGGACTCATCCAGGCTGGGTGTAATTAGACTAACTCTCACTCCTCGCGTCTTTTGTTTTGTTCCGCTATTGATTTCCCTCTTTAGACGCATTTCAGCACACTGCTTGACCAAGGCTTGTGGCATATTCCATTCATTTACTTGATGTTGAAGTCATTCAGATAACTGAAAAATTCACGGGCTGACTTTGAGCGGTATGGATGTTCCAGTTTTAATTTATGAGCAGGAATTTCCTTGGAGCTGTGTTCGTTCTGCGTTCGGACCTTTGCCAGATGTGCTGCAGAAATCCCGTTTACACATGTAACAGAAATAGCATTTACATGTGTACGGTGAAATCTCCAAGGAAATTCCTGAGTAGATGTGATCTATATTCTCCTGTTCATCAGATAATTTAACCATCCCTTCGTACTGACTTCCCCTAGAGAAAACTACCATGTACAACCAATCTAAATCAGTAATCATTTGCAAGTAAATATTGGTAATATGATCGAGCTATTTAATGTAACTTAGAGACTCATGTAGTCATGTATATTCTATTTTATTCTATAGCCTGACCAGTTGCTCCAGATAAATATAATTCAGTCTTGAGGCACAGATTCCCTAAAGTTTTACTCTATTTCCAGTTGCAATACTATATTGGTTTTCTGAACTGTTTTGAGAGGAATTGCTGCAATGTGGGAGGTACGAGAAATTATACAAAGACTTAGAAACAGATTCATCAAATAGGTCCAAAAACAACAGTGAATGATATAATTGCCGATCAGCGTGATTGTTTTTACTAGTCTTGGAATTCTTGAAGTAAGAAGAGATGTTGCAGCTGCCAGGATATGGACAACTGGTCACACATCACTGGGTGACTATTAAATAAGATCTTGAATTCTTTTTATTTTAATTATATCTGTATTTCCACATAGTATCTGCATGTTGTCCCTGACTCTGTTTATTACTTCATGCTACTTGGTTTGAATGAACATATAATGAATTGTATAAGGACTAAGAAAACATGAAAAAAAATACTTTCCTGTCACTAATGATGTTGGTTCATCAAAATTAACTGTTCTCAATTTCCATGGGGATTGTCCTAATCTCCTGCCTGACAGGAAATGGATGTAACACCCAGAGAATTAGTGTAAAGAGGAATTCCTTCATGGATTCTGCTAATCTGCAGCCAATGTTGCAGCAGGTGATCAGGGAAAACACTAGTAGAAATTCAGAGCCAGTCTCTGAAGGCCTTTACAAATATGCATGCTGTTATTCCAGAGTGCTCACAAATAGGGCATGCAGTAAGCTTTAATTGTCTTCCAGGATTTGCAAGTTACTGCTGGGAAGCTGATGGTGTACAGTCAGAAACACTGGCCGGAAAATGTTACGCACACCAGAATGGTTGATCAGGTGAGTGATTACTTTTTGGAATAATGATCCCGATGTTGCTATTGGATTTGTTTGATCTGCTGCTGTGACTTGTGACAGGAGATCGACTTCCGAGAAATCGCAGTTTACAGCTGTTTATGTATTTTACACTGAGATTACCCCTGCAGAAAGTGAAGCTCATCACTGCAATCCCAGCATGAACTCAGTTATTTGCTGGAGTTGCTGTATGCCTCACTTTGCTACAAAAGTGTGCAAACTGTCCTGGCAAACTCCAGAAGTTATGCATTCATTCAAACATAATATGCCACAGCCCACTAGTCCCTCCCCTGCCAGTTCTACTGAACTCCATGTTACTCCTATAATACTCCTCCAACAAAACAATTAGACCAAGTCCTCTCGCTTCTACTGAATCCTAGGAAATCCTAAGGTTGTCAAAGGATACAGTGGGATATAGATCAGTTGCAGACATGGGCGAAGAAATCACTGGGTAAGTGTGAGGTGCTGCACTTTGTGGAATCAAATGTTAAGTAAAAGTATACAGGTAATGGCCAGGCCCTGAACAGCATTTGTATAGAGAGGGATTTTGGGGTTCAAGTCTAAAGGTCCCTGAAAGTAGTCACACAAGTAGATATGTGTATAGCATACTTGCCTTTATTGATCAGGGAATTGAGTCAGTAACAAAAATAGAAATTCCTGGAAAAGCTCAGCAGGTCTGACAGCATCTGTGGAGAGAAATCAGGGTTAACCTTTTGGATCGAGTGACCCTTCCTCAGTCAGGATGTCATGTTGCAGCCACAATTCTAGTCGCCACATTACAGGAAGGATGTGTGACTTTGAAGAGGGAACAGAAGAGGTTTACCAGGATGCTGCCTGGAGCTATGAGGAAGGGCCAAAAAAACTAGGGTTGTTTTCTCTGGTGGAGGCTGAGGGGAGACTTGATAGAAGGCTATAAAATTATGATATGCATAGATAGGTTGACGGTCAGAATCTTTTCGCAGAGTTGAAATGTCTAATACAAGAGGGCATGCATTTGAGACGGGGAGGGGGGGAAAGTTCAAACGAGATGTGAGGAGTAAGTTTTTTACACAAAAAGTGGTAGGAGTCTGGAACACGCTGCCAGGGGTGGTGGTGGAGGCAGATACGACAGGGGCATTTAAAGTTTTAGATTAGCACATGAATATGCAAGGAATGGAGGGATATAGATCAAGGGCAGGCAGAAGGGATTAGTTTAATTTGGCGTCATGTTCAGTACAACATTGTGGGCCAAAGGGCCTGCTCCTGTGCTGTACTGTTCTATGTTCTAATTTCTTCTCCTGATAGCTGAACCCATCATACCAGTCCTAAAGCTCCTGTGTTACCTGCTATGTTCCTGTGTGTCTTTCTCTTTGAAATTTAAGTAAGGAATAAAAATTAAACACGATGAAAGAATGTCAAATTGTAAAGGCCACTGTTAATAGATATCACAGAGATAGAGAGATTTGTATAATCCCAAAGACTACTAAATAACAAAGTGCCCTGGTACATGGATCACAGGAGGTTAATATGGGTTGCTGAGGGTTATGGGGAGCAGACAGGAATGTGGAGTCGAGACGACAATCAGACCAGCCTTGATCTTATCGAATGGAGGAGCAGAATTGAGAGCAAATGGTCTACTCCTACTCCTGAAGAAGGGTCCAGACCCGAAATGTCAGCTTTCTTGCTCCTCTGATGCTGCCTGGCCTGCTGTGATCATCCAGTTCTACACCTTGTAATCTCTTACTCCTACTCCTAAGTCCTTTATTCCTAATAACATGCAGTAAAATTACATTTTGACTTCTTTAGTACTCAGAATTCTCTACTATAAACAGATGAATCTCATAGAATCTCATAGAATCCCTACAGTGTGGAAACAGGCCACTCGGCCCAAGAAGTCCACACTGCCCCTCCGAACAGCTTCCCACTCAGACTCATTCACCCACTCCTGCATTTCCCCATGTCTAACCCACACATCCCTGGACACTACGGGCAATTTAGCATGGCCAATCCACCTAGCCTGCACATCTTTGGACTGTGGTGCTCCGAGTGCCTGGTTATTAAGTTTGATTTGATTTATTATTGTCACATGTACCTGAGTACAATGAAAAGTTTTGTTTTGCATGAAGTCCTGGTTGATCATAGCACAGGGAGATCATAGGGTGATTGAACAGAGTGAGGAATACAAAGTTACGGTTGCAAAGAAGGTGCACAAAATGCAAGATTAACATTAAGTTTGAAATTTGAGAGATCCAATAAGAAATCTAATAACTGCGGGGAAGAAACTGTTCTTGAATCTGTTGGTATGTGTGTTTAATCTTTTGTATCTTCTGCCTGACGGAAGAGGTTGGAAGAGATCATAACGGGGGTGGGAGAGGACTTTGATGATGTTGGCTGCCTTTCTGCAGCAACAAGAAGTGTAGATGGAGTCAGTGGATGGAAGGTTGGATGGAAGGTGAGTATATTGGATACTACTGGATCGATGATATAGCGATAGTGTGGAATGGTGTGGCTAGGGTAGAATATCAGCAATGACCCATACTGAATGGCAGGTGCTAAGCTGGAGGGGCTGAAAGGCCTATTCATACACCTATTTCTGACATTCTTAACCTGTCACTCTTCCCTGCCAGCTCAATCATCTGCTGCTAGAGATAAGTTTTGTAATTTTTCTCCCCACTGTTCCTATGAGTCCCTTACATATTGGTGACCAACACTGGAACAGCAGGGCTTAATGATTGCTAGCTTACAACTGTTATTATTTCTTTTCAAGGTTGGTTGTAACCAGTGCCATTTTCAGCTTACAATTGGGAACTGGGCTGGTTTCCGTAAATGCAAGCATATCGGTGAGTTTCTCCACATTGTTTTTCTTCTAACTTGTTGAATAACAGCACTTCTTTACAGTATGCTTTTTATAATGAACTATCCAAGGTGAGAGTACATGCAAATTGGTGGACACTGAGCTGAGAACTGTGGGAATGTTTCTGAAGACACAGCCAGGAAGCAAGGTTCTTGCATGAGGTTTAATGGTGGGAAGTAGTAAAATGTATAATCTAAGGTGAAAATTCCAGAGCTGAGTTGGCTGAGGACTATAACACCATTTTTGCGGCCAGAGTTGAAGCAATAAGAGGGTGTGAGCTACGAAAAAGTTGAAGTAGATAGCAGATTTAAAACGGACCTATGGGGCAACTTTTTCACACAGAGAGTGGTGTGGATATGGAATGAGCTGCTGGAGGGATTAGTTGAGGCAGATACAATTACAACATTTCGAAGATATTTGGACAGGTACGTGGATAGGAAAGGTTTAGAGGGATATGGACCAAATTGCAGGCAAATGGAATTAGTTCAGTTTTAGATACATGGTTGGCATGGGTGAGTTGGACCAAATGGTCTGTTTCCATGCTGTATGACTCTATGACAGAGGTGGAATGGAATGAGGGAGTGTTTAAGGTTGAGGCAGTGACTTTGAAGTTGGTATAACGGAGGACAAGGAATTAGAAGTCAGTGAGAACATAAACAATGGTTGTATGGTATTTAACGTGGAAACCAATGAGAGCCAAACTGAGGAGAAAATATTGGAAGTATTCAGAACATGAGTAATACAGAAGTGAGGACACTATTGAGGAAAATGTTGCATGACACATTGCCTCATGTGCGATCGAGGTCTTGTCATTCCGTTGAGTAAATCAGCTCAACCATCAATTATGTCCCTTCTTGTTGAAATATTTATTATGGGAACAGTCCAGTGACATTGAGGCAGGGCTGATATCTCTAAGCTGGTTACAAGAGTTCGTTTTACACCCGTGCGCACAAGTTTAGTATTCAGGTACAGGAAGTGATCAAGAAACTTAATAGAACGCTATCCTTTATTACGAGAGGAATTGAACATAAAAGCAGGGATTTCATGCTTCAGTTAAAAAGGGATTGTTGAGATTACATCTTGAATACTGTGTGCAGTTTTGGTCTCCTTATTTAAGGGAGGAGGTGAATTTGTTGGAGATGGTTCAGAGGATGTTCACTGATACCTGGAATAAGTGTGTTGTTGCATGATTATAGGTTGAACAGGCCGTGCTTGTTCACAGTGGAGTTTGAAGTGTGAGGGCTGATTTAGTTGAAATGCATAAGATACTGAATTGTCTGTCCAAGGTGGACAGGACGAGAATGTTTATTGTCGTGGGGGAATCCAGAATGAAAGGGCACTGTTTTAAAACTAGGGGTCGCCCCTTTACTTCAGAAATGAGAGAAAACTTTTTGTGCGATTTTGCAGTCCTCTGCCTCAAAGGTTTATTGAATATTTTTAAGGCAGTGGTAGATACATTCTTTTTAGGACAGAGAATCTGAGGTATCTGGGGTGTAGGGGGATAGGAGCGTTGAATTCTCAATGCAGACAGATCAGCCATGATCTTATTGAATGGTGGAGCAGTCTTAAAGAGTGAATGGCTCTACTGCTATTCCTAACTCATATCTTTGTTTCAAAAAAATTTTGTGGGTAGTGAATTTTCAATCTGCCGGTGAACTTTATAAACTATGCATCCTGACTGCCATGTATAGTCAGTTTAATAGCCTTGATGGAGTTGAGTACATCTGGTTGCCTCTGCAGAAACCGACTGAATGAATAAATAAAAGGAAATATAGACAACTGTAATTTAAACTCATGGTGCATCTCCAATAACAATTGTATGGTTGAAACTTCAACTGCTGATGTGTCTCGTGAGCTAAGGCAGATGAAGGTGATTTTATTTGGAGAATGATTTGTTTTTGTAGGTTTGTTTTTAAATAGAAGATTTAAAGGTTTGTTCAACTACCCTCAACTTTGTAAGTATTGTGTGTTAAACTCTGGGGACTTTTCATTTCCAGGTCAAATATGTCGAAGTGAGAGGCTTCCGGACTCTGTGAACCCAATCTTTTAAAAATGGCCACCTGCACTCTCTGTTTTCATTCCAGTTGGGGGAGGAGAGGGGTGTGTGGTCAGGCTGTCATGGAAATTATGCCAGGCAATCTGGAGAGTTCCAAGGAGGTTACTGTATCCCAGCATGGCTGGGCAGAAAGCCTGGCTCGAAACTTTGGCATTGTGTCCAAAGATTAAATATTGAAACAAACAGTAAAACATGCTTCCAACTCTCACCCCCAAGTCCTATCCATGCCAACCTATGTCACCTAAAGCTTTTTGCCCACCTCCCATGACTTATCCTCAAGGCTGCTCCTACTCCCATGGCACCCGATGTACCCTTCTGCTCATACCCCATGGCTCCTTAAACCCATGCCAACTTGGTGCCTAATGCCATGCTTTCCCCTTCACCTAACATGCCAGCTCACCATGTATTCACAGGTCCCATGTATAAATTAAAGATTGTATTACTTAAAGTTCCGCATTACAAAACTTACTGCGTTGGAAATAGCACTGTAATTCACCAAAATGCATTTTTGACAGATCTTGACAGCTGTGACATTTTGTTACAGATCCTGACACGTTTTATGCGCCTTGACACTCCTTAACCCTCCTTGACCTGCCTTGATGCCCCTTGACGCATGTTGACAGATTGTAACATGTTTGGACAGATCTGACACTTTGCTCACAGGTTTGACTATTCCAAATGATGTGTGCACCTTTTATGCACAATATTTTCTACAAATAGTAATCCCAAAGTGTACCTGAAACCCCCACCTCCCCCACAAAGCATACATGACAGCCCAGGCCCCCACTTAAGATGTCCTGGGATTGCATTAATGGCAGATCTCCAACGGTACTCTGGTTATCCAAAGCAAATGCATTAAAAACAAGCTTGCTCTTACCTGATCTGCTCTCTGCACTCTGTGTTTCACACTGAATTATAGAGATTCCAAAGTCTGATTTCAATGGAAGCATCTGGTTATTTGCATACACCACGCCAATTAACCCACACCACCCCACCCCTGCAAAATTGGGAAACCTCAGCTTCAGGGGCCTGACACAGAATTTCCTGTCTTCTGCCAATTTCACTGCAATGGAGAAGCTGTCTGTTGTGGCGATGATCTAGACCAGAGAAAGAGGGAGAAGACTAGGAGAAATGGGAGGATGAAGAAAAGGGAGGAGAGGGTAGGTGGATAAAGGAGGGGTGGAGGGGATTTGGGGGAAGATTCAGAAAGGTGGGATGAAATGAAAGGAGGAATTGAGAAGGAAATGAAAGAAGAAGAGCACTGACATTTACAGATAAGGAGGGGAAGGTTATTCAAAGGAGATGGGTCGCTAGAGAAGGAGGGCTTGCAGTGAAGGCTGAGCAGGAAGGAGATGTAGGAGAGGGTTCTGAATGGAGGAGGATAGAGTGGCAGGTTGAGAGAGAATGAAGGAAAGTCCAGTCCAGGACTATGTGTACAGAAGTTCATCACAAACTCCAAATATGCCATTTAAATATATTGGTGCTCTCTGTAAAATGCTTGTAAACATGAGAGAAATTTAAACTGACATTGTGGAGGGATTACGAGCTCATAGCCTGAAGCAACTATTGGGAAATCTCAAGACAGAAACAGCTGGGAAAAGGATAATCATTGGGACCAGGTGGTATAAAAAGGCAGGAGGTGTTTGGAGGAAATGAAGGCTTAAGTGGGCGGGATGGTGCTAACCCCAAGGAATGTGGACAGAACATGCTGGAATACAGAAAGTGAAAGATCCAAAGGACAGCACACCGTCCTCTTAAGGTATAAACCAGGTTCACAGTGGTTCATAGTAATGGGGTCAGAATTTGGGAGAGGCCTAATGTGTGGGAAAGAAAACAGGTCCTGGGAGTTCAGCCGAACGGGCTGAGAAACTAAATACTCAAATCAGTTAGTTATATTCCAGAGAACTCATAGCGCAACTCAATTCCTGGGAGATCCAGGAGATTGAAGCTTAACTGCACCATAAGTGAGCAAGAGGTGTGATGTCATGGCCCACCATAAGAAAGGGTGTAATTATCACAGAACATTCATATTATGAATGAAGACATTTGTGATGTAAAAGTATCATTATAGACAATCACGGGAAACAAATACTTTTTATAGATTACATTTTTAATGTACAAATAAAGGCCCTGACAAACTTTTCGGGAGAAAATCGAGTTGTCGCTGTCCTGTTTATCAGTTGAATTGCCTTTTTTTAACTTTTGTTTTTAAAGTTTCCTTTTTCTTTTATTCAAAATTCTTAGCCTATCACAGAATCCAAGGCTTGCACTCATTTTTTTGCATCTACTTCAGCTGTGAACTCAGTTTAGACTATGAGATAACAAGGTGTAGAGCTGGATGAACACAGCAGGACAAGCAGCATCAGAGGAGCAGGAAAGCTGACGTTTCGGGCCTAGGCCCTTCTTCAGAAAATCTCAGTTTAGACTATGTTGTCTGAGCTTGTGCACTGTACCTAATTGCATAGGATGCACCAGTGTCACTCAGGCAGTACTAAAGAAATACTTGTCTTTATCTTCAGGCAGTTTCTGCTCAGTTATTGCTCAAAATTATTTTAACAAAAGGTATTGGACAAAATCTGTAATCTCTAATGTGGCAAAGGTTAGGCTAAATGTTTTCAATCTGGAGATGCTGTATGTATGAGATTTTTATTTTAAAAAGGTCCCATCAATCACTTATGGAATATTGCATTCAATTCTGGTCTCCCCTGCTAAACAAAAGATGTTGTGAAACTTGAAAGGGTTCAGAAGAGATTTACAAGGATGTTGCCAGGATTTGAGGGTTCAAGCTGTAGGGAGAGGCTGAATAGGCTGGGGCTATTTTCCTTGGAGTGTCGGAGGCTCAGGGGTGACCTTGTAGAAGTTTATAAAATCATGAGGGGCATGGATAGGATGAACAGTCAAAGTCTTTTCCCCAGGGTAGGGGAGTCCAAAACTAGAGGTTTAGGGTGAGAGGGAAAGTATTTAAAAGGGACCTAAGGGGCAACTTTTTCATGTGGAGGAAACAGTGGACGCTGGTACAATTACAACATGTAAAAAGCATCTGGATGGTTTTTACAAAAAGGAAGAGTTTACAGGGATGTGGGCCAAATGCTGGCAAATGGGACTAGATTAATTGAGGATGTCTGGTTGGCATGGACAAGTTGGACCGAAGGGTCTTTTTCTATGCTGCACATCTCTATGACTCTAAATCATGACCTTTGACTTGTGACTTCTTTCACTTGATCTTTTGAGTTCTTACCTTTCTTTGTCCTGACCAAACTAGTATCGACCAGACAGGCTTGTACAAGTTGAATTCTTCATAAGTACTACCTCTTCTTAATGCCTTTTACCAAAAAACTCTTTCACAGGTATCACTTACAAGGCCAGCATTTGTTGACTGTCCTCCATTGCTGTCAAACTGAGTATTGGTGGGCCATTTCAGAGAGCAGTTGAGACTCAGCCACATTATGTTCGCTCTGGTGTTACCAGTAGGACAGATGGGTAAGGTTTGTAGATTCTTTCCCTCAAGGACATTAGTGAGCCAGATGGCTTTTCATGACAATCCATGATAGTTGTCACGGTGACCATCACTAAAATTAGCTTTATATTTCAAAGTTGTTAATTGGATTTAAATTCAACCAGTTACCATGGTGGGATTTGAACCCATGTCCCTAAAGCATTAACTGGATTACTCATCAAGTGACATTGCCATGTGCCATCTCCAGATCACCAGATCATCATTGGTAACTTTGCCATCAAGGAATGCTTAAAAGCTGATTTACTGGGGGGAAGATTTTCTCAGTTTTACCTGTTCTCCAGCTGCAATATTATGTGAAGTTTGTTTTCTGCTGTATCCTCTGCCAAATGCACAGAATCACAATGACATGACTCATTGTGGTTTATCTGGAGCCAGTTTTGGTATCCATTATTGACCAACGCACTGATCCAGTCTGTATTAAAAACCAGACAGGTAAATTCCTTTCCTTTTAGGTACAGGATTCTCAGAAAAAGTATTTTTGTAAAGCTTATTCAGCAAACAGATTCTTCTCTAATCCCTTCTAGCAATCAGAATGTGCAGATCAAAGTATTTACTGTTCTTAAGAGGCCTGAAGACAGTTTAAATTTCTGATTCATATGTGGAGAAATACACCAAGTGGTCTTTTGCTACTTGTTCTTCACAGACTGCAGTGTGGTCAGTGAGTAGACAGGTAGATTTGAAGATCTGTTTGAAGATCAACACCGCATTCTTCTGAGGTTCAGTATTATTGCTTCACACGGTGACTCCTTTTAACATTGTTCGTGTTATCAGAACGTGAACCAAATCTGGAAGAGAGAGCTCTCTAGCTTAATGCCTCACTCCACAGACCTTTAGTCTGACGCCAGTCTTTCACTTTAGTTTCTCCTTCAGATAGACCTATTCTTAGAAATCGTCTGAACCTTTTTGCTTGAGATTCTCAGGGTTTCAAAGCACTTAAAATCCAAAAAATGTTCTCATCACTGATCCCTCCAAGACTGAACCAGGTTTAAATGTTTTTGGAACTCTGGATCACTGGACCAGTGGGATAACATATAGTTGTGAACCTTAATAATTATTTATTGTTGTTTGGCATTGATATTTTGTGGTTTGAACAGTTGAGTAATGTATTGAATGAATCTTTGTTATAAATTTTAGCTGCTCATAAAGAATGCATTTTACTGATAAGGGTACCTTTGATGAATGTAGGGAATTGGCACCAACTCCAGCTGCTAGGAGTGAGATGAGGCAATCATTTTTGTTTTAGAAAGCATTCTCTGAAATTTTCTTCAGTTCAGCACAGATGATTAG
Organism: Rhincodon typus; assembly: GCF_021869965.1. Taxonomy (NCBI): domain Eukaryota; kingdom Metazoa; phylum Chordata; class Chondrichthyes; order Orectolobiformes; family Rhincodontidae; genus Rhincodon; species Rhincodon typus. The sequence goes on along the minus strand of NC_063332.1, from coordinate 163,080,545 downwards.
ACTCTAGTGTAATGAGAACTTTGCCATTCTCAATACAATTTCTTGTGGTAGTCAGTTTAGTTTTCTTCCATAGAAGACAGAGAGTTGGGATAAGGGGGGCATTTTCAGGTTGGCAACTTGTAACTAGTGATGTGCAACAGAGATTGGTGCAGAAGTGACAGTTACTTACAATATGTATTAATGTCTCATATGGGGAAAGTGAATGTACTATAGCCATCTTTGCAGATGATACGAAAATGGGCAGGAAGGCAAGTGATGAGGATAACACAAGGAATCTGCAGAGAAATATTGATAGGTTAAGCGAGTGGACAAAAACTTGGCTGATGCAATATAATATGGGCAAACAATGTTATACACTTTGGCAGAAGAATAGGGGAACTGAATATTAATTAAATGGAAAAAGACTGCAGAAAGCTATAGAACAGCGTGATTTGGGAATCTTCATCCGTGAATCACAAAAGAACTAGCATCCAAGTTCAGTGGGCTAATGGGGAAGGCAAATGGAATGTTGGCCTTTATTTCTGTTAAAACAGAGACAGGTAGCAACATCAACTTTTCTACCTCTATATTCACAAAACAGTAAAATTAAAACTTTCAATGACCCTCAAAATTGACCCAAATGGTTCCTAACTAGACTTTTCAATCCCACTATCTTCTCTGTGAATAATCAACTCCAGATATAGATTTGTATCTTAAGCAAAAGACTTAGCAATTCATTAACAATATAGTAACTTCAGCAAAATCAAACAGCAAAATTAAACATCAAAATAATCTAATTGGTCAATGCTTTAAAACCCAAAACCTTTGTTTTCAGCCCCATTCACACAAAAGACAGACAAAGTTAAGAGATAAATAAAAGAAAATAACAAATTACTTATGTGGCCCGATTATTTATGCATGGTATGTTGATCCACAGGCGTAGATGCTGGTTTCTTGGTTTATTTTCTGAAGATGTCGATCAGGGTCACCTTTAAAGTTCACTCAAATAAAAATAGTAATGTTTTATAACTTAGTTTTCTATTCACTGAGCTTTATGGGAGGTTAGACAGGGAGCTTTCAAATCTTCGTGCTGTAGCCAAATTTCTTTTGCACAGAAAACACAGTCGAAACTCAGTTCAAACTCCAACCCTCCCTGACAAACTGATCATCCATGACAACCTGATGTCCCTGTTAGCATTCAGCATTTTCCATCTGCTGGAGCACAAGGTCTTTCCCAAACTTGCTGGGACAAATTCCCACGTACTGACATTGTTAATACCCCTTTTCTATCTGCTTAAACATAATGCTCTTCCCTATTGAAGAAGTGTCCACAGAGCCTTCAGATCAGGAGCCAATCTACACTTAATTTCCAGACCTGGCCTCAGGAATAAACAAAAGCTTGTTTGTCCTGTTTTCTTTTAAACACACGGTCCAAAAACATCTTTGGCTCACAGTCCCCAGTTCACAGCTCCAAATAAAAATTGATAAATAATGAAAAATCAGTGAAGGTTTTAACATTGCAGAAGGAATGGAATATTAAAGTTTGCTAAAACTATACAGGGCACTAGTCAGACCATAGCTAGAACACTGTGAAGAGTATTTTGGGGCCCTTAGTTAAAGTAATTGGAGCTACTCCAGAGAAGGTTCACTAGGCTGATACCAGGTATAGAGGGACTGTCTTATGAGGAGAGGTTGAGTAGGTTCAGCAGATACCCATTGGAATATAGAAGAAAAAGAGGCAACCTTATTGAAACATACACGATTCTTTAAGGACTTAACATGGTTGATGTGGAAAGATTGTTTCCCCTTGTGTGAGAGTCTAGGAGCAGAGGGATTAATCTCAGAATAAGGGGTCACACATTTAAGACAGCAATGAGGAGGAATTTTTTCGCTTAAAAGGTAGTAAATCTGTGGAATTTTTTACTGCAGATGGGTGATGAGGCTGGATCATTAAGTATATTCAAGGCTGAGATAGATTTTTAATCAGTAATGGAATCAAGGGTTACAGGGAAAAGCCAGGAAAATGTAGTTGAGAATAGTCAAATCAACTATGATCAGATTAAATGGCAGATCAGACTTGATGGGCCAAATGGCCTACTTCTGCATCTGTGCTTTATGCTGTTCCATCCTGCACCCCAGTCATACCTTCACAGTTTGATTTCCTGCTGTAACTTGCGCTAAGCTTTACAGTAGCAGCATAGGAGAAACCTAGTGGGTATTCACACCCAGGAGTGCTCGAGAGTATAAAGCCCTCTTTGTGTCACTCTCCCGTGGAAAGCAATCAGAACATCATAGAAGTTTTACCCTTGAGCTTTTGACTCATCAGGTGGTTAAACTGCGGTGTGGCAGAGTGGAAATTGGGAGAGGAAGGTGATCCCATCATTGCTCAGAAACACAGCAGCCCCTGGAGCACAACAAACTGGCACTCCATCATCTGCCTGAATTTCTCTGTCTCTGCTGGAGAGACTGGGCAGAGCCCCAACAAAGGAAATCACTTCTTTTCCCTATCAGTTTTTCAATCCATGTACGGAATTAATTTTGTTGTGTGCTCCAATATCAAGGTAAGTTTTGGCCAAGCCTTTGAAGTAGAAACACAAGTGTATATGATACATATTTTAAATAACTAAAGTAGCTGTAGTTGAAGAACAAAGAACACCCTCACCCCCAGCTATTGATATGGTTATGCTACAGATTTGCCGATTTCAATTTTAAATTTACCACGGTGGCATTTGAACTCACAACCTCAAGTATAAGTTCAATTCCATAACCACTACACTATCACACATGAGAGAGGCATCTGTTAGTTTTTAAAGGCAACCTTTATTTTTTCAGCTTATTGCATGTTTGCTTTACTTAAAACTGCTATGAATAGGGAGGAAAAAAGCCAGGTCTTTCCTTCAGATCAACAAATGTAATCAAGCAGAGGGAAAGTGTCTCTGTGAAATTGTAGAGAGCTTGGTTCTTGTGAATTGGAGGGTCGAGGTCAGAGAGACACAGTGAGCTAGGAATTTGACGACTGTAGTGGATTGCTCAGATCAGGAAAGAAGTATCATGACATCCCTGGACGTAGAGCATTAACAGGCATGTCCTAAGGTTAGAAAACCTGCCTCAACTCTCTGCAACATCAACCCAATTGTTCTGGAAGACCCTCAACCCTCAATCCCCCTTGCTGGTCCGCACACACTCCTCTTGAACTCCATTATCTTCCAGGTCAACACACGCCCTCATCCTCTTTCCATAGCCATACACAACATTGAAAAGGTCAGGAGGAATGTCAAGATGAAAAATATTAAGCTCTAATAAACTAACACATCCATAATCCTACACAATTGATACTGAAAAACAACATTGTTAATCCATTCAGAGCTTTCATATCTGAAGTGTTTGATCTCTTGTAAAAAAAACAGACTGCTCTTCCAACACACATCAAAGACAGTGAATCCTTTAATATCCTCTTTAAGTTGTTCATCAACTTGTGAACTCAGAACCCCCCAGCTGAGATAATAGGAATGTTTGAAATGAAAGTAATGAATTAAAAAATGAATTCCCACCTCCCCCTGTTCTGACATAATTTTATCTTCAGGGAGATGTCAACAAAGAAACTTTATTGAAGCCATAGGATCAGATGCTACTTTTCTCTAACCTACACTGTCAATCAAAACAGTCAGCAGAGGGTATTTTTATAACTGTCATTAAGACTACAGCCTTTTTATTAAGTTTAAAGAGCAAGCTATGGATAATGACTGTGTATCCAAAGATTCATTGAGATGAACTGGCCATTGAGTCACAATCCCCTTTGTACTTCAGCTAGGAGTGGGATATGATGATTGCAGATATTGACACTGACGCTGGGAGACAGTTGCCAATGGAAATCACCTCTGGAGGCTGACTGGAAATGGAAAGCTTAAATGAACAAGAGAAGGCCCAGAAAAAAAAATAAGCAGAACCCAATGAACCAGGCACCTTCTGGGACCATTGTCTTCATACACAGAGCAGGCTCATAGGCTAGAGTGGGGCTAGCGTGATGCTTAACAGAAAGATGACAATACATAGCACAAATCATTATCTCTCTAGGCAGGGACAACAGATCACTGACTGCAGTGTGATCTTTTCACCCATGTATATTTCCATGCACCCATGATCGTTCTTTTGAGTTGATAGTTTCTAACTCTGATCTAGGGAATTCTTTTGCCTGTTCTCCAGTCTGTCTCCTTGTCAAATGGAGTGTGTGATTGGTGGTGTGCAACAATGCAGGAGCTGTGTGCATTGGGAGTGTCCAGCGGAATTTCTTGCAGGATTGGGAAACTTTTGTTAACTCTGGAGTAGACCGCTTCAGTTGAAGACCTCAGATATATCCTTTTCGAATGGCGGATGTTGACGTCTGGGATGAAGGAGATGGACCAAAACTGAGGGAGCCGTGCACTCCTGCCACTGCCATCTCAACCTGTTGAATCATGTGTCGAAACACCAATTCATGGCCATCTAGCAAAAAGACAGTCGATTAGTTTTGTGAAGGATGGCTCCGTGCCTCTTTGGGAGTGTAGGCCAAGAAGTCGTGTGGCTCAGAGATTATTCTGTGAACAGGAAGACAGTCACAATGAGAAATTGAGAGGCCCCTTCCTCATTTGATCTTTTTTTCCTTATGGCAGCCTCCAAAGATGAATTGCAGACATAGCCACCCAGAATTTGTGACATTCAGCTGCAGTCCAGGTGCCAGGCCCTCTCTTCCACCCTTGCGCCACCTGCAGGCAAAACATTACTAAACTGTCTGACAACTGAAAGATGCAGCGTTCAATGAATTATTACGGACAATTGTGTTCTTAGTAAGCTCAATAGCATAATTAATAAAGGCAGGCTTCCAAGCTCTGTTCCAGCTCACTTTCCACAATTTTGGATTATACAGAACATAGAACAGTACAGCACAGTACAGGACCTTCGGCCCACGATGTGCCGACCTATTATCCTACTCTAAGATCAAACTACCCTGCATATCCTACATTTGACTACCGTCCATGTGCCTATCCAAGAGTCGCGTAAAAGTCCCTAATGTATCTGATTCTACTACCACTGCTAGCAGCGCATTCCACGCCCCCACCACTCTCTGTGTAAAGAACCTACCTCTGACATCTCCCCTATACCTTCCTCCAATTACCTTAAAATTATGACCCCTCGTAATAGTCATTTCCACCCTGGGAAAAAGTCTCTGGCTATCCACTCTATCTATGCCTCTCATCATCTTGTACATTTCTATCAAGTCACCTCTCATTCTTCTCCGCTCCAATGAGAAAAGCCCTAACTTCCTTAACCTTTCCTCATAAGACTTGCCCTCCAGTCCAGGCAGCATCCTGGTAAATCTCCTCTATACCCTCTCTAAAGCTTCCACATCCTTCCTATAATGAGGTGACCAGAACTGAACACAATATTCCAAGTGTGGTCTAATCAGGGTTTTATAGAGCTGCAGCATAACCTCACGGCTCTCAATTCCCCTGCCAATGCAAGCCAACACACCATACGCCTTCTTAACAACCCTATCAACTTGGGTAGCAATTTTAAGGGATCTATGGACATGGACCCCAAGATCCCTCTGTTCCTCCACATTGCCAAGAATCCTGCCATTAACCTTGTATTCTGCATTCAAATTCGACCTTCCAAAATGAATCACTTCACACTTTTCCAGGTTGAATTTCATCTGCCACTTCTTTGCCCAGGTCTGCATCCTCTCAATGTCCCATTGCAACCTACAACAGCCCTCCATACTATCCACAACCCCACCAACCTTTGTTTCATCGGCAAACTTACTAACCCACCCTTCCACTTCCTCATCCAAGTCATTTATAAAGATCACAATGAGCAGAGGTCCCAGAACAGATCCCTGCAAAATACCACTAGTCACCGAGCTCCAGGCTGAATACTTTCCATCTACTACCACCCTCTGTCTCAATTCTGTATCCAGACAGCCAAATTTCCCTGAATCCCATGCCTCCTTAATTTCTGAAGGAGCCTATCATGGGGAACCTTATTGAATACCTTGCGAAAATCCATATATACCACACCCTCTGCTCTACCTTCATCAGTGTGTTTTATCACATCCTCAAAGAATTCAATAAGGCTTGTGAGGCATGACCTGCCCCTCACAAAGCCATGCTGACTATTCCTAATCAAAGTGTGCTTTTCCAAATAATCATAAATACTATCTCTCAGAATCGTCTCCAATAATTTTCCTACCACAGAAGTAAGACTGACTGATCTGTAATTCCCAGGATTATCCTTATTCCCTTTCTTGAACAAGGAAATAATATTTGTCACCCTCCAATCATCTGGTACTACTCCAGTGGACAGTGAGGACACAAAGATCATTGCGAAAGGTGCAGCAATCTCTTCCCTCGCGTCCCATAGTAACCTTGGGTATATCCCATCTGGCCCAGGGGACTTATCTATCTTCATGTTTTTCAAAACTCTGGCGTCATGTCATATTGCTGACCCAACATGATCATATCCTGGTTCATGTTATGGGGAATGGATGCAACTCACCCACTTTGTGGTTGTAAAATACAGGTCTGATATAAATTTGACAATGAAACTTTACTAGTAACTGTTGCTTAACCAGGAATGATGGTAAGTGACCAACTTCTTTATTGTGGTAAGTGAGCAATTATGTTGATTTACCTTGAAGGTAGAAAAGCTGCTTTTTATTGTTGAAATTAGTAAATGTCTTCAGGGATCATGGATTTATAAATGTGGGTGCAAAATACAGGTGAAAAGATGTTAACATTTTCAATGCAGTAAAACATCCCAAGGCACTCCAAAGGACCTGTATTGAACAGGGACAGAAGGAGGTATTGGAACAGGTGATCAAAATCCTCATTCAAGGTAGAGACTTTGAAGGAGTGCCTTAAAGGCAGAGGGATGTGGAGAATTTTAAGGGGCGAATTTTGGAGTTTAGTCTAGATGGCCAAAGGCATGGCAAGCAAAGACAGGCTCAATACATTCAATCAGAATTGAAGGTGTGTAGAATTGAAGGGATATAGGAAAGGAGGACTTTACTGGGCAAGGAAGAAATGAGCCCTGGAATTATTTGAAGAGAAGAATAAAGAATTTAAAATTTGAGGTGTTACAGAATTGGGAACCAATGTAAGTCAGAGTGAGGACTCCACAGGACTTGCTGTGTGCCAAATCTATACAAATCACTGGTTAAGGGACTGTTGGAATATTACGACCAATAGTCATCATCCTGTTTTGAGAAGCATTTAGCAAGATTATTTCAGATATTTAGGGCAGGGCAATGACATAGTGGTAGTCTCACTGGACTAGTAATCCAAACTGATTGTCGCATGACCTGGATTCAAATCCCATCATGGTAGCTGGGGGGATTGAAATTCGAGAAAGAAAGTTGGTTACCATAATGGTGACCTGAAACTATTATCTGCTTGTCATTTAAGCCTCGCCCCCAAGCCTGGTTCACTAATATCCTTTTGGATAGGAGATCTGCTGTCCTGACCTGACCTGTGATATGGCAGCAATGAGGGTGACTCTTAACTGTCCTCAATGGTCTAACAAGTGACTGAGTTCAAGGGTGATTAATGATGGACAACAAATGCTGGCGATGTCAGCAACTGCCATGTCTGATCAATGAAGAAAGGATGCCAGGATTGAAAGCTTTAAGTTCTGAGAAGGGACTGGAGAATTGTTTTACTTGAGCAGAGAGAGTTGAGGTGGACCTGGCAATGGTTTCAAAGTTATGAGATTTTGGTGACGGTGCAGGTCCCTGACTAGAAGGCCTACATTTAAGATCACCAAAAGAATAAAGGGAGAGGTTAAGCAGAATTATTCTTAGTTATTCTATATAAGGATTGTTTGAATATCAAATGACTTACCAGAATCATCAATGGAAGCAAAATGCCGAATAAGGTTTGAAAGGGGATTTACTGAACAGTTGAAAAAAGAAACAAAAATTAAAAAGGATATGGGAAAAGGAACTTGAATGGGACTCAATGAGTACTGATGAATTCTTTTGCATCAAAAATGACATTGGAGGAACGAATCTGCAGGTCCTGCCTTTGGACTGGGGAACCGAACGGGTTAAAAATTACAAGTCCGTATCTAAGATTTTTATGGTCCTTTTGAAGCAGGAAGAAACTCGACAGCAAAGTTTTATTGTGAGTGGACTTTATTGAGACAAAGTTAGGACAAGTTTATTTAGTTCTCAAATAACATACATCAACAAACTTGGGCAGTAATTTGTAGTTTAACCTGGAATAAACCACCAATGTACAAATCTGGATGTCTGAGTGCACAAAATGGTTTCACACAGATTTGGTCTCTTTATACTTGAGCCTCTCTCCCTTTTGCCAATTGTCTTGCTTTGTTCATGTCTCTGGATCATCCTTCCTCCCCTGTGCACAGAAACAAAATGATGATCTCTTTTATTCTAGCTGTTATCCAATTAACCCCACTCTAATCCCAATCACTTTCAGCTCCAATTGTGAGGACACCTCGTTCAATCAGTCAGGAATACTGCATGTGGCTGCTGTTAACTGTATATGTGTACTTAATGTAATGTTCTTTGTATTTAATATTGTATCAATGCTTTTACATGCCATGATTCCTTATCCAGTGGAAAGGGACCTCTACATTCTGTTCTGTCTCACTAGCAGTTTTCCCACAAACAGCTTTCTCAAGGTCTTGGCCTTTTGCTGAGAATTCATTCTTTATAACTTGATATGTACTCCCATAATGCAGTGATTGTAATGAGGTCAGCCAGATGGACCTCATAGAATATGTGTTCACTGATTGGGGCTGCTAATGTGGTCCAATCAAGGAGCCCTGGCTGATAGATATAAACAGGAGTGTCAGACATTCTGTTCACTCTGAGAGCTGGCTCTGAGGGAGCTGGATCAGTGTCAAGGACTTTCCACGTTTAAATAAAGGGTGACTTGGTGATGGGATACTGGCCTCTGAGGGGTTATTTCACCAGAATCCCTGTATCTTGGTGTCTTTTCTATACAATCCCCTACTTCTAAGATTTCCCTACATCTAAGACTTCCCACTTAACTGTACGACAGAGAAGAATATCTAATAAAGACAAGTGTTAGGAAACTATAAACTTTGATGTTAATTTCTAATAATACTATTATATTTTAACAATTAGTATGCTTTCTGGTAACTCAGTCTGTCATGTGGTTCCCGGAGGAAACTACATATGATAAAGTGTAGCTTCCTTTTGGCTGGTCTGATTTTCATTAATGACATGTCCAAAACATGATTTGTGCACATTAGGCACAGTAAGCTAAGTCTAAATTTAGAGTTCTTCAGAGATGGAGAGTACCATTTTGGAGGAACGTGGTACCTGCTTTGATATGGACCTGGGACAACGTTTGGAGAGATCAGGAGCCCTTTAAGAGAGGTCATGTGCCCTTTGGGATTGTTAAACATAGACATGAGTATTCATAGAAAGTGCATAAATGCATTGGATCTGTTGAAGGGAGCTATCAAAACATCTAGATCACCTTCCCTTAAACTATTTGAAAGTCTATTTGCAGTTTTTTTTTCATAAAAGATCAGTGCTTGGTATTTCACTGTGTCAGTTGACATAAGCCTGAGGATTATCATCACAGAATTAACGCTGAATGACTGATTTCATAACCTAACACTGTAGAATACTTGTCAGTTCACATTTTGATTTTAGATGTGATAAAAACTTTGAAGTGGGACTGTCAATACAAGTGCTTGTTCTTTGTGTTCTGATGAAGGGTCACTGGACCCGAAACATTGACTCTTCTTTCTCTCCACAGAGGCTGCCAGAGCAGCTGAGTTTCTCCAGCAATTTGAGTTCTTGTTTGATTTCCAGCATCTGCAGTTCTTGGTTTTATAATTATGCATGTTCTTATAATTGCTTTAAGGAAGATACATGCAATTAATGCCTTTTTAGAATTTAAAGAAATGAATTCATCCATTAACACTGAACATGTGTTTTTAATCTCAGCGTGAGTCCTAAGGTCTGTCCCTGGTGGAAACTGGGTGAATTGACATGGAGGGTGTTGGGGTAAAAGAAAGGTGGATAGCAAGGAAATGAGTTAGAGTCATACAGCCCAGAAACTGGCCAAACAGCCCAACTCGTCCATGCAAAACAGCTTTCCTAAACTGAACTAGTCCCATTTGTCAGTGTTTGGCCCAAATCCCTCTAAACCTTTCCTATCCTTGTATCTATCTAAATGTCTTTTAAATGTTGTAATTGGACCTGCATCTACCACTTCCTCTGGCAGCTCCATACACGCACCACCCTCTGCATGAAAAAGTTGCCCCAAAGGTCATTTTAAATCTCTCCCCTTTCACTCACTAGTTTTGGACACCCTGACTTTGGGGAAAAGACTTGGCTATTCATCTCATCTATGCCCCTCATGATATTAATGAGTTGGATAGATGCTATAAAGGCATATGGGGTAGATAAAGGGACATCGTTTGATATGAGGGGCCATGGGAGATTGGTACTGGCGAATTGATTGGCATGTTGGGTGGAGGTGCACAGATTGGCACGGAGAGTATGGGAAGCTGTAGGGTGGGTGGAAGGGCATGAGGTGGCGTGGACTGAAAAGGAATGTGCATGGACACAGTGTGAGGGGTGAAGACTGGAGGCTGTTTTTTCATTTTGTTCCTTCTCTTACTGGGGCAACACTAAGGCTGGTTTCTTGCTCAGCCCGTGGGCAACCTCCACATTGCACCCGACAGTTCAAACTGTATCCGTGGGTGGTGCCCATGACTACCAGAAAACCTGATGTTACCAGCCTCCCCCCCTTCCACTCCCCTGACGTTCCGGGGCACTTTGAGGCTGAGTTTGTGGAACGAGGAGTTATCCCAGTTTTTTTACTCCTGATCCAAAAAACTTCAGGCCTGTGCCTTGCAGAGAGCTAGCATAGACAAGAAGGGGCAAATGGCTAAATGTGCATTTTGTGGCAGTAAATGTAACACTGTATTTCAAAATGACACGAATGAGATCATTTGGGTTTCCTTTTGTCGTCAAAGGTACAGAGCCGAGTGAAGCGCCAGACTGCGGACAGCTTCACAGAGGAACAGGCTAAAGGTTCCTGGGGTAGATGGGGCCCGTGGTCTTCCTGCACCAGGACGTGTGGCGGAGGAGTAATGCAACAGACACGGCCCTGCCTTCCTCGAATAAAGCAGAGAACTCAGCCGACATTCCAGTTTGCGACAGGCGATCAGTCCCTGCGAGCATTTCACATTCCCCTCGGCCGAGTGCTATCCAGCGTTCGCCAGTCATACCCACTCCATCGGAGCCCAGCCTACAAGCTAACAGGAGCCAGCATTAACCAGATTTATCAGATCTCCAACAGGTAAACCTCAACGCAATCTTCTGTTTACAGCTCCTTATCCATGATCTACTTCAACTTTAAGGGCCATTTGAAATCTGCAGTTAGGCAACAATCTCATATGTTGGGATTTGCGAGAGGCAAACAATAATGATAGTCAAGAGCCAGAGATGTATTTCAACAAGGATCAGATTCCAGGGTCCTTGTGAACTCCCATTCCCATTTCAACTTTCAAAACGCAAGTGCTCAGAAAGACAAATTTTATATTAATTCAGATCTCTTTAAAAGAAAAAGGAAATAGCCCAAGTTGTGAGCTGAAAAGAATTGTTTCAGAATTGCCTCAGTGCCTAGTTTAAGAGCAGATTTCCTGATGTGAGTTTAACACCTAGTCTCGGTTTTCCAGTATTGGTTTCCTCTATAGCAGTTTTGTCAAGTCTGGTATGAGCATTTTAATGATGTTTTAATTATGAGGCATCTGTCTTTTATGCGTGTGTTTTTAACTTTAAGTCAGTTGAGTAACATTATTTTGTAAGGTGCCAGTGTTGTACTTGACAGGGTGTTTTCTGATGTTTACATTAAGCATATAAGCTCAACTACCCACTTAAGGGTTTTATTCGATGTCTGAGTAGCCCACAGCCTTCCTGTGCTGGAGTTAATGAAGCGTGGGGACACAGGGAGGCGGTGGAATTCTTTCTCACCACCCCCCTACCTCAAGAACACACAATCTCCCACTTAATCAAACAGCCTCCTCCACCTCAGAACTCCCCTCTGGTGGGGTGGCGGTTTAGGCATTAAAATTCTGTTTTCAAAGAGACAGTGATAAGTCAAGTTTATGGGCAAAACCAAAGTTAGAGGATGAACTGGAGTGTGCAGATTTGATTCTGTCCCTGTCCTAAAATTGCATATTCTCAGTTCAGTTGCATATAATATTTTGATTTTATGTTGGCCTGGAATTTGCTGTGAGCAGTGAGGGAATGGCCTTCACCCTGCACCTTGCATACATTTGGCTACAGGTTTTTCATGGGTTTGGCAGCCAGGATTTACAGTCAATCCACATCTGTTTGAATGTGGCACCCTCTGCAGGGGATGGCTGGCATTTATTAGCTGTAAAGCAGCAGGGAGGCCTTTAATCCAGTGAGATTTAAGAATCCCCACTGAGCCAGGAAAACTGCAGAGCAGTAAATTTGAAAACAAGAAAAATAAATTACATTTTAGTCATTATACAGGAAGCGAAATAATGATTGGGACATACGCATGGGATTAAGGCAAAGACATAACGCTGAAAAACTGTTCTGAAAAATTAAAGTTTTAAAATCTCTTGCCTCATTAATTTTCTTTGGAGGAATGAGAGTCTACACTTATTAAATCATTCTTTAATGATGAAAAAGGTTCTTCAGCGAGTTATTCAGCATATTGAGCCATTGCAAGATTAGTTGCCCCTACAAGCCTGAACTTTTCATCAATTGTGAATGTGGGACAGTGGGGATAGTGGTATTGTAATAGTGTAATAGGCTAGAAATCAAAAGGCTTGGCATAATGCTTTGGAGACATGAGTTCTACTCCCACCATAGCACTTAAGGGAATTTAAATTCAATTAATTAATCTGGAATAAAATGCTTATTAATGATAATATCATTATAATGATCATGATTATATTGAATTGCCCTAAAAATGTATCTAGTTCATGAAGGAAGGCTATCATTCTTGTCGAGTTTAGCCCACACGTGACATGCTTCTCTCTCTCTTTAAGGATTTCTCCGCTACGCAGAGCTATTCAACTGCTCGTGACTTCGCACTGGGTCCCCAACTATACAGACTCTGTGTAATTCAGTTGCCTTCTGTCTCTTAAATACACAAGTAGGCCATTCAGCCCATCAAGTCTGTTCCCCCATTCAATGAGATCATGGCTGATCTGATAAACTACAACTCCACCTTCCTGCCTTTTTCCTATAACCATTGATTCCCTTACTGATTAAAAACCTGTCTATCTCAGCTTCAAATACACTTAACTACACAGCTTCCATACTGCTCTGTGGTAAAGAATTCCATTGATTCACTACCTTCTGAAGGAAGAAATTCTTCCTTATCTCTGTCCTAACTGGATGACCTGTTACTCTGAGGTCATGCCCTCTGGTCCTAGACACCCCACATTAGAAACAACCTCTCTGTATCTGTCTTGTCAAGTCCCAAACAATCTTGTATATTTCAATAAAGTCACCACATACTCTTCTTAACTCCATGAGTACAGGCCCAACCTACTCAATCGCTGCTCATAAGACAGAACCTCCATACCTAGGATCAGCTGAGCGAACCTTCACAGAATCCCTACAGTGTGGAAACAGGCCCTTTAGCCCAACAAGTCCACACCGACCCTTGGAGCATCCCACCCAGCCCCATCCCTCATCACCTAATCTACACATCCCTGTACACCATGGGCAATTTAGCATGGCTAATCCACCTAGCCTACACATCTTCGGACTGTGGGAGGAAACCGGAGCACCCGGAGGAAACCCACGCAGACACAGGGAGAATGTGCAAACTCCACACAGACAGTCCCCGAGGGTGGAATCACACCCGGGTCCCTGGCACTGTGAGGCAGCAGTGCTAACCACTGAGCCACCATGCTGCCCTAACAGGGCACCTTAGTCCAAACCTTCTTTGGACTACATCCAATGACAGAATATCTTTCTTAAAAGGTGTAAAACTGTTCGCAGTATTCCAGCTATGCTCTGACTAGTGCCTTGTCTGGTTTTAGCAAAGTCTTCCTATTTTTGTGCTCCATCCTTTTTGAAACAAAGGCCAACACTTCATTTGCCTTCCTTATTACCTGCTGAACTTCCCTGTACTCTCCACTTGAAGGGTACATCTCTTTCTATCTCATAACTCATTGCCTTTCAGACTCCAGCCGTAGTGTTTTGACCTCCTGTTTATGACCCCCACACTGCTCTGAGACATGTATTAACAATCTTAGAATAAGCCTCACCTCTATTGCAAGGTTGAGTGAAATAATGCCACCTAACAACCCTCCAAACTGCCTGTTGCCTGAATGTTATTAATCATGGGTGCTGGCTTGCTCAGTACAATGGAAATAGACATAACTAGAGGCTTTCACTTTAAATGGCATAGAAAAGCTAATCAGGTGTATCAAAGTAGTACAGAATAAAGGCATTGTGGGCATACCCACGTACCACATGGAGAGCAGCAGTTCAAAAAAATAGCTTCTGAAGAACAGTAATTACTGACTTTAGCTGCAACACTGACATCTCAAGAATGAATAACATGATTGCCTGAGTTCACAGCTTCGCAATGAGCTGTTTCATTTCATCTGTGAAGGCAACAAGAGTGCACCCTGTGGAGGAACTGAGTAACACAGAAAACAAGGAATGAGTTTCCACCGTTTACTACACACTCTGAGGCCAAAGGTTGCTGTGAGTTTTATGCTGGAGTATTGTCAGCTGTGGTCATTATTACAGGCGCAAAACCTAGGCCAGTATTCTGCAGTAAATATCAAACATCTTTGAAACCAAGAATTTGAATCGGCTGATGTGTAGGGCAGTCTGAGATTCTTTGATGTTTAAAGCCGAGAACCAGCAGAGTCACAAATGGCAGAAGCATGTGGTATTAGTGGTGAACAACTTATATCGAACATTTGAATTACATGAACCTGTAGGAATTTATACGAAGAAAACAACTCGTGTAAACTAATTATCCATATTCTTTTTTATTCGTGTGGTTTGCTAGCTGGACCAGGATTTTATTGCCTATCCTTTGTTGTCCACGAGAAATTTGTAGTGATGTTCTGTCTTGAACCACTGCAATCCATTTGGTGTACGTGCACTCACAATGCTGTTAAGAAAGGAGATCCAGGACACAGTTACACTAATGGTGATAAATTTCCAAGTAAGGATGGTGAGTGGCGTGGAGAGGAATTTGCAGGTGTTACCATGTATTTGCTGCCCTTGCCCTTCCAGGTGGTACCATTGCGAGTTTGCAAGGTGCTGCATAATCAGCCGTGGTGATTTTGTGCCGTGCATCTTGGAGTGAGTGAAGATTTGTGGATGGGGTGGCACGGTGGCTCGGTGGTTAGCACTGCTGCCTCACAGCACCGGGGACCCGGGTTTGATTCCACCCTCGGGCAACTGTCTGAGTGGAGTTTGCATGTTCTCCCCGTGTCTGCATGGGTTTCCTCCAGGTGCTCCAGTTTCCTCCCACAGTCCAAAGATGTGCAGGCTGGGTGGATTGGCCGTACTAAATTGCCCGTAGTGTTCAGGGATGTGTAGATTATGTGGGTTATAGGGGGATGGGTCAGGGTGGGATGCTCTGAGGGTCATTGTGGACTTGTTGGGCTGAAGGGCCTGTTTCCACACTGTAGGGGATTCTATGAATCAAGTGAGCTGGGGCTGACAACAGGAGGAAACATTTTTAATTCATTGTTGATATGTTTCTCCTTCTTCCTTCCTGTGGTGTATTTATATCTCTTTTGATCCAACCAGAAGCTTACTGCAACAAAAAATATGTTAAGGAAACCCTAACAAATAAATTTTAAATTAGCTTTCTAGTCTAGTGATGTATTCTAGCGAATGTGGTGCCTATCAGTTTCTGAAGGCCTATAGTGTACCAGTTGACACATGTCCAGGAACACGCAGATCTGGATGCAGCTTAGACCAACACATGACTCCAAATCTATATTAATGTGGGTAACTGCCCTCTTAGCAAACCATTTGTCTCAAGGATAATTAAGGATGGGCAATAAATGCTGGCCTTGCCAAAGATGCCCACACATCCCATGAAAAAATAAAAAAGATGCCCAGCTGTGAAAATTGCTGGTGCCATTGGGCATGCCCATTGCCCATCTGATTTGCACCGAGTTAAAATGAAAATCACACCCTTGGAAATTTGGGGTGGTATCATCTTGCACAGGGTCTGAATTACTTCAGTGGGATTGTGTTGGGACTGTTAGACAATGTTGGCAAGGTAAGTTTCTTTGGCTGTTGTTTAAATGGAATTGATGCTGTAAACAGCTGGATTTCTGACCTTTACCCTGTACTGAAGAACTTACTGTTTATCGTCGCTGCGCTACCGTCACAGTTATTTGGTAACAAGACATGACTGACACACAAAGACACACACACACACATCCTGTACAGAACGCAACCCTGTACCACCATCCTGTGTATCCAATTGGCTAGCTTCTCCTGGACCCATCTGATGTAACTGTACTAACCAATCTACCCCACAGTACCTTGTTGAACGCTTTGCTGAAGTTCATATAAACAATGTCTACGGCTCTGCCTTCATCAATTGTCTTTGTCAGCTCTTTAGAAAACTCAATCAAGTTAGTGAGACACGATTTCCCACGCACAAAGCCATGTTGACTATTTCTAATCAATCCTTGCTTTTCCAAATGTATGTAAATTCTGTCCTTCAGAATCCCTCCAACAATTCACCCACCACTGATGTAAATCTCACCGGTCTATAATTCCCTGGCTTTTCCTTACAGCATTTCTTAAAAAATGGCACCGCATTAGCCAACCTCCAGTCTCCTGGCAAGTCATCCATGGCTGCCGATGGTACAAATATCTCAGCAAGGAGCCCAGTAATCTCTTTCCTAACTTCCAACAAAGTTCTGGGAAACACCCAATCAGGTTCCAGGGATTTATCTACCTTTATGCGTTTAAAGATCCCCAGCACCTCCTCTTCTGTAATATGAACTCTTTTCAAGACACCATTATTTATTTCCCCAAATTCCCTAGCTTCCAAGGCCTTCTCTACAGTAAATATTGACGCAAAATATTCGTTTAGTGACTCGCGCATCTCCTGTGGTTTCACACATAGACGGCCACATTGATCTTTAAGGGGTCCAATTCTCTCCCTAGTTATTCTTTTGCCCTTAATGTACTCATAGAATATTTTTGGATTCTCCTTAAATCTATTTGTCAAAGCTATCTCATGTCCCTTTTATGCCCTCCTCATTTCCCCCTTGAGTATATTCCTACTGCCTGTATACTGGTCTATGAATACCTTGCCATAGCAAGCTTCTGACTCAATATAGGGATGGTTTTTAACTCTGCCTACTTAGTGGGAACTATGGGCAGAATCTTCCAGACTCATAGGCATTGAGAACAAGATAGGAGGCCTGGAAAATTCAGGGTATTTTCATGAGGACAGATACCTCATGCCTATGTGTCTCTGTGCAAGTGTCCTGCAGGGGAGAAAAAGTCATATTTGAAAATTATTTCATTGGTTGTACTGAAACTCCATTTTAAAGTATACTAGCTGAGTCAAATCAATATGTGTCACTGTTAAGTTTTACTGGGTTATCATTCTGGAACTTAAGTTCAGGATGGGAAAATGCATAACCAACTACTTGAAAACCACTCGAGCACCTATTCTAACTTGGCCAATAATTTTCTGAGCTCCACGAAGGGCAAAAAACAGTCAACCCCTCCTGATCAGGTAGATTTGTGTGGCCTACCTGTCGGCTGGGGGTGGGGGAGCCTCAATTTACAACCATTTCTGTCTGGATGCACGTGGTCCTCAGTCAGGAGGCAGGACCTCTGCTGTCCACTTCAGTGCCTGAAGATGTAGCAGGCCTTCCTTCCAAATATGAATATGAGGTTCTCCACGTTTTTGGAGGAAGTAGGATAGATACCCGACTAACAAAAAATACTCTACTCTGTCATTGGGTGGGGAGGTAGAATGTCCATGGGACTATTGAACATATGAACTAAGAGCAAGAGTAGGCCATTTGGCCCCTCAAGCCTGCTCTGCCATTCATTAAAATTCATGGCTGACCTAGCATCAGAGAGTCATACAGCATGGAAACAGTATCTTTGGTCAAACTAGTCCACGCTGACCATGTTCCCAAACTTAACTAGTACCACTTGCCTGCATTTGGCCCATATCCCTCCAAACCTTTCCTATTCATATACTTATCCAAATGTCTTTTAAATGTTGTAACTGTGTCTGCATCCACCACTTCCTCTGGCAGTTCATTCCACACACAAACCATTCTCTGTGTAAAAAAGTTGCCTCTCTGTTTGTGTTTAGAATTCCCATCTACCTCTTATAACCTTATATTCTTGTTGAGCAATAGAGTCAAGCTGCCACCACCTTAAAAAATTTCTGATCATTCCACCTGCACCGTCTTCTGAGGCAGAGAGTTCCAAAGTTGTACCAGCCCTTTGAGAAAGAAAACGAAGTATCCATTCTCAAAGGGAGATCCCTGGTCTTTGAATTGTCTCCTAGTTCTGAATCCATTCATCAACATCCATCCCATTGTCATCTCATGGGCAATGACTTACTTGCATTTGGAGCAAGTAACGCACACATCTGCCATCAGGTCTCTGCAAGGAAAGTTTTGGCCTTTCCTATCTTCCACACTGGTCTTTGAAGCCCACCACAAGAATGTAGGAGGTTCTCAGTGGGGTGTTTTGATGGGAATTCTCCAGACCTATCCAGACACCTGACCCCTTGAGTGAAGAGCAGAATAATTCACTCATTGTTTCTGGTGATCTGTTGGTTGTGGTAGTACCAGAGCTGTTCAGGAGTAGTATAGTTACAGAGAAACGCCATCAGCCAAATCACACAGAATACCACCTGTTGGTGGCTGGAGGGATGGCAGTGTATTGCTTGGCCTTGGGAAGTAGTTCACACACTTGTGCAGACCAGGGAGGGATTCCTGAAGCATTGTGGAATGAACCTGGAGGTAAAAGTACTGAGGTGGTGGTGATTTTTCACAGCCATTGGCAACGTGTGGTCACTTGGCCCAATATGGAGCAGGTTTTGTCACAGGAGGCTGCAGGGATTCCTGGAGTATAGGAGCCTCCACATGCATTACTGCTGAGGTGTATCCAAAAAGCTGATACCTAAACGGACTCGACGAGCAACCCGCTCCCCAACTGCCTTCCAACAAGCTGTTCCTTCTGTTGTTCGATCTCTCCCTGCTCCTCCATCCTATTGAATGATGGGAGAATGGCACCTGCCCACTGTGCGAAGCTGCCAGTGCTTATTCCAAGTGAGTGGAGCAAAATGGAAAATCAGAAATGAGCAGCATCCAAGCTCTAGAAGACCCTACAAATCTTAAAAAAAACCATCACTCCCTATAAACTGAGTATAGTTCTCGCATAATGTACTTTCTGCTTTATTACTGCCAATGGGAGTCTCACATGCCACGCAGACTGCAAGAGTTAAAATTGCAACCAGTGCAGCGCTAAGAAGGGAGTTTTCTTCAATCATTTTATACCCACAGACATCCGGATCTTATTGTGTGCCCGGGGTTAAATATAGTCTTATCGTTTTATCCTGGTGCTCTACAAGCCAGACTGCTCAAAGGTCCTGCTGCTCAACAGATACATATCTATGTTCTAAAAGTGAAATATTAACATCTTCATTTATTGTATAAATATCTTGTTACACCTTTTTCCTTTGAAGTATAATTTAATCTGCAAATAAATTTGACCTTTAGTTCAGCCTTTGTGCATTGATCTGTTTTATTTGCCCTTTGGAAAGGGAAGGAAGATATAAAGCACATTCTGTAATCTCCAATGAACAATATACCGCGAGTGCAGGCTACTTATTAAACCTGAGCACACTGACCCCATGCACTGCACATCTAAAGACACTGTCTACCCCTCTTGACTCTTGCTGACATTCCACTCTGCATTCATCAGTTTCCGACATATCGTTCTCCTTCAGTACCCACATTGCAATGAGTGAGTCACAGAAAGGAGTGTTGCCTCTTCAATTCATCCTGAGTGGATTTCCTTCAGTGGGACATATGCTATTAAGTCCTACATAGCCACTGCAACAACTCCTTGATCCCAGTCTCCCATGTACTCCATGAGCCAATATTCGTACTTACAAAGCATTAATTTCCAAAGACCTCTACACATTATCAAATGCTGCAGCAATCAAAAAAGTACAAGAATGCAGGGTTTTGCGATTCTGTCATACAAATTTGATCTAATTGTCCTGTATATAATTGTTTTTATGTTGATATAATTTTATATGGCATTCATATTGCCCCTCTACTACCTGCAATTAAATCTAATGGCATGCGTTCCAGAGTGTTCAATTACTGTACACTAGCCCACAGGCTATCATGTTCCTGGCTGTACAGTTCCTTTACCAATATAATAGATTAAGACTAATGACAGCTGTATTTTATTTTCCTTTCCTCTCCTTGCCAGTTTTGTGACCTTTTTCACATAGCTAGCCATCAATTACAATTCGTCATGGCACTGACAGCTTTTTGGTTAATTGATGCGTACAGTTGTGAAATCTACTTAGCAGTATTACCCACCTTTTTTTGTGATTTTTCGGGGCTGGTATTTTTCGAATGGTGAAATTCCCCAATCAAAAATGCCTCAAGTTCCTTCCCTGTACTTTCTTTTTCTAGTTCTTGATCATGTTGCCCTCTTTTCTCCTTACCTGTCCTCAAAGTATCAGTAGTTTGCTTGTGTATGTTGCCACATCTCTTGTTTATCCCTGAGTCATAGAGTGATACAGCGCAGAAAAAGACCTTTTAGTCCAACTTGTCCATGTCAACCAGATATACTAAGTTAATCTAGTCCCATTTGCCAGCATTTGGCCCATTTCTTTTCAAGTACCCATGCCTTTTAAATATTATTATTGTACGAGCCTCCACCACTACCTCTGGCAGCTCATTCTACACATGCACCACCTTCTGTGTAAAAATGTTGCCCCTTAGGTCCCTTTTACATCTTTCCCCTCCCACCTTAAACCTACGCCCTCTGGTTTTGGACTCCCCTACCCTGGGGAAAAGACCTTGGCTATTCACTCAATCCATGCCCCTCATGATTTTATAAACCTTTATACGGGCTTCCTTCAGCCTCCAATGCTCCAGGGAAAATAGACTCAGCCTATTCAGCCTCCCCTTACAGCTGAAACCCTCCAACCCTGGCAATATCTTTGCAAATCTTTTTTCTTCACCTTCAAGTTTCCCAACATCTTTCCTATAGCAGGGAGACCAGAATTGAGTGCAGTATTCCAAAAGTGGCCTAATCAATGTCCTGTACAGCCATAACCTCTCAACTCCTATACTCAGTGCCGCCCTTATTCATGTGTGAGACTCGATTGTGATTGTCACCAGACCATGGATTAAAAGAAAAAGAATCAGTTATTTTACACCAGACAAAATTACACCAGGAGTTTAACAATATGTACAGTTCCTACATGAGATACATATGCTATAATGCTAATAAAAGGAAAATGTGAAGGCTTCAAAACATGTACCTTCATTAGAGAAAAAGGCCTAAATCTCCTTAAAACAGAGTTATACATGTACTTAAAGTCAGCAGTCAGGTGTATTGAGGTCTCGTAGATGTAAAGCCCTGCTTTATTTTTCCATGTTTTTAATTATGGATTAAATGAGAAAAGAACCGTTTTAAAACCTAGGATTGCTGCATGTTTTGAAGGCAACTATGCTGACTTTCAATGTGAACACTGTTTGCATGGCTGCTGGCTCCAGCACTGCTTAAAGTAGTTGCAGGTGAACTGGAGTTGAAGGATTGTGTATGGATCTTTCATTGGTAAAGTAGCTGGTTGGCCTGGGGACTATTGACCAGATATCAGTGAGAAAAACCTTCTGCTTGTCAACAACTGGTTCGCAGCTAGCTGAAAAACTTGGAGCTGTGAACAAGATACAAGAATTTCAGACGTCCTCCAGCTCAGGAACTCTCTCTCTGTTCTCTGTAGTAGAAGTCACAGTAAGCCTGAAGACTAGTGTATTTTTCGTCCAACAGTCACTGCTGTAAGTCGTTACTTTTAATTCACTAGTTGCAGACATTTGATAAGCTATCCTTCTGAAAACCATTCGAACCATCTGGAAAAGGAAGATTGAGAAGCAGCATTCTGATCAACATGAATCATTCCAGCAGATTCTGTGAACATAGGCCACTGAATGGCATTCCCAGTTTTCCCTTTATCCATAGCATGTGTCTTTTCCTCCTGTGTCTGTATATGCATGTGTAAAAGAGAGTGTATAAAGGGTTTAGAGTTGTACTTACTCGAGTTATATGCTGATGGTTCATTATTGTTTGCCTATGACTCTATAGCTAATGCCTAATTACTTGTAATAAAAAGTAACTTTTGTACGGTACAGATAGCTGGTCCATCTTCTGCCTACTTGTGACTAAAAGGCAGGTAAATTGGGGAATTTAACATGATTTATAAAAATCTTAAACTTTTGTGATGACCCTCGTAATAGCAGAACCTAGTTTTCAAAGCGCCGTCCCAGTGAGGCATGACAATATCTTGGCGTTCACGTATAATTTTGTTGCCCATTAGCTTGTGACTAGCTCAGGGCAGCCATGTTAGAGGAAGCAATGAAGAGAAAACATTGCAAGCTTAAGGGGAACGGGCATGGGTGTGGGGCTAACTGAATTTCTCTTCAAAACAGCCAGTACAGACTTGATGGGCCAAATGGCCCACTTCAATGCTGTCCCATTCTATGATGATCATTTCTAAAATTCCAATGATTGGAACCCCGTCTTTGGAGCATTTGATTATCTCCGATAGGCTTTGTCACATCCTTGAGATTTGATCAATACTCACTTTATCCATTGTTTTTGCTGTGTTTCAGTTACACATGCCTCCTCACTGATCAGTCTTTCTTTCGTATCTCATTCAACAATTGTTTTATTACCCTTGAGCCAGGCTTTCCCTTTTCTTAGTACAGAACCTCTTATTATTACTTTTCTATAATTCCTGGCTCTAAGCCTCATTATTTTTCAAGATTTATATGAGGTGTGTTCCCATGTTCAGTCATCCTTTGTAGTTATGGAGCTTCAAAAATAATGGCCAGTGTTATTTAATCAACATTTCTAGGCTGTAGTGTTCCATCCAGATTTTGATGGAGTTGGTAGAGAGAAACTTTCTGTTGACAGAAGGGTCAGTACTCAGAGGACTCTGATTTAAGATAATTGTCAAACAAAATCCAGGTGAAATCAGAGCAGGAATTATTTTGTCCAAGTCATTATCATCTGAAACACCACATCTGAAAAGTAGATGGAATTCAATGATAACTTTCAAGGATGAATTTGATGTATATTGAAAAGAGAAAATTGCAGTAGTGTGGAGAAGGTAACTAAATGGACAATTCTTTCAAAAAGCCAGCATAGACACAATGATGGGAAGGGTTTCCTCCCGCAATATTGATTCTGTAATTCTACATCCCATTGTGCTTAGTGCTTTAATGCTTTGAGATCTTCCAGAACATATTCCTCGCTGACCTCTACATATGTTATACATTCCTAACACAGTTTGAATGGTTTGGAATTGGTTTACAATATTCTATAAGTAAAGCTAAAATCTCATTTTGCATGTGTACTGATTTCTCCCATGATATTTCTACACACATTGGACCTTACAGAGCCTTGCTGTCCCATCTTTATCCTCTTGTTCAATCAACACACTTTTTTTTTGTTTTCACACTTGTAAAAACCATGTTCATGTTGCTCAATTGATTTTAAATCATTTCCAGTTCAAATTCCTTAAAAGATTCTTAGTCTTGCAGTTATTTTTGATCTCATTATTCAGCTATTCCGTCCTTAACTCAGTAATATGTTTCATTTATATGGGTCTTAAAGTCATTTTAAAGCATTGAACTTTGTTTTTATTTTGCAATACCTCTTAGAACTCTACATCTCCCCAAAATGTCCTTTATTCATTCACGAGATGAGGGTGTCGCTGGCCAGGCAGCATTTGTTGCCCATCCCTAATTGCCCAGAGGGCAGTTAAGAGTCAACCACATTGCTGTGGGTCTGGAGTCACATGTAGACTGACCAGGTGAGGCAGTTTCCTTCCCAAAGGACATTAGTGAACCAGATGGGATTTTCCAACAATCAACAATGGATTCAAGGTCATCATTAGACTTTTAATTCCAGATTTTTATTGAATGCAAATTCCACCATCTGCCGTGCTGGGATTTGAAGCCAGGACCCCAGAACATTACCTGGGTCCCTGGATTAACAGTCTAACCAAATTGCCACTAGGCCATTTTTTCCCTGTAATTTGCTTTAATATATATTGGCAATGGGTCATGGGCGATTCCTGAGCCACAGAACTGGATGTGAAGTTTTTTGCTGGCCGTCAGGTTTTCATGTAGATGTGGATGAACAAAAGTCTTGGTCAATGTCTCCACGTTCTGAAGTAGGATTCTAGAGAACATGGATCTTCAGTGAGGTGAGTGTTATTGGTCTATATCCTGAAGCTGTTTAGCCTAAAAACCCAAAGTCACCAATCACTACGAAGGTAAATGTGTAAGGTAAGAAGGTTGGCAGGTGGGTAGTGAAGGACATAGAGTGGTGGGTGAAGGTTGTTTGGCAAGTAAGTGGGTGAAGGAGTACAGGTGGGGCAAGTAAGTGGGTCAGCTGCCCAAAGGAGTAGTGGGGGAGATTAAGTTGGTTGCTTGGGGGAGTTATGAGTAATTACTGGGACCTGTGCTAAGTCTGGGTTGGGGGAGGGGCTGAGGGGAAATCAGTTTTGTATTTAGCCAGGAGCTGGAGCATGTCTTAATTACTTAAACCTTCTGTCCTGGCTAACTATAAAACTGACCCCACCCCATCCATATTCTACACTTTCTCCTGGCGAACTATTAAGGTAAATGAGATAGAACACTTCAAAGTCTCTGAATCTAACTAATAATGGGAGCTTTTTCAGGTTCCAGATTATGGCTGATTTCTCCATCAGAAGTTAAAACTTCCTGGGCAATTACAATGTAGTCAACAGTTACATGGTTCCAACATGAATTTTTCAGGGTATGTCCAGTCTCCATCTTACTGAACACTAGAAGATCTGGGCAATGATTTCAATCAAAGGAAGAGAAGCTTTGAGGAAACAAATGAATGTACACACTGCTGAAGCATCGAGAGACTCACCGAGAAAAACAGCCTAGACAATGGGTAAATCAAACAAAAGAGGCACAGACAACATATCTGAACGTGAAACAGTGCATACTGGAATATCACTGCCTCTAAAGAGCAAAACAAACAGGTTAACAGTCAGAGTGCAGAAGATGGATCTTCATCCTGGATGTCAACCTGCCTCTGCTTGACATTGATATAAATAAACCCCTTTCCCTGTTGTAACAAATAGAGCAATGTAACTGAGTCCAAAATGATTAAAGTCAATGTTGAGAAGGAATTGTATACTTTCCAGGCTGCAGCTCTAACCTAGGCTGATGTGAGAGTGGAAGGTGACCTCAGGAATTTCACGGACAGTGTACTCTCCCCAGAGCTGGCAATGAAGTGCGCTAGAGAAGTGCAACGGTCACAGGGAGATCAGAGCGAATGGCACAACAGAGTAACATGTGCAGTTGGGGGAAGAGAGGACAACAACTGATGTGTTTCTGTAGTACCCTTAACCCAAGAAAACATTACAGGGCACTTCACAGAAGTACGCCAAGACAAAATGTGACAGAGAAATGAAACAAAAACATTCAACAAAGTGGTCACATGGAGATTTTTTGGAGAGTATTGACATATATTTTCATAAGCTTCCTACGTGAGTCATCTGCATTCAAAAACAACAAGATTCAACCTGCTGTGGAATGGAAATGCAGAGGAACATACATCTCCCCTTGATTTTAATTGCAGTTCTTTCCTGTTTCCAATGGCAAAGGAAATTAGAATTCCCTCTCATGTATTCTTCAGAATTTAGATAATGTAATAATTAGGAGCTCAAACATGAATTCAGCACCAGTCCTTCTGTCTCTCAGTATCATGCAGGCAGTTGGACATTGTTAGAACAGTCTTTAGATCAGTGAAGGAAGTGAAGGGGTAAATCTGTAATTCATTGATGTATATCTGGAAGACAGTGTAAAGAGTGGGAACAAAGAATGGGGCCCTGAGATACAGTAGTGGTGATTTGACTTTATTACAGTAGAAGTAATGTACTGACTTCAAGGCAACAGTTATTGAGTACTAAGTGCTTGATGGTTGCTTCTGAATGGCACCAGTGAACATTCCTCTGTGATAAGGTAAAAAGTGGGAATGTTAGCAGATTATTGCAGTGTTCAGTTCCACTGAAGCAGCCTGTACCTGTATGCAGTAAGACCTGAATAGCCTTCAGCACTGGACTGATAAATGGCAAGTAACAATCAAATCACAAAAGTGTCAAAGAACGACCATCTTCAGTAAAATAGAGTCTGACCATCTCCACTTGCGATTCAATGGCACTGCCATTATTGAATCTCCCTCAATAACATCCTGGGATTGCCATTAGCTAAAAATACAACTCAACCTACCACCTAAATACTGGTGCTACAAGAGCAGAGGTTGGTTTATTCTGTGGTGAGTAACTTGCCTCCTCACTTTTCCCACCACAATGTATAAGTTAAGAGTGTGAATAAATACTGTCCACTTGCCTCGATGAATGATATCCCAACTTCCCTCAACTAGCATGATACCATCCAGCTCACTTAATTGATATTCCATCTATTGCCACCTTAAATATTACTCCGTCCTCCACCATTTTACTGTGGCTTTAAGAGGCACTGCAGAAAATCACAGACACTTCTTTGACAGCGCTCCCCAGACCCACAATCTCAGCTACCTGGCACCATTTTAACCAAGTTCCCTTCGAAGTTCAGCACCATCATAACTTAGAAATAGATCGCCATTCATTCATTGTCACTGCATCAAAATCTCCATTAAGAATGGTGTGATTTAAGAAGGTGGCTAAATGTGATCCACTCTAGAGCAATTAGTGATGGGTAATAAATGCTGGCCTTGCTATTGATGATCCCTCTAAAATTATATTGTGCATGGCCATTGTTTTTCAAGCATGGTACCTAAAGTGTTAGCATTTCTCCGCATAGATCAAAGACTGTGTTGTGCATTCTAGCCTGCTGCACAGCATGCAACAGCTCTTGGCAGAAGTATTGATTACCAGTGACTGTGATTCAGTAAAAAAAAGTAGTTAATCTCAAATAGGCAGCCAAGAAAGTGGCAGGAGAGTTATACATAATCCTGAAGATAAAGTGACTGTGGATATGAATTGGGACTGGACATTGTAAATTCAAGCTACATTCTAAAACATTGCATGAAGAACAGGTTTTCAGATCAAGCATCATAATTTGTATTAACCCAGTTCTGGGTTGTGTTTCCATTTATTTTTCTATGTGTCTTAGTTTTACATAACTGCAGATGGTTTTCAACCATAACCAGAATGGCATGTAATTCAGCCAAGTCAGCCTTATCTTTAAACTTAATAAAAGGCATTAAGTAAAGCAATGCAAAACATTGCTATTTACTCTTATTATTAAATTAGTGCATATTAACCTGCCCTAGGCTTTTATTTAATATTTAATATTCTTATTAGTTTAAGACTACTATCCATATATTTGCAGGGAGCCATTGAATACACTGAGAGCCAGGACATTACAGGCAGAAGGTTCTGTTCAGAACACCCCCTCTCAGCAACGCACTGATCCAGACCAAGTAAATATCGATGAGTCTTCAGACCATTTGCATCTGAATCACAAGCAGACAAGTAAACCAATGGTGCGGCCAGGTCATTGGAGTCAGCTCCCACTGCATCAAACTGAGGAATCAACTCTGAGGAACGTGAAGGTGTCACAACTTTTCCAGACACCATTAGAAACCAAAGTTCAAACTGATAAACACAGCTCAACAGAACAAGTGTTAGGATTGCAAAAGAGACACCTATCCAGAGTTTCAAGGAGTCCTCCTGCTCAGGAATTTAATTGCCTTGGAGATTTCAGACAATACAAGTTGTGTAACTCTCAGGTATGGCCTGAAGTCACCACCTGGTATGGTGTCATATTGCTCAAATGTACGTGTCTTGCCGGTATAAAAGAGTATTGGTACGGATTAAATGTTATATTGGCGAGGGAATATGATGGAGGGGAAATGAAAGGGGCCTGATAGAGGGAAAACATGGATACGGTGGAGGGTATATCAGAGGTTGCCATTGAAGATAAATGCAGACCTGTGATGAAGGATAAATTAAAGTGTGTAATTCAATACAAAGGTGTGGAGCATTTCTCCCAGTTGTACTCCAAATAAACCAATTGTGTTCCTCTTAGGAGCTAAGCTGTTTGGAGAATTAAACGTTATTGAGTAAATTCCACAACCTCATATTCTTTATATTTTCACTGTTTTCAAATCTCCAAAGCAAATTTGTTTCAAGCACAGCATCTGCTTTAAGCAATACGTTAGGAAATTTTAAGCCTCTCTGCTCCTATGATGCTGCTTGGCCTGCTGTGTTCATCCAGCCCTGCACCTTGTTGTCTCGGATTCTCCAGCATCTGCAGTTCCTACTATCTCTGAGCAAATTTTACTTCTTTGTTTAGTATTTATTCCTACCTAATCTTCATTGTTGCATGATCTATGTAATTTCTCCCAACATACCAATCTGTTTTTCTTTGGTTTATAGAGATTTAATGTAGTCGTGCCTCTGAAATTATTCACCACCCCCAATTATTAATTTATTCAGCTAATTGATGCATCTAATCCATTAATGACATCTATCTAGCATCTGAGGTTATGGTGAGATATTCTATCATCAGTCCACCTCTTAAATACCTTATTCTGATTATTCAGATGAAACTAGATAGCACTGGTCAGAGAGTTCACTGATTCACTTGTAAATTTCAATCAAACCTCAATTTGTACAGCTTTGAATGTAGCCCAGGATAATTTGGAAATTCTGAACGAAATAAATCACACCCTTAGGATGTCCCAAAACAATTCATATCAAATCACTAGCTAGTGAATTGTGAGCTGAGCAGAGAATTTATGAACAGTAAGGGCCTACATCGAGTAAATTCAATCATCTTTTGGTGATTCTGCAAAACAATCATTTCCTGAAACTGCAATTAGTGCCACTGGATAGAAACTTGATTTAGTGTCTCATTCACAAGATGACAGTGCAACCGTCTCTCAATCCTGCACTGTAGCATCAGCTTGGATATGAACTTGAGTCCTGGAGTGAACCCACCATTTGCTGACTCAAAGGCAATAGCATTAAAATTGTGGTCAAGTGCTATTTAAGTGCTGAATGAAGGATAAAGAGGAATGACTGTGAAACAGCGCTCATTTATAGTCATAGAATCATACAGCATGAAAACAGACCCTTCGGTCCAACCAGTCCATGTCGACCATAATCCCAAACTAAACAACTCCCACCTGCCTGCACTTGGCCCATATCCCTCCAAACATTTCTTTTTCATGTACTAACTTAAATGTGTTTTAAACATTGTAACTACTTGCGTCCACCACTTCCTCTGGAAGTTCATTCCACACACAAACCACCCTCTGTGTAAAAAAAAATGCCCCTCATGTCTTTTTAAATCTTTCTCCTCTCACCTTAAAAATATGACCCTAATCTTGAAATCCCCTACCCTATGGAAAAGATACCTGCCATTCACCTTATCTATACTCCTCATGATTTCATAAACCTCTATAAGGTCACCTCTCAACCTCCTACATTCCCGTGAAAATGTCCCAGCCTATCCAGCCTCTTCTTATAACTCAAACCTTCCATTTCCAATAACATCCTGGTAAATTTGCACACACCATCAGTTGTAGGTTGTACATCTTATTGGAAAATAATTTCTTTCCTTGTGAGTCTGAAATGTATCTCACAGCCTGGCTTAAAATGGAAAATCACATAAGATCATAGTGAGGTCTTTTGAAGTTGATCATGAGACTTTGGAGCATTTACTGTAATTAGTATTTTTAATTCCCATTCATACATTCAGGAGGAACTATAGATCATAGAATCCCTACAGTGTGGAAACAGGCCCTTAGGCCTAACAAGTCCACACTGCCCCTCTGAGCATCCCACCCAGACCGATCCGTCATAACCCACCTAATCTACACATCCCTGGACACTATGGACAATTTAGCATGGCCAATCCACCTAGCCTGCACATCTTTGGACTTGTGGGAGGAAACCCCCGCAGACACAGGTAGAATGTGCAAACTCCACACAGACAGTCACCCAAGGGTGGAATCAAACCCAGGTCCCTGGCACTGTGAGGCAGCAGCGCTAACCACAGAGCCACCGAAGAAATATCAATGGCTGAAGAAATGTAATGAAGTGTTGATTCTCTTCATTCAACCAAGCATTGTTAATAGAAATATCACCAAATAACTAAAGGTTTTGACCATAAATCACAACCTATTTCTTTGCCAGCTAGCTGTAACTTCAGAAATAGATCAACAGATCCCGTTTATACACTTTATATGAAGGCATGTTGACCAATCAGGAAAATCCAATTGTTATTTCCCTCTAGCATTGAGCCATGATGTCTGCATTCCTGTGATCTTAATATTCTTTCCTTCATCATTTTCTTTGCCTCTCCTTAAGTTTGTAATTAGTTCATTGCATTGTACAATGGCTACGGCACAGAACAAGGCAAATCGTCCTGGTTCCCTGAAGATCAATGCAGCTAGTCCCACTCCCCTATCCCTCCCTCTTTAACCCCACAAAGTTTCATCTTTTGATGATTAGCCAATTCCCTTTTGAAAGCCACAATTCAGTTTGCCTCCACCATAGTCTCAGGCAGTACATTCCAGATCCTAACCACTTGTTTTGTTAAAAAATGGGGTTACCTCATATTACCATTAGTTGTTTTCCTATTCACCTTTACATTGGTGTCCTTTGTTTCGCTTCCACCAATGAGAGCATTTTCCTCCTTCCACCCCATCATGATTCTGAACAGGTCCATTAAATCTGCTTTCGAACTTCTCTGTTCTGAGGAGAGTGACCCAAGTTCTGCAATTTATTCATATAACCGTCATTCGCATTCCGAGCTCTCAAAACCCTCAAACCCCATCTTCATCCCTGGTTTCAACCATGGTGTTAATTAGCTTCATGTTCCCAGCTTAATCAGCTTCATTGTACTGCCCTCTAGGAATTTGAATGCATACAGAAATGTGGTTATAATGTCTGTCATGACCAGTTCATTATTGGCCTCAGGTTACCTTAGAAATGGCTGCTTTCAAGTGGTACTTGAAGCCTGTGGTGCTCACAGAATCATAAGCCAGGATTAACTATCAATTTACTGTGAGGTATAAAGTGCTAGCTGGAAAATTATACAAAGGATCACAGGAAAGGAGAAAGCAGATTTCAATTTCTAATGACAGGAATATAAGCTGTGGTATATATTTTCTGTTCACTAGAGGAAATGTTTTGTAGAAAGGTAGCAGTGTGATGTATTCCAGATCGCCAGAATAGAAGTAGAAATTAATTGTTTGATAGTTATCAGCTTTTATTTACAGAGGCTCACATTACAAACAGGCACCTGCAAATTGAACAAAACCCACTGAGCACAGTTTCAGTCTGCTGCCTTTTCGAGAAGAACAAGTAAATGCCCAGTTAACGCCCTCAATCACAATACAATTAACACAATGTTTGGCTGAGTTGGGAGTCAACATTACAATGAACTTTAAAGCCATCGATATTCTGTAGCATAAGATAATGGTTCTGAAAGGTTTAATGTTGAAGACTGCATTAAGCTCCACCACAATCTGATAATGGCATACAGTGATGGATGGGGAACTCAAGAGAATAGCTGTGGATCTGGAAGGGAACAAATGTTCCATCTGTGTCTCCCAGTGGTATTAGGGTAAGAATGTACATCTGACTAATGTAACTTATACCGAATTGTTATCGTGCAATAGAGCACATCTTGTTAATACAAGGGCCTCTTACAGTTAGAACTCGCTAATAGTTGTTCCTCAATCATTGCAAACCAAATAGGCCCTTAACCCAGTCAAGGGAAGAAGAATAATGTCAGCACCTTTCAATCATATCATATATTACTGCATTCTGTTTACTCTCCACCGCTGCCTCCCCTCACCTCACGCTTGTCTCAAATTTTTAGAAACTCAGTTCCTTCTAGGCATATTTTTGTTCATTCAATAAAATGCTTAGTTTCTGTATGTAGGAATGTAATTTTTCTGGACTGAAATATGTCTTCTGGTATCTGGGATAGTGGACATTTGGGTGAGTAATGGATCTTTTTCCTCCTGAGGTGTTTCCATCAATGCATGGCAAATCTGAGTGACAGTAAATGGGAGGTAAAACTAGGCAAGCCTAGAAAATAGGTGGCTCTTCCAATCCTGTCATTTTCCAATTGGATGCGTTTTATTAAAATTATTCTGATAGCATCTGTTTCGAAAGCCCTAAAATCTCGTAAACATAAACAGAAGTTACAAATATTCAAAGATGATTCAACCCATTACATTTGTTCCAGTAATTACCCACAACTTTTCTCAAGGAGTGTTAGAGGTTTAACCAACAAGCAGTGAGGTAGGAAAGCAGACTGCTGATTAATGATATCCTTATTCTCTCCTTGAAGTCAAACTAGTACAAAGGGCAGAACTGAAAATGCACTTTTACATTTAATCAATGCTGTGAAAGTTTTGATAGCTCCCTGGTGTACTCACGTAACACCTAATTTTGCAGCCAGGTCAGCTCTGGCAAGATGTGAGCGAGTTAATTTGAAGTAGTCAATGTGATATCAATCTAATGTAATCTAATTTCCTGAATTGTGCACGCTCTTTTACACTGATTATTCCATCCTAAAATGTACGCTTTAAAGGCAAGCCTTGTTGGGAAATTTCAGGTAATAATTGCCTAAATTGGCCCCTTTGTTAAAGTGTGACTACCAATTTTAAACACTTCAGTGGCTGTAAAGCATGTGGAACGTCTTGAGGTTATGAAAAGTGCTTTATAAATGCCAGTGTTTCTTTTCCTTCTAGAAGTCTTTTTTTTTTCCTTTCTTTCCTTTTGAATTTTGACTGTGGCAACCAAAGTTGTCAAAATGACTGTCATATTTAGTATTTGTCCAGGCGTGGGTTTGTTTGGAGACAAAGATAAGGTTAAATGATATCTCTGCAGTTACTTTCTTGAAATTTACTCTTCCACTGCCATTCCTTTAGCATCATAACATGTTTGTGAAAATCCTATATTTATTTTGTTTGAAAAAAGGCCTGGGTGACACAGATGGCACAACCTGCTGGGTGGCATTTTGATTCAGTGGTTAGCACCGCTGCCTCACAGGTTTGGGGACCCAGGTTTGATTGCAACCTCTGGTGACTGTCTGTGTGGAGTTTGCACATTCTCCCCGTGTCTGCGTGGGTTTCCTCCGGGTGCTCCGGTTTCCTCCCACAGTCCAAAGATGTGCAGGTTAGGTGGATTGGCTATGCTAAATTGCCCGTAGTGTTCAGGGATGTGCAGGCCAGGTGGGCTAGCCTTGGGAAATGCAGGATTGCAAAGATAAGGGGGGGCTGGGTTTGGGTGGGATGCTTTTTGGAGGGTTGGTGCAGATTTGATGGGCCAAATGGCCTCTTTCTTCGCTTTAGGGATTCTATGATTCTTTTGACTCGTCATTGACAGTTTGCCTGCATTTGTCATTTGCTACAGAGCCATGTTTACAAATTCAGTGGCTGCTCTGGGGCAATCTGAAGAGCATTGACTTTGCAGACTATCGGCAATATAGTGATGCAATATCATGTTTTGCACCCTGACTTGAGAATGCCCTAACCATTGGAGCTGCAGTCATGATACTGCTGTCCTCAACTTCTAAACAACTGGGTTCTTGCAGGTTACTGCAGATGACAATCTTTGTCACTGATGTGTTCAGTCAAGCAAATAACATCTCCTCAGAGAAAGGCTACAGAAGAAAGGAGGATGCTGCTAAAGAACAAATGGCTTGATCATATAGGTGTTTTAAAAAAAAGCATAGGTCTATTTTTTAAGAGGGGGGAGTTCTTTAAATGTCCTGGGCAATATTTCTCTCTCAACCAATGTCGTTATTAACAAGAATTGCTGATTATTTGTATAATTGCTATTTGTGGTAGTAATGATACGTTGCTGCTTGCAAATTTTCTGCAACATTTGTCTACATAGGAACAGTGACTGCACTTCAAAAGGAATTCATTAACCCTGGGGTGCTTTGGGCTGTCCTGGGGTTTGAACAATATACAGC
Source organism: Rhincodon typus (assembly GCF_021869965.1). NCBI lineage: Eukaryota > Metazoa > Chordata > Chondrichthyes > Orectolobiformes > Rhincodontidae > Rhincodon > Rhincodon typus. Next base: position 163,046,258 of record NC_063332.1, on the reverse strand, counting down.
ACAAGTGCAAGTTGATTCAAAAAACATTGGTCCGTGACGTTGTTCTGATTTGCTTAACTGGCAGTGAAATACTGTACATTGTTAAAAAATGATTGTATAACAAGATGATGTTTGTTATAACATAAAATATAATTAGATCTGTAAATTCTAAAAATCTGGTTTTACAACAGTGCAGTATTGTTTGCACCATAACAGTTGTGGTTTATTCAGTAACCTCGCACAGAGCCCTACTCACTAAAGTGTGACTCAGGGAACTGGTGCTACAGCTCTACTGCTAACCTCATCCACAAAGTAGCCTGCTAAGAGTGTGGGCCAATTTGCCCAAATTAGCAGTTGTTCAAGTGGAATAATACGCTTGTTTGCAAGGTAAAAGGCTATTCCTTTAACCAAACAGTCTTCACTGCCCTCCTAGCTTTTTTAATTGAGACCAGAACAAAATAAGCCTGGTGGTCCTTGCTAAAAATAGATTTTACATTTCATTACTTAATGCAGAAGAGTATGTTTGGTGATATTGTAACCAATCTTTTGTTTTCCCCATTTGTGCTGTCTAATGGTACTCACTTAAATTATTTTGAGTATACCTTCAAAAATGTCAAATCATATTTTGTACAAGAATGATGTGTCTAATAGCATGTACTATATGCAAGGTCTATAAACTTTAACTCTGAATTTTAGTGTCTTGTCTGTGACAGCCCTGCCCCCGTGGGAGTCGAGACTTTCGGGAAGTTCAATGTGCTGCTTATAATAACAGAGCTTTTACAGGAAAGCATTATGAATGGGAGCCTTTTACTGATGGTGAGTATATCTCCAGTTACTACTATAAGAACAAAAAAATTACCTGTCAGTCGATAAAATGTAACTAATTCTTTACTAGAACTCGATCAACATCTGCATATATTGCATGCAAAATCCCAGTTTTTGTTCTGCCTTTCTGATGCCATGATTATTGAGCAATGCTTTAAAAGTACTTTTCCATTAACCTGTTCCGATGTGCTATTGTATACCTCCTTGGCATGTAGGATGTGAACCAAGATCTTCTGGCCTAGAGGCGGGAATACTAACACTGCACCACAATACATTTAAGCTAATATTGCTTCCAATATTTGTAGTAGGAATTCCCTATTCACCTTTCTTAACAAAGAGCCATCATGATTCAGGCTTCCATCCCGTAGATAGTGCTGTGCACGTCTCCCAGCAACTAGGTTTTAGTATTAGTACCTACTACTTCCTCTGTCTTGCCATAGCTTTGTAGAGTTGTCTACTTTTGGGAACATCTATTGCATTTTTAATATATTGTTATACCTTTGATCCCTGTGAAGGAACCATGATTCAAAGTATTCAAATTTATTAAATGAGCCCCAAATGGAGAAATTACCAATAAGAGTCCATTTTTTGTAGTTTTAACTTTGACAGGAATCTGAATCAATGTAAATTACACATAAATTACATGCAAATAATGCTTCAACTGAAAAGGTCAATTTTACTTGAAATAATCAGTATGATAATGATGCATGTTTCACAACCACAAGCATGTGGCAACATTTAACTACATAGTGCTTATGCTGGCTAGGTTGTGAATCCTTTCTGACAACTAATTTCATGTTCAACTTTCTCAGCAGCAAAGCACAGTTCCATTAGCCTTTTTTATCCTGTCAGTCCTGATGATGTTGCTTTCCAGATTTCCTTTTCAAGTGAACAACCAATAAAACCCTGGTTTATAGCATGGCCACTTTTGGGAAAAACTCCCAACTCTTTACCATCATCAAACCATTCACATAGCTTTCCACGTTTTGGACATTTATAGCCAGCTCATGCATTCCTCCAAGAGTTCCTGTTGCCTTTTCTGCCAAATATAAAAAATACTGACCTCTTTCTGAGAGTGATTTGCTTCTTCACACAAAAGCCTCCTGCTTCCGTCACTCTCTGCTTTCACTTTGTGTCTGCATCTGGGCCTCCATTCTCCAGCTCCTCTGCTTGTAGCTCTCCTTTATGGCTGCACATGTGTCCATATTTTAACTTTCTTTGCCATGTCACGTAAACCAATAGTTCTTATTATACAAGAAAATCACAATTAAGTCCTTCACAATTGATGGATACTGTTTGAAGTTATTTTCAAACATTCTTAAAATCAATTACAGATATTTTAAAGGAATTTTGTTTTCTCTTTCTGTGCTGTTTCCAGATCAAAGTTTATCATAGAGCCCTGTGTTCCTTCCTTAAACCACAAAGGCAATCTTTTTATAGAACCCCTACAGTGTGAAAACAGGCCATTTGGCCTAACAATTCCACACCACCCCTCCCAAGAGCATCCCACTCTGACTGATTCCTCTACGCCTGCATTTCCCCATGTCTAACCCAAACATCCCTGGACATGATAGGCAATTTAACATGGCCAATCTACCTAGCCTGCACATCTTTGGACTTTGGGAGGAAACCGGAGCACCCAGAGGATCCCACGCAGACAAGGGGAGAATGTGCAGACTCCACACAGACAGTCACCCGAGGGTGGAATCAAACCTGGGTCCTTGGCACTGCGAGGCAGCAGGGCTAACCACTGAGCCACCGTGCTGCCATTTACTATTCTAGAATTGTGTTTATCTGTGTGTACGTGCATTTAGTTCTTCACATAGTGAATTACTTAGCTAACCTCTATGTTCCGGTTAAAAACAGGTCAGACCATTCCTACATAGTGATAGAGAATACAGCACATGACGGGTAGAGTTATTATCGGTGTCATTGAAGTCCACCTGGCTGTCAGTCAGACAGTATTGTGAGTGGAGATACAGGAGGAACTCAACCCACCTCACTGGACTGGAGATAGACTCAACTAAACAGCAAGAATTTATGTTAGATGTTTTCTATTCACACAGTAGTTCTTTAACATAAAAGCAGTTGAAAATATTGAAAAGAAAATGTCAATTTTAACAATGTGAAGAAAAGTAGTTGACTCTAAGGATTACTTCCGACATGGTCCAGAGGAAACAGACTCAACAAGTTTGTGGTTCACCAGATTTTGCACGTGCCCTGCCTTGCTGTCAGTTCAGTCCAAGAAGCATATGCTGTTAGCTTATCCACGGTTTGTCAGGCTAAAAAACTTCAGGTTATAGAACAAAAAAACACTCACCTCACGGAAGATCTATGTTGTCTAGAAGCCTACCTCAGAACATGGAGATATTGACTTTTATGCAAGCCATCTACCTGAAAACCCGACAGCCAGCAAAGAACTTCACGTCCAGTTCTGTGGCCCAGGAATCATTGACCCATTGCCAATATATATTAGAGCAAATTATGGAGAGGCAATGGCCTGGTGGGATTATTGCTGGACTATTAATCCAGGGAGCCAGGTAATGTTCTGGGAACTCAGGTTTGAATCTTGCCATGGCAGGAAAAAAAAATTGAAACCGGAGAAAAAAATCCAAAACTACTGAGAGTTGTATGTTCTTTGTCCTGTAAGGCAGAATACCATTTCACATTGACCTACCAACACCATCTTGATAACCAAGGTTGGAGGCAAGAGTGAATCATATATGGATGCTGGTGGGTACCACTTGGGGAAGTAAATCCGACTCACTCACGCTGGTCTACACAACAACAGTAATCTCCTGCTCAACCTGGCACAGGATCCACCGAGATAGTCACTTTAAGAGAGACAGGAGGACTGTATTAACAATGCTGAGTCCAACACAGCTTTAGTGGTTTCCTGTGCTATCACAAAGTGAGCATTCTGATAAAAGAACCATCTACTTCAAAGAACATGCACGCTGACACCTCATGAAGAAGTCCCAGTAACACCGACCTCAAGAAAAAAACCTTGCATCTATTTAAAATCCCTTATCCCTAACTGAAAAATACTCTACACTCCTCAAGCTGACAACACATTTCAGAGGTGCGCCTGACGCCCCCACTGTCTCCTGTTTCATTACAAAACATCGTTAGCCCAGCTTGGTAATCAGCAAACTCCCAGGCTTCAATCTTCCATGAAGAAATCCGAACAGCCCTCTAATGCTTGGGAGGCCGAGGAAGATGTGGAATATGAGGAAGAACCCAAACTGTGAATGCCTCTGTACAGGTCAGACCATCACCAACATACTAAACTCCTGGACAACAAGGTGCAGGGCTGGATGAACACAGCAGGCCAAGCAGCATCATAGGAGCAGAGAGGCTGACGTTTCGGGCCTAGACCCTTCATCAGAAAAGGGGGAGGGGAAGGGGGTTTTGAAATAAATGCTTTGAGAGGTCCAATTTCTGATGTCATCTGGTAACATTCACACTGCATCAGCTGAAGACATTGAATGGATTATTAACTGTAAAATTGAACCATAACTTTCTCCAGCGAATGGTGTATTGGTCAAGAATCAGAACACTCTGGTTGAGTGGACTAGATTTTATGCATCTCGGCTGGTGGGTTCACAGATAGGATAGTACATAAAATCCAGCAGGAAGATGATCCCTGTCTGGAATTTTGTTGGGCAGGGCTGAGGGTTGGGGTTAAGTGGCCCACCCAGTTAATTAATGGCTGGTTAGGGGTCCCATGGCAGTGTGTCTTATGAATAGTGTGCAAATTATAGCTTTGCTGTGTTAGGTGTAGGTCAGTTGGTAGCACATTAAACTCTGTGTTATAAGGTACTTGGTTCAAATCCTGTCTGGGACTTGAGTGTAAAGTTGAAACTGATGTTCCAGTGTAACACTGAGCCAATAAATACTTGACTAAAATGGAAATAACTAACTTTAAAAAAGAAAACTTTAGTAAACGGGAAAAAAGAATTGCAGCATGAGAAACATTCAACTCTAATTCTTTCTAAAGTTAGTTTCCCTGTGTTTCAGACCTGCTGAAGGAGTACAGCACTGCTGGTACATGTTTTGAATGAAATGTTAAATTGAGAACCTATCTGTCCCATCAGTGGATGCAAAATTTCCCATGGTATTACAAAGAAGAGCCAGGCAGTTATTCCTAGTATCCTGGCCAATATTTATCTAGCAAGCAACATAACAAAATCGAATGATCTGATCATTATCACGTAGCCATTTTGTAGGAAGCCCATTTTGTGTAAATTGGCATTTAATTGTGCTGTTTGATTACCAGAATTTATAATTGTACCATGTTGTCAATGCTTGATTGGTTAAAATAGGGTGATCACTTAGAGCTATAAAAACATGGATAAGCTGCTAGAAGCTAGAATAAGCACAAATCCAATTATTTTTGTGATTTCAGAGATACTTTGAAGCTTTTGTAAATAAACCTGCACTACACTTAGAAACTAGTTTCATCTCTGCATTCCTCTGAGATGCATAAAATATGAAATTGATTGTTACATTTCCTACGATATAATAATGAGTATACTTCAAAGTACTTTGATGGCTGAGAAGTGCTTTAAAACATCCAGCGATCATGAAAGGCACTATATAAATGCAAGTCTTTGGTTTCTCCTTAACCTTGCAGCTTTTGTTCTGATCTTTACCAGGACCAGACTTTTCAAGCTCACTGTTTTTAAAAATGTGTAAGATGTCCTGCTTGAATATTCCAATGCACCACTAATTCACCTCCTACTTTCTCCTCTCTCTGAACTTGAAGTCATCTGAAATTTAGCTATTGGTGTTGTAACCTGTGTCACTCTCATTCACTTGCAACCATCTATCCATAAAACCAATGAGCTCACATAGACCTTGCCACCAATTCTTGGATGAGTCCAACCACAGGCAAGTCACATACCTATCAGTTCTGCCTTCCATCCATAGAGCCACTATCAGTGGACCTTGATAATTAATGTTGAACGTTGCCACTTTATAATGGGCCTGAATGTGTTCACATGGGCATGTCTCAGAATCAGGAAACCAATTACTTGGCCATGGAAACTGGCATCCACGTTTCTGAACAATATAACGAGCTACCCATTTATAAATCCACTGTCCTTCATGAATTGATTCTGTATAGTAACATTCATTACCTGTTTTCACAGGGAGATGGCAGTGTGACTGATGAACAGTGTGACTAAAACAGAAAGCCACAGTGAGGTTTAATGTTTCTCCCTCTGTAAAATGCAGTTGTTCCTGTCATTGCTTAATATTGGGCTGTTATTTTGTAGTTGAAAAATGTCTTCTCTTGCTTTTAGCTGTTTAAGGTCACATAGTGTCTTTGTTTGAAAGTTCACTGCACATCTGTTCATCGCATTACGTGAACTGTGGAAACATGGGACATTTTTGCTTTCAGGAAACTTGCCCTGTTGAAAAGCCATTCATCACAGGTTGGACAGAATATTTTAGAAAATGGTTAGTGAATTGTTTAACAAATGCTGTATTGACAGATATATTTATTTGAAAACCTGTTAAAAATACATTAAATAGAACAGAGAGGCTGGGCTTTTGTGATCATTGTAAGATTATGAAGAAAGTGCAAACAGCTGCCACTCTGTTTATTGTCGAGCCATGGCTGTCACTGCTAATTACACATTTAACTGAATATTCTAACCTGATACTTTACATTCCATTTACTTGAACAAATTTTATAGGAATCAGTGATTTACTTTGTTCTGTCTCTCTGAGGCTTTTCCAGTGAAAGCTCTGTAGTTTCTTGCTTCATACAGGACAGAGATCCTGGGTCAGGTTGGAACTCCTATTTACATTTCTTTTTAAATGCTTCATATTGTCCTGTGGAATTCTTCCAGCTCTCTCATGAAGATAACCCCTTCTATTGTACACAACTTACCTTTGTGTCACCGTGGTGAATTATTGACTGTCTGGAAGCTAACATGTTCCCAGTTACGTCTGGTATGTAGAGGGCACTAACAAACCATTCCACGCATTTCTTTTCAGCATCGTTCCTATTAATATTGTACACATATGGTTACAATCAGAATTCTCCCCTGGCGTGGGTACTGATACTGAATCTTTATGAAGACCCATTATTCTGGTTGTTAATTTGTCTGTAAGTGGATGCCATGTAAATAGCATGTCTCAGTCAGATTTGCTTGCTCCCAGGCCATAATCAATGTCTAGAGCATTTTCTTTTCTCCCTTTTTTTCTCTGGAATCCATACCTCTCATAGTGGTAACTTGCTGTGACTAGGCATTCCCATTTCATGCAGAGGACTGTGCTGAAAAGCAGAATGGAAGAACATCAGAATTGCATTTTCCATGACCATTGGACTCCTCAAAGCATGTTACAGCCAGTGAAGTATTTTCTGAAGTGTAATCACTGCTTTTGTGTAGGAAATGATGATCTGATTGTAAGCTTAATTGAGTGTTAATTGTTGACCAGGACATTTAGGATTGAGTATAGGAGTTGGGGTGTCATGTGATGGCTGTACAGGACATTGATTAGGCCACTTTTAGAATACTGTGTTCACTTCTGGTCTCCCTGAAATAGCAGAGATGTTGTTAAACTTGAAATGGCACAGAAAAGATTTACTAGATGTTGACAGCGTTGGACGTTTGAGCTATAGAGAAAGGCTGAATAGACTGGGACTTTTTTCCCTGAAGCGTCAGAGGCTGAGGGGTGACCTTATAGACGTTTATAAAATCAAGAGGGGCATGAATACGGTGAATAGCCAAGGTCTTTTCCCCAGGGTAAGGAAGTCCAAAACCAGAGGGCAAATGTTTAAAGTGAGAGGGGAAAGATTTAAAAGGGACTTAAAGGGCAACTTTTTCATGCAGAGGGTGGTGCGTGTATGGAATGAGCTGCCAGAGGATGGGGTGGAGGCTAGTGTGATTACAATATTTAAAGAGCATCTGGATGGATACATGAAAAGAAGGGTTGAGATGGATATGGGCCAAATGCTGGCAAATGAGACTAGATCGGTTTAAGGTGTTTGGTTGGCATGGACAAGTTCAAGTGAAGGTCTGTTTCCGTGCTGTATAACACTGTGACTCTATGATTACTCTCTTCCTTTTCTTCAATCTAGTGACATGGGGTCATTTACATCTGCCCAAGCATCTGCCAAAAGACAGCAGCTGCAATAGTTCAATTCTCTGTCAGTACTTTCTGGCCACTCCTGAGCTGGTAACAGCAGAGCTTGATTTCAAAAGGGAGGTGAAACTGTCAACATAATACATAAACACTTCATGGAATGAGAAACTAGCCAGTCAGGCTCCTGAGTGAACAAGAGTTGGTTTTATTCCTAAACTCCCTTTCATGTAGATGTAGAAATTATTAGCAAAAGGTTTAAAACGTACAAGGATATTCAATATCCATGAACATAAAAGTCAGGACACAGCATGATCCCAGATGTAAAATTCTGCGCGGCACCAAATCATAGGACTTGGCCAATTAAAATTTAAAATCAGGAAATAATTGTTCATGGAGGGCCCAGATGTTTGTTTGTAGCTGAAAGGCCATTTACCACTGTAGCTTGTGGACCCAAGCATCTCACAGGAAGATCTGGTGGCTGACTGATATCCCTTATTCTCTTGAAGACAGTAGAGTTGATTCAGAGTTCTCACTTTAACACCTCATGGCTTACAGCATTAAAGTCTTATGGTGAGTTCTGAACTCTCAAACTTTGGTGGGAGAGTTTTCAGAGGAGTGCAGCTGTTACTCCTGTAATATTTCTCTCTAACTGTTAGTTCAAAACCCAATAGCTTTATTGCACCCACATACTGTGCCATATTTCCCCTTTCTCTAAAAGCTTTGTGACTCAGTATTCCCATCCAATCAACTTGTGTCCTTTGCAAATGTAGCATTTTTACTGTTGTAGCCAGTGTCCATTGCTTTGGAACATGTTTTCTCCAAAAATAAACCTGAAGACTCACACATATCCAGCTGATTATATTGTAAATTGAGCAATCAATACATCTATCTAATGACACTATCAATTATAACAGTATAGTCCAGGACCTCCAAGTTGGGACCTTGACCTGCCAAATATTGTTGAAGGTATAGCTGAGGCAGCAAAGGTGGGAACTGGTCAACCTTTCCTTTTGCCCGCCTCACCCTGTACTTACCATTTAAAACACTCTGCTGCCAGTGTTGCATCTTCATGAAGTTTCAATCAGTTGTTAGCATTGCACTAATGTGTGAATGTTGTACTGATGATATTCTGCCACATGTTTGCAAGTAAGAGAGGCAGTGGCTAAATGGAGATTGGCTATTTTATAGAATGAAATGTTGGGCTTTGGTTTTGTGATCCAGTATGAATAATGAGCACATTGCATGTCCCATATAAACTGTGAGCACTGTAGTTAAAAATGAATAAACATGTCAAAGACAGTGTCAGACAAATTGTCACATTCCATAAATTGATCTGCTGGTTACAAAATCAACTTTAACATTGGGAATGGTGGCACTTGATAGAAATGATGTAATATAGCCAGAATTAACCAGCAGTTTAGCAGCTATATAAAGAGGCAATGAAACAAGTTAATTAATTAAATAAGTATCTGAGATTGAACAAGGAACTCATATGGTGCAAAAATGGATACTGGGTGTTAATTGTAGACATGATTCCTACATCTGGTGAGTTTAGTTTTGGGTTAAACCCTAGAGAGCTGGTAAGGGTGTTTGGGTAGTTACTCCATAACTCAGAATTTCCTTTAGATTCTGGTGATTGACAGAACTATTTAACCTGATTCTGATGAGTGATATTTCTGAGGTGACCTGCTGTAAAGTTGCAGGAGTTAACTTCTGTATGGTCAAGTTGATGAAATACCTTTGGCAGTGATTTAACTTTAGTTTTCAATCTGAGATGAGCCCTAGTTGCGAGTCACATGATCTGAGCTACTAGCTTCTCTCTTACCTTTCACAATTTCAGACTATTCTGAATTAAACAGCACTTTTCTTGTTGCCTGCAACTGGATAGCATAACCGTTTAATTTGGTTGTGTTAGCTAGTTGTCCGTCTTGAATACTTTTGTACAAGTGCCCTTGTTAAAACATGAAAGTTGTTTCAATCAGATCAGAGAAAAGAATTTCCAAACTAATGAAGGAAATGTTTATCTGCAGGAAGCTGCATCTAACAACAATAAAGAGCATCTGCCAATGCTCCTGTTTTTACTGGAAGGGGTGTGGCGCAACATATTTCTCGATCTTAATTTCAAAGAGCTGCATCTAACAACAATAAAGAGCATCTGCCAATGCTCCTGTTTTTACTGGAAGGGGTGTGGCGCAACATATTTCTCGATCTTAATTTCAAAGAGAGTCCCTTTCATTCAGTAAACCAATCAGAATGATACATTTGCCTACTTACGAGTGTAGTGATAATGCCACTGAACTAGGAATTTGGAGACATGGGTTCAAGTTCAAGATAAAGGTAATCTCAGTAATTGTGACTGCGAAACCCTCACCAGTTGTCGTCAAAATCCATTTCATTCTCTGATGTCCTTTCGGAAAGGAGACCCTTAACTGGGCTGGCCTAGATTTGATTCCAAGCCCACAGTTTTCAGTTCCACCCACCCCAGAATTGTAGCATAACATGTCAGAACTGATTGTTTTCTTTTTCAAAATATCCTCTAAAGTGGCCTTGCAAGCCATTCAGTTCAAGAGCGATTAGGGGTGGATGATGAATTTTGGCCTTCCCAGTGATACCCATATCTCATGAAAGAATATGTAGTGATTGTAATGAGGTCAGCCTGGTGGACCTCATAGAATACGAGTTCCTTAATTGGAGCTGTTTAACCTGGTCCAATCAGGGAGCCCTGGCTGACAGATATAAACAGGAGTGTCAGATGTTCTGCTCACACTGGGAGCAGGGTGTGTGCTAGCTGGGTCAGTGTCATGTACTATGCATGTGTAAATAAAGGGTGACTTGGTGATGGGATGCTGGCCTTTGTGGAGTTATTTAAGAAATCAGAACAGAAATTCCTACAGACCTTGTCCTCACACTAGGACCTAGTGAAAAGATAAAGGAATGGGTTGCAATTGCATAGGAAAGGCGAACTAAGGAGTTGACAGGTTTGAGGATATGGCTTTAGGCTGTGAAGCCTGTTGCATATTTGCTGAGGTGAATAAAGTGATCAAAGTAATCTTCAGGCATTCTGCTTAGTAAAGCCCTTGACCTAGTCTTCCCTAATCCTGTGGGTTTGGCTGGGTCACTAATCTCCAAGTCTTCAAGCTCTGCTTGGCCAATTACTCTGTTGTTGACTGTAGCTCTATCTGCGTAGTTTCTTTAAACTTGGTGTGGTATTATTCATATGGGAAGGGTGTTGTTGAGTGCCTATTGAAAAGATGTGTGGAGTCATGTGAGGCTTTTCTATGCAGTCAATGTGTAGAAATCAGAAAGCTTCCCAATCAGATCTGGAGTCAAGCAGGGCAGCCCTCTCTCCCCTGCCTTGTTTGTGTGTTCTATGGAGTCTCTTGCTGAGTTCATCAGGAAGGATGCGAGCCTGAAAGGGGTGACTAGTCCAGGCAGCAGGAGTTTGCAAGTCAAAGCCTCCCTGTACATGGATGATGTCGCTGTTTTCCGTTTGGATCCGCCATCAGTGCGCAGACTCATGAGCATCTGCGACCAGTTCAAACTGGCCTCAGGAACCAAGGTAAATCGAGGCAAGAGCAAGGCCACGTTATTTAGGAACTGGGCCAACTGATTCTTTATCCCCTTCACTGTCAGGACAGATGACCTGAAGGTACTAGGAATATGGTTCGGAGGGACCAGGGCATGTGCAAAATCTTGAGAGGAGCACATTGCCAAGGTGAGGCAGAAACTGGGCTTTTGGGAGCACCGTTCCCTTTCCATTGTGGGTAATCAGGAGTGAGATGCTCTGTCTGCCATTATACATGGAGCAGGCCTGGCCTATTCCCCGAACCTGCGCCTATGCAGTCACCCAAGCCTACTTCCACTTCATCTGGAGGTCTAAGATGGGCCATGTCCACAGGGACACCATGTACAAACCTCTGGATAAGGTCGGGAAGAACATACCAAATGTCATCCTCATCCTGATGGCCACCTTTGTGAGTGGCTGCATCAAGCTGTGCGTAGACCCTCGGTTGGAAAACACCAAGTGTCACTGTACTGAGGTTCTACTTGTCCCCGGTGTTGCGAAGGATGGACCTGGCCTTGTTGCCATGGAACACTCCAAGTAATTGGACCCATTCCGCATCACCTCTCCTTTGTGAGAAATTTACAAAGAAAAGCACCTTTTACCACAAATCCATCAGTTGTCAGCATGTAGGGTCCTCAAGACGCTGCGGGAAAAGGAGACGGTGAATCCTGTCACATGGTTCCCTGAGCAGACTGCCGAATTTGGCCGAATGCCTCATTACCAGAACTTTCCAACAAGCACCAAGGCATTGCTTGGCTGGTGGTGAGAAAGGCATGATCTGTGGGATCCTTCATGTACACCTGGACTCTCAACGCCACCACACACTGCCCTTGAAGCAGCTGTAGGGTGGTTAGAGACTGTCACATATCTCCTGCTGGAATATGCCTTTGCAAAGGAGCTCTGGAGGGAGATGCAGTGGATTTTGTTGAAGTTTGTCCTGAGCAGTTCTGTGAAACACAACTCTGTGCTGTATGGTGCAGAGCTGGA